>NC_068415.1:25317051-25682051 GCF_023724105.1 Carassius gibelio
GGAAACCTCTCACATTGGCTATTTCCCCTTCACGGTTGACAATAAAATCCACCTTTCGGGGAACTTACCTTGATCCTTGTGTCATGTACTTCTTCACCCCATCACACTGGTGCAGAATGCGGGCATTGCAGTGAAGATGGATTGCAGGATCCCACTATATCCACTATCACCGTCACTTGCTTTGTTGATGGACGTTTTTTTTCCAGATTATTTAGCTCACGTCCCCTTCCTGTTTCCCCAGGTGACGCTCCTCCTCCAACCATGGAAGATCTACTGAAGCACCTCACCGAGGTGAGCGTACGCCAGCAACAGATCGTGGAGCACATAGCCTCCCGACAAGGTGAAACAGAACGAGAGCTCGTTGCCCTCTGCCGCTGTGCGAGCTCCACTACCTGACCCCCGAGGCAAGGCTACCCAGCTCATCCCTAAAATGAAGGCGCATGATGACGTCGAGACATTCCTTCAGATGTTCGAGGCGATCGCTGCCCCGGAGCATAGCAAAGGGATGAGTGGGTGTGGATCGTTGTGATTTTGTTGACGGGAGAAGCGCAACGGGCATATTTTATGCTTACTCCCGAATGGAGCGGTTCTTATGAAGAGTTGAAGAAGGAGATCTTGGGGCAGATTGGATTGTTGCCCATTAGCGCAACTCAACTGTTCCATGACTGGTCCTACAACCCCCAGCAGCCCACCAGTGCGCAGGTGACTGGCCTCACCCAAAATTGGCTACTGGCCAGGGGGCCCACCGCACACCAGGTAGCGGAGTGCGTAGTAGTGGACCGCCTCCTACGGGCTCTTCCCCGCCCTCTCCGGCAGGCGGCCGGAATGCGGAACCCCAACAACATTGATGAGTTGATGGAGGCCATCGAGCTGGCGGAGGCCACCCAACTCCGGGAAGCTGGGGACTGAGCAACCCTTTCCCCCGAAGGTTGGTCCAGGAGCGACTCGCACCGGAGGGCACCCAGTGACCAGTCGCCAGGCCAGTGGTTCCCGGGCCACAGGATGAGCCTATGCCTACCGAAGCTTCCCACTCCCCTGGATGCGCTTGGCTGGCAGGCTGTGCCGTACACGCGGAAACTCCAAAGTCGGCCCCATGGGCGGAAGTGAAGATAAATGGCCGACCAGTCCTCGCCCTCCTCGATTCTGGCAGTGCGTTCACCCTTGTCCGGCCAACTGTCCTTCCTCCACGGCTGGAACCCAAAGCCAGACTGCCCATCACCTGTGTCCACTGTGATACCAGGGAAGTACCGGTGTGATGCATCACTATCATGGTGCCCCCTGGCACCTGGCTGGTGGAAGTGTCCCTAACCATCATAGCCCTAACCTCTATTATGACTTCTTCCAGAAGGTGACTGGGACTGGGACTGAGGCTTTTGCCCAGGAGCAGAAAGAGGATGACCGCCACAAACACTGCTGGGCCCAAGTGAGGCTCGCCGATGGGAAGGACCTCCAACCAGCACCCCACCTAACACCTCACTTCATGGACAAAAACGGCCTGCTGTACTGTATTCCACAGCGAAGGGGGGAGGAGAAAACCTTGCTGGTAGTCCCAACGACCAAGACAGGCCATCCCATGGCCAACCACCTGGGGGCCCAAAACACCATCCAACGCATACGCGACCGTTTCCACTGGCCAGGCCTGGAGGCCGAGGTAAAACGCTTCTGTCAGGCCTGTCCCACCTGTCAGCAGATGTCTCCACACACCCCTCCCCCCAGCCCGCTGATTCTGCTGCCCATCATTGAGGTGCCCTTCGAGCCGATTGGAATGGACCTAGTGGGGCCGCTGCCGAGGTCCGCCCGGGAACAGGAACACATTCTGGTCATCCTGGACTACGCCAGGATGTCCGACTCGAGTCACTATTCTTTGGACTCGAGTCCCACTCGACACTCCATTCTCTGGACTCGTGTCTCGACTTGGACTCGCGGACTGATGACTCGTACTTGGACTCAGACTCTGATTCGAGGATACAAAAAATCGGACTTGAGAATTCATCACGTTGTTTTTGACTAAAAATGTTATTAAAAAAATTATATAAGGGGTTACACTTTTCCTGTTTCGTGCCCAAGAATGGCCAGGATCTATTCTTTTCCCTCACAGACACTGCTACCGCTCGCTCTCTTTGCTTGACAACACACTCACTGACGTCACTCACTTTACTTTCACTTTATTTTTTCTCTAAAGCGCTCGGGCACCTGTGGGAAAGGATGAAGCTGATTGGTTAGTTCTTGTCACATGACCCACGGTGCACTCTGAAAAGTTTAGATGTTTTTAACTCGATGCGGTGCGGTCGCGCCTGGAAAAAACGAGCATGTCGCTTCCATTATGAGCGTGCATACCGCACGCTTACATTGGCAATAACAAACTTGAGCACGCTAAAAACACGATATGTGAACAGCCCTTATCGTTAAACATTGCTTTCTGACCAGACGCATGCCCTCACACACACACACATTCACTTGAACACATACAAACGCACTTACGCTAAATCACTCGGTCACTAACACACAAAGGCTCTCTCTCTCTCTCTTTCTCTCTCTCTCTTCTTCTCTCTCTCTCTCTCTTTCTCTCACACACACACACATTGATTTTTATGTTTTATGTATCTTTAAAATACAGTGTCCTGTAAAATGCATGTTTCTGTTTTTCGTTGAGTGTATTTCTGTAATACAGTGTTAAAGGATTAGTTCACACAAAAATGAAAATTTCCTAATCATTTACTCCTCCCAATGCCATCCAGGATATACATGGCGTTTTTTCTTAAATTATGTTTTTAAGGAAAACATTTCAGGATGTTTTCTTCATATAATGGACTTCAATGCCTATACCAATACAAATGCCTTGGTTGCTTTCGTTTCCTCAAAAAAAATGTTAAAAAATAAATAAAAATAAATAAATAATAATCAAATTCAGGACCCGAGACTCGACTCGGACTCAAACTCTGGTAATGGTTACTCGACCTGGACTCGACTCGGACTCTTCTTTGGTGACTCAGACTTGGACTCGGACTCGAACACTGGGACTCGAGACTCGACTCGGACTCGACAGTTGGTGACTCGACTACAACACTGCCGGGAGGTACCCCAGGCTTCCACCGGGTTTACCTCCTTTGAGCTCCTCTTCGGCCGACAGCCCTGCGGCCTGCTTGATGTCGCCCGAGAAGCCTGGGAACAGCAGCCAGCCATCCACCGCTCCACAATCGAGCATATCCGGGAGATGCTGGAGAGGATCGACAGGGTCATGCCCATCGTCCGAGAGCACCTGGTCAAAGCCCAGCAATGACATTACAACAGGGCGGCCCAGCCATGGCAGTTTCAGCAAGGAGACCACGTCATGGTCCTAGTCCCCAAGGCTGCCTGTAAATTCTTGGCCAACTGGCAAGGTCCCTACACCGTCACGGAAAGGATCACCCCCATCACCTACCGAGTCTGGCAGCCCGGAAGACGCAGAGAGGACCAACTATACCACGTGAACCTTCTGAAGCGCTGGGTCGGGGCCGGACCCCAGCTTGCGTCCCTCGCGCATCGACCTCCCATGGCTGTGGACATGGATCCCCATTTCTCGGCCACCCAAAAGTCGGAGCTGCAACACCTGGTCAGTCAGTTCACCGATGTGTTCTCTCCCCAGCCAGGGTGGACTCAAGTACTCAAGCACGATATCTGCACAGTACCCGGAGTGATCGTCCGGCAGCGGCCCTATCATTTTCCGGAGGCTCGGTGACATGCCATTGAGGACGAGGTACAGGAGATGTTGAGCTTAGGGACCATTGAGCCATCACACAGCCCCTGGTCCAGCCCCATTGACATGGTTCCAAAGCCCGATGGCACCTTCCGCTTTTGAAACGACATTTGCCGCCTGAACGAAGTCTCGGAGTTTGACGGCTACCCAATGCCACGGGTCGATGAACTCTTGGATCGCCTGGGAAGGGCCCAGTACATTTTGACCCTCACCTCACCAAGGGCTACTGGCAGGTCCCCCTGAATTAGCAGGCCAAGCCGAAGACGGCGTTCTCGACCCCTAGTGGCCGCTGGCAATACCAGGTCCTACCCTTCGACCTGCATCGGGCTCCCACCACCTTCTAGCAGCTAATGGACATCCTCCTGAGGCCCCACCAGGCCTACGCCGCCGCAAACCTGGACGATGTAGTCATACATTCCGAGACTTGGGAGGACCACCTGGAGCAGCTGCGGAAGGTGCTGTCGGAACTCCGCCGGGCTGGGCTGATCGCCAACCCCCGTAAGTGTCACCTGGCCCTCAACGAAGCCAAGTACATCAGCTACCAAGTGGGCCACGCACCACCAGAGCGCAGGTACAGGCCTTTTGGGGGTTGGCGGGATATTACCGCTGTTTCATCCCTAACTTCTCCTCCTTAGCCTCTCCCCTGCCAGACCTGACCAGGAAGGGGCAACCAGAGAAGGTCCAATGGAACCCAGAGACGGACAGCACATTCCAGCGGGTGAAGGCGGCCCTCACCTCCGAGCCCATGCTCAGGACCCCCGACTTCAATTGCCCCTTCCTGTTGCAAACAGATGCATCCGATACTGGGTTGGGAGCCGTCCTCTCCCAGGTCCTCAACGGTGAGGAACACCTGATCATCTATATGAGCCGAAAGCTGACCTCGGCGGAGCGACGGCAGCGACTGTCGAGAAGGAGACGCGTGACAGAGGTGAGAGATGTCTCCAAAAGACTCGGCTAATAATTCTCTGTGTCTCCCTCCAGACAGCAGTGTGTGACCGCCTGCCCCAAAGGACACGGACTTCACGGACCCACACAGCACTGCGCACTGAAGGAGCCGAGCACTGAGCACAGGAAACCCCTCACGTTGGCTATTTCCCCTTCACGGTTGACAGTAAAATCCACCCTTCGGGGAACTTACCTTGATCCTAGCAGTGGTGGACAGTAACGGAGTAGCTTTACTTCGTTACTGTACTTAAGTACATTTTTCAAGTATCTGTACTTTACTGGAGTAGTTTTATTTTGAGCAACTTTTACTTTTACTTCACTACATTCCAAAGCATAAAATCGTACTTTTTACTTCACTACATTTCATAAAACATATCGTTACTCCCTATAATATAATGTGTCCCGACACGCAGAAGCGGTGTGTGATTCATCATGAACGAACTGAATCTTTTCAAAATAAACTTTTAAATCGGATCGCGAATCAAACCAAACAATTCGTTTACAAATTCGAATGATCCGATTGCAACTGTTCTGAGGTCGACCACTCACTGATTCAAATGAACCGTTTAGTGCGAGACGAGTCCCCAGAAGTAAGAACCGGGAGATCTTGTGAGCGCGCGTGCGTCTGACGTTGCTAAAAGTAAGTTAATGTCGAAATTTTGGATTAATTATTGTAACTGAAAATCATATTTAGGTCAAAACTGTCATTTGTTTGGGAACTAAATCTGTTGTAAAAAGTGATATATTTAAGCCCACTGAAATGCTCAAGTGCAGACGATGCAGACATCAATTTTAGGTAAAAAAACAACAACAACAACAACAAAAATAAAAAATAAAAAAAAATAACAGATTAAATACAATAACTCATGCACGTTCAAATTCACCGCTGCCTTAATGTTAACAGTTTAATTAAAATGTCCAATGTGACGTCTGTTTTTATATTGTTTATCGACAGTAACGTTATACATATGTATATTGTTTGGATTAACTAGACGAGTAGACAGACATGAATGTTCATCGTACTGAAAATAAGTAAATATTGTTAGCTGATGCTAACTGTCTAGCTAACAAGCTTGTTGGTGCTAAGTTGATGTAATTTTTATAAATAATGTCCAAATATTTTTATTCAGCCACCTTATCTTTATTTAAATTTTTTTAATTATTTTTTTCCTTAAAATGTTCTTCCTAACTTCAGGCCTTATTATCATGTCATATATACAGTACAGACCAAAAGTTTGGACACACCTTCTCATTCAAAGAGTTTTCTTTATTTTCATGACTATGAAAATAGTAGATTCACGCTGAAGGCATCAAAACTATGAATTAACACATGTGGAATTATATATAGAATTATATACATAACAAAAAAGTGTGAAACAACTGAAAATATGTCATATTGTAGGTTCTTCAAAGTAGCCACCTTTTGCTTTGATTACTGCTTTGCACACTCTTGGCATTCTCTTGATGAGCTTCAAGAGGTAGTCACCTGAAATGGTCTTCCAACAGTCTTGAAGGAGTTCCCCGACAGATGCTCAGCACTTGTTGGCCCTTTTGCCTTCTGTCCTGGTCCAGCTCACCACTAAACCATCTCGATTGGGTTCAGGTCCGGTGACTGTGGAGGCCAGGTCATCTGCCGCAGCACCCCATCACTCTCCTTCTTGGTCAAACAGTCCTTGATGCCTTCAGTGTGACTCTACAATTTTCATAGTCATGAAAATAAAAAAAGCTCTTTGAATGAGAAGCTGTGTCCAAACTTTTGGTCTTTACTGTAACTTTGATATTCTGTAAAACAACAAACTTTAAAATACTTTTTTCTTACTGGTGAAAATCAGATGGTCATCTCTGTTTTCTCTCAGGTACATCACAGTGTAAGCTTCACAGTTAACATCACTCTCATCAGCGTAGTCCATATCAACAACAAAAATATATCTTGACTCCATATAGTGGATATTTTGAAAAAATCCAAGGTATTTTAAACAGTAGGATTATAAAAATGTGCTAATATAAAATTAAATTAAGTAGCCTATATAAAATTGCAAACATCTATCTTGCAGTACTTTTTTACTTAAGTACATAAAAAATTTGATACCATATGTATCTGTACTTTTACTCAAGTACTAGATTTGTGTACTTCGTCCACCACTGGATCCTAGTGTCATGTACTTCTTCAACGTGTTTCAATATATAGTAAATAATGTAGCACCTACAGTAAACCCTACACTGATGCAACCATGCCATTTGATCTTGTTTCTGCAAGTTTTTGAGCTCTATTATTGTGACCTGTATTTCACAGGACTTTTTAGAGGTATCTGAGTGCTTCACATCACAAGTGCACTGCTGCAGCGAGTGTTTATGGTGTCAGAAAAGCTTCACAAAGAGTTGGTTATGTGATGCAAAAAAAAAAAAAAAAAAGAAAAAAAAATTACATTTCACAACTCGTGTAGCATGTATTTTGATCTCACAAAATAGCACTGCATGCTAAAAAAGTCTACATTAATCAATAATCTGCCCCTTGTAATCACGATTTATTTAAAAAGGAATTACAGTTGTTGGTGTTTTATTGCCTCTAGTGTTTATTTGATCTGGAAACTGCACGGAACACACACACACACACACACACACACACACACACACACACGTGTCGAGTATGGCAGCAGAATCGTTGAGCTGGCTGGCGTGGTCCTCCGCTCTCAGCAGCAGTTTAGGGATGGAGTCGTCCAGACCACGACCCAACCGCGCCACCTTAAAAATAAATAAATGCTGTTCTTTTGAACTTTCTATTCATCAAACAATCCTGAAACTACAATTTTCAACATTGATAATGATCAGAAATGCTTCTTGAGCAGTAAATCACCATATTAGAATGATTTCTGAAGATCATGTGACACTGAAGACTGGAGGAATGATGCTGAAAATACAGCTGCACATCACAGAAATACATTTTATTTTAACAGATATTCACCTAAACTATCTGAAATGGTAATTATATTTCCCAAGATTACTATTTTTACTGTATTTCTGATCAAATAAAAGCAGCCTTGGTAAGCATTAAATGACTTAATTCAAAACAAAAATCTACAGACTTCAAGTTTACATTAGATTACATTATATGGCGATTGACAGATTAAGGCCACCAACTTTCACAGTGTGAATAAATCAGAACATGACTGATGAATTTATGTTTTTGCACACACTATTCCTTGATAAATAAATACCTACGACTTAAACAAAGATGTTACAATCAGAGCTGAATACTGTATTTTGTATGACATCTTTTGTTTTAGTGCTGCACTCACACTTAATCCACCTGTAAACCACCTAATGAAGTGGAACTGGCCACTCTTTAACCGGTTCTGTGTGCTCCAGCTTTACTCGAGCTCGGACTCATTCCCTCTGTCCTCCTCTGGGTGTCTCTCTCTGTTCTCTCATGGCCCTACAGATGCTGGAATCCATTACAGAAGTAATTTGATTAGGCTGGAATAATATTCCTCCCCCGCCCAACCTCGGGCAACTTTTAATTAGTTCATTAAGATTTTACATAAGAAAGAGAAACTTTCTTCATTTGAGCTGTGATCCAATGAACCACAAAATACGATGAGAAACATAATGCCACTAAAACAATTATTCCAACCTGTGAGCTTGAATGGCGTCCTCAGCGCTGCTTAGCTTTGAGTGCTCAGTATGAAGGAGGTTTGTTGTGGTTCTCCAACTGAGCAACATTCATGTGATCTTTACCTATGAACAGTACGCAGCATTAAAACACTTTGCAACAAATCCCAACGCTGTCTGTTATGAGAGCTTAATATTCACCTGTGTCCTGCATTTTAAGCACAACCTCAATACTGCATGACTTTTCCATTATAGAGCGCAACAGTCTGTATAAACTCAATTCATTTTCTCTATAGGGACATTTTTATTGATAACTTATAAACCTTGCTCATCGATGGAATACGATTGTGTTGAAAACATCAACTCACATTATTTTAATAATTACAAATGATTTTATTTTATTTTTTTAATATTCCTATTTAACAGTTGAGTTTATGGTGAAAAAAATACATTACCCATGATGCTGTACAGAAACATCCATCAATCAACCAGTATGATCATATAATCATATATAATTTATAACGATAATATTATATTATAACATCAATCTCACTATGCTGTCATTAAACGTACATATTTGTTTACATATGCATATTTTCAAGTTACTATATATACAATCAACAACTAACTAAATAAATAATTATCCATTGTTTTGCTTACTTGCTTCCTGGATTGTAGTTCTTTCCCTCACTAAAGCTGTGAAGTACATGGTCTTATGTCTTTGTATTTTTGTCCGATTTTTGCTTCAAATAAAGCAATTTAGTGATCCTGCTTTTAACTGGTTGGTTGGGTTCGGTTCAAGGCATTTAATCGTTTAAAGGGATAGTTCACCTTCAGTTTGTCCCTATTGACTTGAATAGTGTTTTTTTCTTTTCTTCTTCTTCTTCTTCTTCTTCTTCTTCTTCTCCATACTATGGAAATCAGTGGGGAACAGAAAGTAATCTTTACTGAAAATCCCTATGGGAAAAATGAATGGAGAAGATAAAACAAGTGGGCAGCACTAACATCTGGTTATTAAAGTGAGATAATCTGGACTCCAGTGTGAACACTTTTGTGTGTGTGTCTTACCCCAGTTCTTTGTCAGTGATGTTTTTCTTGCTGGAGAGCTGGCGTCTCCGTAGTTCTACATGCATGGCTTGGATTTCATCATTCATCTCATTCACGCTCTTCTCAGGAGCCCCATCCCTCGAGCCCAGAGTGGCGTTCAGCTCATGAGCTTTGTCATGTAAAGCTGGACAACACACACACACACATGTGCTTTAAAGTGACGAGCAGACATTTTACAAGCACACGCAATGCACAAAACACTGTAATTGTAAATACATTTACTAATGTGAACAGACCATCTCTGAATCTCCTTCTAAACAAATGATGGATGACACATACAGGGGACAATATATACACAGAACACATGTAAAATTCCCTTATTTCTCTTCAAAGAAGTTCAAATTTGACTCAGCAGAGTTAATGTTCTTTAATCAAATTAAATTAGATTCTGAAACTCCAATCAATTCAAACGGGGGAGTGAAATAAAAGAGCGATCAAACTTCTCTGCGTATTCTAATTTAAATAAAAATCATTAAATTGAGATGAAAATGAGCTATAATTACATGCACTTGTGAAATTCCTCGAGAGTTCAAACACAAACAGTCGATCGACTATAAAGAGCGCAGTATATACCTGCCAAGTGAGCCGAGCTGGAAATAATTGCATAGTGAGTTTCAAACGCAGCTCGGGTCTTTGGGGTGGACAGAATCATTTGATTCCTCCTCGTTTAGTGTGTGAGATAGGATGAGAGACGAGGCAGTTTACTGGAGCAGGGAGCTCACGCACAGAATGGATAATGAAGCTCTTCCACTCCACGCTGACTGATGTCTGCTCTCCTGCACTTCTGCTAGCAGCTTTTTGGAAGTGGTTTTTGGCCAGTTATCAAAATCCAGAGGAACAAAGTGCAATATGTTGGTTCTAAGTGCCAAACACGTATCCAAGAAAATAAATTATGCATTTTGTTTTATTTATTTATGGATTTTATATATTTTATATATTGAGTGTCTATCAGTGCGTGCTTCTGATGTTTAGATGTCCAGAGACGACTCCATCTGTTATGAGAACACCTCTCAGGTATCAACTTCATTTGGTTCACGGAATTAAGATTTTTATTTGTCCACAGAAACTCATAATGTGATTTTTTTTTTTTTTTAAATACAGGTGCATCTCAATAAATTAGAATGTTGTGAAAAAAGTTAATTTCAGTAATTCAACTAAAATTGTGAAACTGGTGTATTAAATAAATTAACTGCACAAGACCGAAGTAGTTTAAGTCTTTGGTTCTTTTCATTGTGATGATTTTGGCTCACATTTAATAAAAACCCACCAAATTATCTCAACAAATCAGCCAATCAGCTAATCAACTCAAAACACTAGCAAAGGTTTCCTGAGTCTTTAAAATGGTCTCTCAGTTTGGTTCACTAGGCTACACAATCATGGGGAAGACTGCTGATCTGACAGTAGTCCATAAGACAATCATTGACACCCTTCACAAGGAGGGTAAATCACAAAAATCAACTGCCCATAAGCTGGCTGTTCACAGAGTGCTGTATCCAAGCATGTTAACAGAAGGTTGAGTTGAAGGAAAAAGTGTGGAAGAAAAAGATGCACAACCAACTGAGATAACTGAAGCCTTAGCAGTAGGGCTGTAGTACTCGAGTCCGGTCTTGGACTCGAGTCCGGACTCGAGACATTTTTCTGTCGTCTCGGACTTGTCTCGGACTCGTTGAATTTGCACTCGGACTTGTCTCGGACTTGGCCATTGGACTCGCCAAGTCTTCTAGTTGGTCTCGACCGAGTCCAGCAAAAAAATTAAATAAAAAATGTCTCCTTCAAAACAAAACCACATTTGCACGATGTCGCGACTGAAAACGTGTGGAAAACGCTAGGCGCGCCGCTCTCCTTATTTCCAAAGCACTCTGTAATCTGCGTTTGCGCTCCAGTGGCGTCTGCTGTTGCTGGGCAACCATGACCCACTCTCCATGATGACGCAGAAGTTTCAGCAAAGAATAAATGGATTTCCAGCACTAAACATCCCTTGTAGTAGCTCTGCTAATAGATTCATTTAAAAAATGGCTTTCCTTGTACAACTATGATCATCTGTTTCTCCATCTTGCCTTAGCTTTCAGTATTGTTCCGGGAAAGGATGTGCATGACCAATGGTGCACTTACTGCGACCTGAAAAGTTTAGATGTTTCTAATTAAATTTTCTACCTGTTAGATTGTGTTTTATTTACGTCTACACCTAGATAGCCTTTGATAGCCTAGATAGCCTCTTTTTTTTTATCAATAAATGCGTATTAATGTATAGCCTTATGCAACAATTACATATGTAAATTTTAAAAACTTTATATATGACATTACATATTTACATTTTCATGTAACAGCCAGTATTTGTATCTGTAACAATCACAAAATTTTTCCTATCTGCATTCGGATACAACATCGTACAGTTACTTGATAAGACTGTTATGACTTTTTATATATTTTTTCGTAGTTATCACTGAACAAGTATGTCGTGTTAAACTGAAATAATTATTAATTTCTAAAATAATATTTATCATGCAAGCAGAGAGATGTCATGACAAACGTTTAGTGATCATTTGAACACGACTGAATCTATTCAATGCACACATTCTCATTACGCAGAACACTTTGAGCGAGTCTTAATGTTAATGAACTTCACTAAACAGATGTGTGTGTTCCGCGCAAACCATCAAAAGGTAAAGATGCAAACATGTAGGACAAGTAGACAATGTATCCGAATCGAAGCTGATTATTAGCCGACTCTTGAACTGATTTGGTTTTTGAGAGACTGAGACGCGCAGCGCGGCTGTTTGATTAGTGAGCGCGCTGTGCTTATTCCATTCATTCGTATCATATGGTAGCCTAAGCTTTCAATATTTGCCTTTTAAATATATACAAATAATATAACGTGTAGCTATGATGTATTATTATAGGTAAAATTCCTCTTGCAACGCTCTGATTTCTGAGAGATGCACAGAGAGGCGACAACAATGCGGTGTTTGATTTGCTCTCTTTTCACTCATAAAGTTTACATTCATTCACTTCTGGCGCTGATGCCCTGGCTCACCTGTTATCTAGCAAACACCAGACTCTGTCAGCTTTAGCCGAGTATTCAGGCAGAATTATTCCTTGAGCGTTATTCGTTTTTTAAGCCATTATCCGTGCCATATTCGGCTTCAGGCACAACCCTAATTATTACATTACATATTTTATTTTTACATGCAACATAGATAAGGCCATATAGTAACAGCTCCACGCAATATTGTAATTCTAAAATTCACGTCGTACTTGCAAACACTTTGTATTCATTATGGTTAATGCATGCTGGAGTAGTCGATTGTTTCCGACAGAGCTCGACTAGTCTATGCAAGCACTAAGTAGCTACAGTATGACAAAAATGTCGCTGTATTTGTGTGCGCATGCCCAGTAGAGCCAAACGTATCCATTCTAGCCTTGCTGCGCTCATTTGTCATATCCCGAGCTTTGCATGTGTCTGTGCACTGTGGCATAGTCATATACATTTTTGACCACAGATATAATGTCAACAAAAAATTAAGTACATAAAAATTATAAAAGTTCCAAACTTTGTTTGTTTATCCAAGTTTAGCTCCCAGGGTCGGACTGGGGGTAAAACCAGTACTCATTAGCAAGGCCCCAAAGGAAGAGAGGGCCCTTGAAAAGTATGAATCTGAAATATATATTTTTTACCTGGATATTTTCATGGGTGGGGGCCATGGGGGCCCATCAGGACTGCCTATGCATAGGGCCCAGGATCTTGTTTAACGCCCCTGTTAGCTTTAACCCTCAAGCTCTTACTAGACACACTAATCTTCCAGGTGTTTTAAGGCCAGTTGGAGCTAAACTTTTCAGGACATTGGCCATCCAGGATGTAGTTTGGAGACCCCTGTCCTACAGAGTTGTTACTTTGCACATGCTTTTTGATCATTACAAATAATAATGTAGAATGATTTTCTTAGAATAGGAGATATGCTTTCTCTCGCATCACAAACATTATCAGTAGTTAAGTATGTGGTCTTGAAGAGGACCCTTTTTTCTCTCATTTGGACTCGGTCTTGGACTTGGACTCGAAACTTTTGGACTTGGACTTGACTTGGACTCGAACCTCTTTGGACTCGGTCTTGACTCGGTCTCGACTAGTCCTGGACTTGGACTTGACTTGGACTCGACAAAGCCGGACTTGACTACAGCTCTACTTAGCAGTAGTACAGTAGCTTTATTGTAGACTTTATTGTCACTGGTCACAAGTACTGTACCATGAAATTAGCCATCATGTCCATACATACAATATGACAAGGGGGTAGACAGGACAGGAAGACAGGGAATTATGGAAGAAATACAGCATAATATAAGAGAGGGGAGGAGAAAAAAAACAACCTCCAGACTATGCTCCTGTGGGGAGTATACAGTGTAGGAACAGGAAAAACACCTCAGCAACATAAGTTCATAATCAGTACAGCATGAACAACACACAACTTGCAACAGGGGACGGGAGTGGGGGTGGAGGTAATCCAGCACAGGGAAGCAGCCATACGGTCCTGCAGTCATTCACGGTGCTGGACACAGACCTGCTTGTCAGACTAGCTGTACATAGCGGTGAAGGCGAGGAATGTCAATTCAAGAATTTGAGTGAACTTCACAAGGAATGGACTGAGGCTGGGGCCAGGCATCAAGAGCAACACACACAGAAGTGTCAAGAGATTTACTGAACCACAGACAACATCAGAGGCGTCTTACCTGGGCTCAAGAGAAGAAGAACTGGACTGTTGTGGTCCAAAGTCCTCTTTTCAGATGAGAGCAAGTTTTGTATTTCATTTGGAAAACAAGGTCCTAGAGTCTGGAGGAAGGGTGGAGAAGCTCATAGCACAAGTTGCTTGAAGTCCAGTGTTAAGTTTCCACAGTCTGTGATGATTTGGGGTGCAGTGTCATCTGCTGGTATTGGTCCATTGTGTTTTTTGAAAACCAAAGACATTGCACCTGTTTACCTAGAAATTTGGGAGCACTTCAAGCTTCCTTCTTCTGATTAAATTTTCCAGCAGGATTTGGCACCTGCCCACACTACCAAAAAGTTGGTTAAATGACTATGGTTTGGTTTTCTTGACTGGCCAGCAAACTCAGTAGACCTGAACCCCAGAGAGAATCTATGAGCTATTGTCAAGAGGAAGATGAGAAACAAGAGACCAAACAATGCAGATGAGCTGAAGATCACGGTCAAAGAAACCTGTGCTTCAGACCACCTCAGCAGTGCCACAAACTGATCACCTCCATGACACGCTGAACTGAGGCAAAAGGAGCCCCTACCAAGTATTGAGTACATATACAGTATATATATATATATATATATATATATATATATATATATATATATATATATATTTTTTTTTTTTTTTTTTTTTTTTTGGTTTTATGAAGTATTCTAATTTGTTGAGATAGTGAATTGGTGGGTTTTTGTTAAATGTTTGCAATGCTGCAAATATATATCTGTGCAGCACAAACATATCACAAACATACGCACAGGATATAAATCTAGTATTTTAAAACCCCTGTGAGTTGAGAATATTAACTCACTTTTACCAGCCATGAAACTGTATAAAAAAGAAAAAAGAAAAGAAAAAGGCAGTACAAATTGGGGAAACATTTATTTGCTTAATATATATATATATATATATATATATATATATATATATATATATATATATATATATAATTTTTATTTTTATTAAATGAAATTAAAATGAATAAATAAATATTAATACTGATATTTATATAATTATACAATACTACTAATTATGGTTGTTCTTTTTCTTTGCTTTTAAAAGCTAAAGTTTAAACCATAGAGCTTTAATTTTGGCAGAAAGCAGCAGAGAAAGTTCTCCTTTGAAAGGATTTTCTTTTGTGAACAACAGTTATCCATGCTCATTACACTCTCATATTCAAATGCAAAGAAATACCTGGAAATACAAAGCATACAAAGATATTGTAACGTCTGTTTTGGCTTTTGTTTCTTGTTCACCATTTTCATGTCTCTTATTTTGTAGTTTGTTTCATGCTGTTTGTGTCATGCTTCCCTTGCCCTCATGTATCTCTGTCTTGTGTATGTGTCATGTTCTCATTGGTTGTCTTGTCATGTGATTTATCAGTTCTGGTAGTTCATTGGTTGTTTTAGTCTTGTGCCTTGTTCCCCATTGGTTTGTTCATGTCATGTGTCCTTCTTTGTCTGCTATAAGTAGTCAGGTTTTTGTCCTTGTGCCTGGTCGTGTATTAACGTATGTAACCTGCTGTCGGTGAGTCTAGTCTGTTCATGCCACGTCAAGTCTGTTTCTGTCAAGTCAAGTCAAGTCTCTGCCCCCGCCTGAGCCCCCGGCCGAGATGGCCGCCGTCACGCCTGAGCCCCCGACCGAGATGGCCGCCGCCACGCCCGAGCCCCCGGCCGAGATGGCCGCCACGCCTGAGTCCGCCACGCCCGAGCCCCCGGCCGAGATGCCCGCCACGCCCGAGCCCCCGGCCGAGATGGCCGCCCACGAACTCCCTGCCTGTCCTGCCACGGCCGAGATGGCCGCCCACGAACTCCCTGCCTGTCCTGCCACGGCCGAGATGGCCGCCGACGAACTCCCTGCCTGTCCTGCCACGGCCAAGGAGGCCGCCCACGAACTCCCTGCCTGTCCTGACACGGCCAAGGAGGCCGTCCATGTCCCTGCTCCACCATGGCTTCCAGCTCTGCCTGCACCGCCATGGCTGCCCGCTAGGTCTGCACCGCCATGGCTCCATGCTCTGTCTGCTCTGGATCTGCTCCACGGCCCAGGTCCCCCTCTGCTTCTTGTTCTGTCACTGTTCCACGGCCCAGGTCCCCCTCTGCTTCATGGTCTGTCACTGTTCCACGGCCCAGGTCCCCCTCTGCTTCATGGTCTGTCACTGTTCCACGGCCCAGGTCCCCCTCTGCTTCATGGTCTGTCACTGTTCCACGGCCCAGGTCCCCCTCTGCTTCATGGTCTGTCTTTGCTCCACGGCCCAGGTCTTGTCCCTTTTCACGGGCTTGGCCCTCCTTCACTCCCCCTGTTCCGTCTCCACTCCACCACCTTCCTGAACCTTTTGTGTCTTGTTGTTTGGGCTTCTGGAGCCGCCCTTATAGGGGGGGATATGTAACGTCTGTTTTGGCTTTTGTTTCTTGTTCACCATTTTCATGTCTCTTATTTTGTAGTTTGTTTCATGCTGTTTGTGTCATGCTTCCCTTGCCCTCATGTATCTCTGTCTTGTGTATGTGTCATTTTCTCATTGGTTGTCTTGTCACGTGATTTATCAGTTCTGGTAGTTCATTGGTTGTTTTAGTCTTGTGCCTTGTTCCCCATTGGTTTGTTCATGTCATGTGTCCTTCTTTGTCTGCTATAAGTAGTCAGGTTTTTGTCCTTGTGCCTGGTCGTGTATTAACGTATGTAACCTGCTGTCGGTGAGTCTAGTCTGTTCATGCCACGTCAAGTCTGTTTCTGTCAAGTCTCTGTTTATTGTTTGGATGTTTGGATTTTGGGATTTTGCACCGCTGTAAATAAACTGCACTTGGGTTCATCTATGCTCGCCTTCAGTGGACTGATTGTTACATATATATATGTACACAGAAGCCAAGCTTCTTTTCGTACAACACTGTTAGTGATTCTTGTTCAGCTTTTGTTGGCAGATCAGAGCAGAAATGCTGTAATTTTTAACTTTTATTAAGATCCCAAGAGATGATTTTTAAATGTTTTTTTTTTTTTTACTTTTTTTATCGAACACATCATCTTAAAAATGCAGCGCTTAAGGCACGAGACATTGACAAACAGCCAGAAGCATCAAATAACCTGTGCATGTTGAAAACAGTCTAGATGGACACAAATACACAAGATGCATCAAAAATCACTTTGGATTCATACGAGTCCCTGAATCTGGTCATAATGAATGAAGATGTTTCATGGTTGAATCAGCATTGAAATAAATTGTTATGCATACTGACACTATTGAATTTGAGTTTGTTTCACAATTTATGTTTTTTACTGTTCTGTTTAATAACATAAAGCTGATTTGAAACTGAATCTGCATTGTATAAAGGTCTACACACACACACACAAAATGACACATACACACAGTCCATGAGTGGAGTCTCTGTTTAAGTGATTCTTTTTTCAGTAATGAATTTTGTCTCTTTTAATTAAGAAATAACATAGAGTTAGCAGAACCTTCATTAACTCAAGCAGCTTCTCATTTAAAGCCATGTACAAAGATACAAACACACTCATCAGAAAGCATCAGGCCTCTCTCTCTCTCTCTCACACACACACACACACACACACACACACACACACACACACACAAGCCCAAAATAAAGCAGTAATTCATTAATTCCAATATAATTCATTACATTACACATTTTAGCTAATATAATCAGACTGCTTTTGACCTTACTTGTTTATCAAATTGATTTAAGTAGGACATTCTTGTAAATTGATATAAAATTGCAAAGAAAAAGAAAATATATTCCTATAAAATCTATTATTGACAACATGAAGAACATTAGATATAACATTACGCCAAGGTTTCCCAAACTGGAGTTCAAAAATGAGCCAGATGAGATTTTCAAGTTTAATGAAAAGAAAATAATAATAATAATAATAATAATAATTATATATATATATATATATATATATATATATAATTTTTTTTATAAAAAATAAAAAATACAATTTTTTAAATATTTTAGATATTCTATTTAACATAAATAAATGAGGGAGTATAAAAAAGTACACTCTTAAAAATAACGAAGCCATAGAAGAAAATTTTGCTCTAAATGGTTTCATAAAGAGACTTTAACATCTGAAGAACATATTATTCATACACTCTTAAAAATAAAGGTGCTTCACAGAAGAACCATTTTTGGTTCCACAAAGATTATAAAAAGATTATACAAATTCAGATTATAAAAAGTTGAGAAAGAGATGGTTCTTTCAGGAACATTTGACTGAATTGTTCTTTGTGGAACCAAAAATGGTTCTTCGGTGAACCACCTTTATTTTTAAGAGTGTATGAATAATATGTAATGTAATCAATAAGAAAGTAACTGTAGTCTGATTCCAAGTACTTTAAATGTAATTTAATTTATTTACAATTACTACATTTTTGGATTCTGATCATGTAGTCCAGATTAGATGTAAAGAGTTAGCTGGAGCAGGCAGATCCTTCTCCTCAGTTTGTCATGTGTTGGTACCTTCAGCAGTCAGCAGTGTGTTCCTGACGTGAAGCTCCAGGTCCTCTGCTCCTTTACGGCTCCGCTCTGCATCTGCTGAAGTCTGCTGTCTGTATGTACAGAGAGAAAAGCCCAATGAAAGCGCTCTGATCAGCATCGCATGCTCTTCTGCAGCCGTGTGAAGAAGAAATCAACCTCAGGATAAAGACAAGACACATTAGACCTCTGGGGCCAACATGAACAAAAACTCAAAGAAATGCTGCAAAACACAGAAATGTTTGTGAGGTCAACGTTACACGAAGCCAACAAGACAAAAGAAGAGCGCAGATGTTTTCTATTGAACTGGCTCTTGAACATCTGCTCTCTGAAAAAGCTGCTCCAGAGCTGAACTCTAATGAAATTATCAAGGACTTCTGTGGAGAAGAAGGTGAAAGGTTCCCTTCTGCACAAATGAGCAGAACACTTCAGACTAGGAACAAGTGAATGTTCTGGCTTTCTTTCATGTTGAAAGGTCAGGGTCTTACTGGAGTGATTCAGAAGGTTTATCTAAAATACAGACTTACACAGGAACCAATAAAGCCCAGCTTCACAAAACATGCCCATTGATTTTGCTGTAGAAGTATAAACTAAGGAATAAAAAACAAAACGTCTGCATTCATAGATGAACAGTACAGTCTATACAACTGAGACCTCAAACTGTCTTATGATTCATATAACCAGTAGACAACAAAATGTGTACATTTATTTATTTATTTATAGAAATTATTCCTGCAATTTAAAATAACTTTTTTCTATGTGAATGTAATTTTCAGCATCATTCCTCCAGTCTTCAATGTCACATGATCTTCAGAAATCATGAAAATATTGATGATTTACTGCTCAAGAAACATTTCTGATTATTATCATTGTTGAACACAGTTTTGTTGGCTAAATATATACAGCATATATTAATAATATTTTTTAAAAACCCACACATTTAGACTGTTAGCAAGCATGCACTTTCAGCTGGCACTAAACCTGAGGCTGAATTTAGATGGTTTATGGTTAGAGAAGGAGTCCTTAATCCAAGGACTGAATCCGTATCCACAAAACATTTAATCTTACCACTAAGGGTTCTCCTAAAAAGAACTTAAAGATTTTAGTTAAGAGATTTCAATTTTATGCTATTTTATGACATTATGTTGCCATTTTCAAATAAAGAAAAAAAAAAAGGTAATTGCCACATTCAAATAACCATTTTAAAATGCAGGCTAAGAGTCACTAATTAAACAAGTATATGTTCAGCTAATTGTCAGCCTCTTACATGTGTCCTCCTCGTAAACAATTAGTGAATATGCATATGAACAGTCTTTTAATTAAGAGTAGAATAATCATGGCTGATAGTAAGGCATGCAAAGGTAAAAGAAAACCAAACTGGATGCAAGAACAGCTGTTACTGCTTGCCCAATTGGTTAATGAAGACAAGGATATAATCAAAGGAGAATCTGGAGCTGGGATAACCTCCAAAACCAAAGCCATACCTTCTTAAAAGCTCATTATCGTCAAATGTTTCTGAAATTTTTACATTCCGAGACAGATTGCTGTCAACAGCTATTTCTTGGATAGCTTGTGTCTTAGGACTCGTCTTCACTCCTAACCTTTCACAGATTTGGGAGCCAGATTTAGGAGTCCTTCAGGACTGACACACCAATTAATCTTAAGATTTTCTCCTAAATCATTAAGTACTGAGCAGCTTTTAGTCTTTAGATGTTTTGTGAATATGGACCCTGGATTCTGTCAAAACTAACAGCAGTCTCTCCGTGGCTCTCTGTAGGGACAGCATGTGCTGCACACACACCTCATGGCCATCAACACACCACAATAGACATCCCTCAATCATCAATCATGTAATGAACGATTCCAGCTATACGTGCAAAACTGTATTGTAAACATCTCTAATATAGATCCTATTTGACAGCAGACGTAACTAGAGCTTCTACAAATGAACCTGCTGTCTTACCATAGCTTCAACTTCAAATACAGCACAATTAACCTTACTGCTATAGTGTCTGTATTCAAGACTTTTCCCAGTACTTTCTATACTTTCTGACTTTAACTCTTTTTCAGCTGAAAAAAGTACATTTCAATTATATACTTCAAGTGCTCTATTTTTGTACACTAATTTTGTAATTAATGTACTAAAAAGGATTAACTTAAAGATAAACTTAAGATCATGTAAAGCCCCATTCACACTGTGATTCCGGTTAATACACGGGTAATGTGTCCTGGCAACTGTCCCCGGATCATTAGATTTGGCTCCTTTCACACTGCCAGTGATTACCTGGAATATGTGCGTGTGTTCACACACAACTCGTAAAGGTCCCATTAAGACACGCGACATCAGGATATAACGTGTAATGTAGGCTACAAGTTAAAAACACGAGGCATGTTAACTATCACCAGTGGCTGGCGAACGATCTCGGCGTCAGCACGGAAAGTGAATTAACTGATCTCTGCTTCATTACAATTTGCACATATTTTTTCGTCATGGACATTGATCTGCCGTCAAAACACCTTGTAAAAGAGTCGCATGATAACTCGCGTCATCACTACGACACACCCTTTAGGACATTAGTTCTGGCTTTTGTTCACACAGAGCTTGTTCGGGACTGGACCTGGCATTGTAACTAGGTCCCCAACCTGGGATCAATCCTGGGATGTGTTTGCTTTCACACAGAAGGCAATCCAGCAATGTTCTGGCTATTTTCCCGGTACCAACCGGCTTACAGTAAGTTTACTCATCTGTGCTATTTTGGGACACCATGAATATGAATTAAAAAGTGCTTTTAACGTACTATCTCTGTATTTTACAAATTTACTTAGTCACTGCTTGTAGTACACTTGAGTGCACTAGTGTATGAAAGATGGTCCAAGTGTACAAGTGGTAACTAGATACATGCTTTGGAATACAGAAATGGTAAAGCACATTTTAGTTCATATTTATGGTGCCCCACTGTTGGGTACACTTAGATGATCTTAAGTTTATTTTAAGCATTACATTTTAGCAGGGCCGGATTAACCATACGGGCAACTGGGCAATTGGGCAACTGTGCAACTGGGCAACTTTTGCGCGCTTCACAGAAGAGACGCTGCGTTGCCTATGACTTTGAATGTGAGTTGAGAGCGGCTGAGAGTCAGTCTCATGTGGACTGACCAATGAAGAGAGGACCTCAAGTTAAGACCCTTTCCTCATTGGTCAGTCCGCATGAGGTGGGTCAAATGTTACGCCGAGCGGGTTACGTCAGGTGTTGCTACAACAGAAAAAAAGTCGATGACATGGAGAAGCTAAGTGGGAGCGCGAAGCAGAAATTAAAAAAGGAAAGGACATCAGAAACGCAGAAAATTTAAAGTATATACCTAAAATAGGCAATTCCTTCACTCCTGTTAATGTTGACGACAGTTCTGTTAAGTCAGCTTCCGTCAACGACGAGGACAACTCAGCTAGCCAGGACTTTTCTACACCGCAAGCTTACGTTTACAGCCCCGAGAGCGAAGAGCATTTCAAATTCAAACATGCACTTCGTCATTATTTAGGACTTAAATTGTGTGTTTTGCCAGGTTATGTAGCATTTATTTCTGTCTTGTCTTCTTCAGAGAAACTGACAGATTTCTAAATGTTTATGTAGCACTAAAATGTTTAACTGGTTAATTGTGCTGTGATATGTTGTTGTTCTATTTTAAAACAAGTTAAAATGAGCTTTTTCCTTGAGGTGCCAGCTTCATTAAATGAGCTGAGGACCAAATTGTTTCTTGATGTGTTGTCTGTGGTCTTCTGTTATAGCTCTATCAATTCAATACATTTCTATTGGGGATAAATGTTGTTAAATAAACAATGGTTTGAAAGTGGTTGCTTATTTATTCATTTTCGTGAAAATGGAGGATATTTCCCTCCCTCTCAATGTAGTGGGTCAATTTTACCAGATTATACAAATGCTGATGTGTTTTGTTTTCATAGCATCAAATGTGAGTGAATGTCTTTAGTGCATTTGTAGTTCTATGAGCATTTAAAAATTTGTAAATCAAAATACACCTGATGACAGAATTTGAAGTATTGAGTATATTTACTGTATATTGCAGTAATATATTCTGTATATGACCATATTATGGTGATCCTGGGGTCGTGATGATGGGGCCCTTGAATATTGTTGCCCAGGGTACAACAAAGTGTTAATCTGGCCCTGCATTTAAGTATGTTAAGTAAAAAAAATAGTGCATGAAAACAGAGCACTTTAAGTATATTATGGAAGCATAGAGTTTTTCTCTCCTGTGTATTCAGGTGGAGCATGCAACAAATCAAAGTTCCACCAGAAAACATTTCACAGACTGTGTTTTCATGTGTATGTTGTAAAAAAAAAAAAAAAAAAAAAAGTAGGACTCTCAATTGATTAAGAAGTTTTAACTCAAGAACATGGTGTGCAGATCAATTAATCAAATTTAACTGCAAATATATCTTTCTGCAGAGAAAAGTCCTCAAATGAAGATAATTAGATTAAATTACTGTGTTGTGTAAATCATTAATTATACAGCAAGTGACTACTAGTCAGTTCACTGTTCCTGTACTTGCTATTGAATTTACGAATGACTGATCATCTGTTGTCACAGTTCATTGATACATAGTGTCATCTTGTTGTCTGTGTGTAGGTTGCGGGGTGTATCACCTGATTGTTCTGTGTGGGCGTCGCCGCTGATTACTGATCAGCGGCAGCTGCGGCTTATTACATCTTGCCTATATTAACGCCTTGTCTTTCATCTCATGTTTGTCAGATCGTTGTTTGGAGTCCTGGTGTTGTGTTGTCCCCCGTGTAGTTGTTCCTGCTCTGGATCTCTCGTCGCAGTTTCCTGTTGCCTGTTTGTTCCTTGGATATTCGTTCTGGATTACCTCGTTCATCACTTCAGCCACGGTCACTTCACGGATTCCACTCACCACGAACACCAGCACCCATCAAGGTCCCTGTGTTGCCATCTCTCCTGCTGCTAGTTTGTCTTGTCTTTTCCTGCATATCTGACTCTTCTGTGGAAAACTCTCATTAAAGAGATATTAACTTGCACTTGCATCCAGTCTTCTTTTCCGTGACAAAATGATCTGACCAGAATCATGGATGCAGCGAGTTCAGCGGCTTTCACCGAGTTCATCAACCACAGCATAACTCGTATGGATCAGCAGCAGGAGAGCATCTCTTCCACCGGACGCGCCGTCCAGGCGCTGGTAACACAGGTGTCCGAGCTCTCCCAACAGATGCAACAACTTCATGCTCCCACTGCGCCTGCCCCACCGACCGTTTCCCCACCGCCTTCAGAACAACGGGACGTCTCGGAGCCCCGCCTCCCCGTGCCACAGACTTATTCCGGTGAGCCAGACTTTTGTAGAGCATTCCTCAACAAGTGTTCTCTCCACTTCACTTTACAGCCCCGTACGTTCGAGAGGGAGGAGTGCAAAGTGGCATTCGTACTCACGCTTCTCACGGGGAAGACGGCGCTGTGGGGAACGGCGGTTTGGGAGGATCCTTGCTGCTCCTCGTTCACGGCACTCGCCGCCGAGATGAGGAGGGTGTTCGACTGTGCGGTGGCGGGCAAGGAGTCCGCCCGGAAACTCACTGCACTCAAGCAAGGCAACCGCACGTTCGCTGATTATACCATCGAGTGCCGGTGGAACGAGGAGGCGCAGTGGGATGTTTTCCTGCATGGGCTGGCTGATCGCATCCACCATGAGATCTACACCCTGGACTTACCTGAGACTTTTAATGGCCTGGTAGAGCTGGCTCTACGTGTCGATTCACGCCTTCGACGAGTGGAGGCAATGGAGGAATCTGGAGAACGACGCTGCGGTCTTCGAGCCAGTCCGGTGGATGTGGTCAGTCCACCGTCCGATCCTGAGCCCATGCAGGTGGGAAGAGCGCGGCTTTCCTGGGAGGAGAGGGAACGGCGGAGGTCCCTTGGCCTTTGTCTCTACTGTGGAACACCTGGTCATCTCGTTAGAAATTGCCTGGTAAAAGACCAGGCCCTATAGTAAACTCAAGGCTACTATCGGGCGGGATCTCTGCCGAGAAGTCCTCACCATCTACTCTCCTTCCGGTAAGACTGAGATGGGCCACCAACGACATCACCTGCAGTGCACCTGGCTCAGGAAGCACAATCCCCGCATTAACTGGATTCTGGGTACTGTCACTGAGTGGAGCACTAATTGTCATAAGTCTTGTCTGTTGTCTGCTTGTCCCACGGTGTCTGTTTCTGTTTTGCAGGATGAGACTGTGGATCTCTCTAACGTGCCCATGGAGTATCTTGACCTGAAGGAGGTGTTCAGTAAGTCCCCGGCTGCTTCTCTCCCTCCACATCGTCCCTACGATTGTGCTATAGACCTAGTGCCGGGTAAGTCTCCGCCTAAGGGCAAATTATACTCTCTGTCTGCTCCCGAGAGGGAGGCCATGGAGAAATATATTTCTGATTCTCTGGCAGCCAAGATCATTCGCCCTTCCTCTTCTCCAGTGGGGGCGGGGTTCTTTTTTGTGGGGAAGAAGGATGGTTCCTCGCGACCTTGTATTGATTACCGGGGGCTGAACAACATCACGGTTAAGAATACTTATCCTTTGCTGTTGATGTCTTCGGCCTTCGAGAGGTTGCAAGGAGCATCCGTCTTCACTAAATTGGACTTGCGTAATGCTTATCATTTGGTCCGCATCAGGGAGGGAGATGAGTGGAAGACCACTTTTAACATCCCCAGAGGGCACTTTGAATACTTGGTTATGCCCTTCGGGCTTTCCAACTCGCCTGCGGTCTTCCAGGCACTCGTTAATGATGTGTTGAGAGACATGGTTGATCAGTTCATATGTCTACCTGGATGACATATTGATATTTTCTTCATCTCTCCAGGAACATGTTCAACACGTCAGACGAGTGCTCCAGCGACTGCTAGAGAATGGTCTTTTTGTCAAGGCGGAGAAATGCGAATTTCATGCACAATCTGTTTCCTTCCTAGGGTACATCGTCTCGTCTGAGAGAATTCGCATGGATCCTGACAAGGTCAAGGCTGTGGTGGATTGGCCAAGTCCAGATTCCCGTAAGGCCCTACAGCGGTTTCTGGGGTTCGCCAATTTCTACCGGCGTTTTATTCGCAACTTCAGCCAACTAGCCGAACCTCTGACTGCCTTGACCTCCCCCAGAATGGCCTTCAGGTGGTCAGATGCAGCCGAGGCTGCATTTACTAAACTGTAGAGTCACTTCGTTTTGGCTCCCATTCTGATTGCTCCTGATTCCTCACGTCAGTTCGTGGTGGAGGTCGATGCGTCAGAGGTGGGGGTAGGAGCAGTTCTTTCCGAGCGGTCTCCCTCAGATAACAAGATGCACCCTTGCGCATTTTACTCTCACCGTTTATCTCCCGTGGAAAGTAATTATGAAAGTGGTAACAGAGAGTTGTTGGCGGTCAAATTAGCGTTAGAGGAGTGGCGTCACTGGTTATAGGGTTCGGGGGTACCCTTTATCGTTTGGACTGATCACAAGAACTTAGAGTATATACGATCAGCTAAAAGGCTCAATTCCAGGCAGGCTCGGTGGGCACTTTTTCGCTCGTTTTGATTTTACTTTATCGTACCGCCCGGGCTCCAAGAACATCAAGCCCGATGCACTTTCTCGTATTTTTGGTCCGTCTGAATGCCGGTCCACTCCCGAGTGTATTTTTCCTGAGACATTAGTGGTCTCCACTCTGACATGGGAGGTCAAGTCGAAGGTCCTAGCGGCCTTAGAAGGGGTAACGCCTCCACCCGCATGCCCACCAAACCGTTTATTTGTGCCGGATGAGTTAAAGTCCTGCGTCATTAAGTGGGGTCATTGCTCTAATATAGCTTGCCATCCAGGGGCTAATTGAACCAGATGTTTGGTCAAGCAACGGTTCTGGTGGCCAGGTATGGCTCGCGACATCCGCGATTTTGTTTTGTCTTGCTCGGTTTTCGCCGCTGGTAAGACTTCCAACCGTCCTCCAGATGGGTTACTGCAACCGCTGTCTGTCCCTTCGAGACCCGGGTCCCACATCGCGCTAGATTTTGTCACCGCCCTCCCACCCTTCAAAGGGTATATGGTTGTTTTGACTGTTGTGGACCGGTTCTGGAAGGCGACCCATTTCATACCGTGATGTTTGGCGTCCAAGAATCCTTCCTCCTGGAGTCAACAACTCTCTATGATTGAGTACGCACATAATTCGTTACCAGTGTCTTCTACGGGCCTCTCCCCATTTGAATCTAGCTAAGGTTACCAGCCACCTGTTTTTCCCAGTCTGGAATCCGAAGTTGCGGTCCCCTCTGCCCACACCTTTGTCCAGAGGTGCCGCCACACCTGGAACAGAGCCCGTGAGACTCTCTTGCAGGTGAGGGCGCGCACCACGGCTAAGACCAATCGCCACCGGTCAAAGCCACCCGTATACATCGTCAGTCAAAAAGTGTGGCTTTCTAATAAGCTCACAAATTCATTGGCCCATTTACTGTCACAAAAATCATTAGTCCGGTGGCAGCCCGCCTCAAATTGCCTCCAGCGTACAGGAGGATTAATCCTGCCTTTCATGTTTCCAAAATTAAACCAGTTTTTCACTCACCGCTTAATCCGCCTGTCCCGGTTCCTCCACTGCCGCGACTTGTAGACGGGGAACCCACCTATTCGGTTAACCGTATTCTGGACTCGAGAGAATCAAACGCAGCAGACGCTCCATGTCACGAATAAAGAGTCCCGCACTGTCGTCGTCACATGCTGCACACATACACACACACACACACAGAAAATTTAACAGATCAGACTCATGCACACACACCCCACAGGCAGCAGTACATCACACCGCACAAACCCTCCAGATGTCATCTTACAAGGTCACACAGAAGAAAAAAACCCTCAGATATGCATATGCATGCTCAAGGTCAAGGGTCAAAGGTCAGGCACCAGCCTCAGGGCAGACAGTAAACAGAACATGTGAACATTAGTGGACAGTAACAAAGTATTTTTAACTCCGAGTATTTCCATCTTGACAAAATGTTACTTTTACTCCACTATCAACAAACACACTGTTCTGCATTATTTCAGGGCAAAATTCATAACAATAACCTTTGATTAGTGAAAGAACAAAACAAAAAACAAAACAAAACCAAAATTCAAAGCCAGGTATTTTCATCAGGGTTATTAACTAAAACTAAACCATAAAAAACTGTTTTGTTATTTGTAATTTTAGCTAAAATTAAGTATACAATACTTAAACATTTTATTTCAGTGAGGTGCCAAAGCAGCATTTCTCATTTGCAATTAGGTTAACCTGATGTAAAATATCTAAAACTAAAAACACACACACACAAACAGCTAATAAAACCTTAACTAATTCAAAAATAACTAATAAAAATGATAAATCACAACAAAATAACTTTAACAAATTAAAAGAAAAACATAAAAATACAGATTAAAAACTAGTAAAAACAGTAATAATAATTAAAGAAGAAAAAAATTGTATCTGAGTGATACTAAAATACTAGTTCTGTTTAGGCTCTGTTAGTTTGAGTGATATGACAAACAGAGACACTGACCAATGGAAGGAGTTTGGTGCGGAGCTATCTGATTGATTGACAGAATCTTACAGCCCTAATTTTGAGGCCTTAGTCAAATTTAAATTACACACTTGAGCTACACTATTAGACTATTTGTAAGTTCCCTCAAGCGCAAACTAAAAAAGAGTGCATATACTTGTAGACAGTGTTGGACAGTAATACATTACTTCATAACACATTACTGTAATTTGATTACATTTTTAGTAATGGAGTAATTTAATAAAATGTTATAATTTTCAAAATTGTAATTAGTTACAAGTCGAGGTCTCGTTACATTACTGCCATGTTAGATTGCTGACAGAATGCAGTATTTTATCATCTAGATTTTGAAAATGATGTAGCTCATGCACTGTGGAGAAATAACAAATATTTATCAGGAGCTTTTATGCTGGGATTTCATGTAAATTTCTAGGATGTAGTCACAGAAAAAAATAATGTAACTAATTAGTTTTGAAATAAAGTAATCAGAACAGTAATATGATTACTTTTAAAAGTAACTTGCCAAACACAGCTTGTAGAGCTGTCATATTTGATCAGGCATATGTACAGGATGAGTACTTGTGAATGTGTGTGTGTGTGTGTGTGTGTGTGTGTGAGAGAGAGAGAGAGAGAGAGAGAGAGAGAGAGAAAGAGAGAGAGGGCACTCGCTGTCTGAAAGGACAACTGTGTTAATGGCCAAGGATGGACAGGTCCTGGGGCAAGAATGCGGTTAACGAATGTTACTGGTCTCTTTTGTCTCTGCTATCACAACAGCACTCATCCTGCATGCCTCCATCACCTCCATCACCTGCTCGGAGGGAGAGCCGTGTCCCCGAGCACTTCTCTCTCTCCACTGTAGATTAAACGTGAGCGAGGTGGAAACTCAGGGGAGCAGGACTTCTCAAGCGTGAAATTTAACAGTGAGAGTGAAACAGCTCCTGGCAGCCTATTATGAGTGTTTGACATGCCACGAGCGATAGCAGGAGCAAAAAAGACTCCGACAGACGTGTGGCTTTTACTGCGGACGCAAAACACCGCTCAATTTAACCTCTTGAAAAAAAAGATATATTAAGACTTCCTGTAAAGACACATTTTCACACAAAAGACGGAACAAGTGAAGGTGCAGAAAGAATATTAAACATATTTTCACTCATTTTTTTTGTTAAATAATATCTATAGAAACCTTTTTTGGGGAAAAATATATCAGTAAAATTATATTTTAGTTTGTTTATGGAGTTACAATGTAATTTATTAACATCAACCTATTAACTAACATGACTGAACAATGAACAATACATTTATCACCCAATTTATTAATCTTTGTAAATGTTAATAATAAAAATCGAGTCATTCATTGTTCTTGTTAGGTTACAGTGCATTAATGTTTACAAACACAAATTATTATTTTAATAATGCATTAGTAAATGCTGAAATTAACATGAACTAAGATTAATAAATGCTGTGGAAATATTGTTCTTATGAGATCATAATGTAATATGTTAACTAATGTAATTAGCTAATGTTAACTAATGAACCTTATTGAAGAATAACCACAGATGAGGCACTAAGTGCATTACACTGTGACCAACTTAACATTTTACAGAGTTTAATGCTTAATGCACTAGCAATGTAAGCTAAATTAACTTGCACTCACTATTATATAATACCGTTATATTATACTGTAGACTTTTCATTTTATTATTTTTATTGATCTGTTTCATTTTTATTAAGCAGATCAATAAAGATTTTATTGAAAAACTATACTAAAATACTATTATACTGTGGAATAAACTAATAAAAAAGCCTGTATCAATAATATCAATAATATCAATAATAATAATCATCATTACTATCTATGTGTAGTTTATACAGTAAATTATATTGTACAGTAATTATTTTAAATACATGAATTATTATTATTTATTTTCTTATTTTACAGAACAATAAATCACTATACTAATGTAGTCATGTTTCATGCTTCTCAAGATGGGAAACACAAAAATCCATTAAAGAAATACATAAATAAAAACATCCCTGATACATTTGAAGCTGGATTATGAAGCAACACACATATTCAGACAAACACATGCATTATTACCCAGTCTGCCCAGTCAACCAATACAATTATGATAAAACACATAAATGCTAAGAGACATGATTTCAAACTGCGTGTTGAGGAGCAGGTGTCTAGCGCAGCAATGCAATCTGATCTCTCCAAGCTGAGAAAATGATCAGTCAACAATTATACCAAAAGTAAACAGTAATTTTGTGAGGGGGAAATCTGAGCAAGTCTAATTAAAATGTTGTTTGTTTTGGCTGCATCTCTTCTCTGTTATTAGTAGCTGTTTATGGCAGAAGAAATAAAGACAGAGGAAAAAAATCAGATTGACCTGACTTAGTCCATCATATGTGACCCTTGCTGGCAAAATGAGTCAGAATGTGAAGGGACTAATTTTGCGCTACAGAACAAACAAACAAACAAACAAACAAAAGCAGGATTAAAAACAGAAAAAAATCAGTTTTGTATTCGTGGAAACATAATTAGTTATGTCTTTAGTGAACGTTTGGGGAACTGTTGGGGAAAACACCTGATGTGTAACATTATATTAGATCAGTGCAAAATAATAGGCTGTCTGTCTCATTAATGTTAGTCTAATAATAAAAGACAACTGCTTTTGTAGTTTTGATAATCAAATGTAAAAAAGCTGTATTGTGATTATTATGATTGTTAAGAAAATAAGTGCTGGGAAAGATGCAGTGTAGCTAGGTGATTCTGCTTTGGAACCTTCAGAAACTTAACTTGTTTTTTTCTCAAAATGGAAATGCTGACTCTATCCACTTCAAATGTAGCTCAGTCAATTTCTGTCCAATTACAGCAACTCATACATGACCACAAAACCAGTCATAAGGGTCTTTTTTTTTTTTTTAATTGGGATATATACAGTACTTAATCTTAAAGCTGGATAAATAAGCTTGGCTACACTTTATTTTAAGGTGTTCTTGTTACAGTGTAATTATGCATTTAAGTATTGAGTAATATTAATTAACCATACAGTAAGACGTGCTTACTGTATGGGGGCAAAACAACAACAACAACAAAACACATTCAAATATTGAGAAAATCATCTTTAAAGTTGTTCAAATGAAGTTCTTAGCAATGCATATTACTAATCAGAAATTAAATTGTGACACAATTACTGTAAGAAATTCACAAAATATCTTCATGGAACATGATCTTTATTTAATATCCTAATGATTTTTGTCATAAAAGAAAAATCTATAATTTTGACCCATACAATGTATTTTTGGCTATAGCAATATATATACCTGTGATACTGATGACTGCTTTGTAGTCCAGGGTAACACGTATGATTTTGACTGTCTTTTAATTGAGGATGTAAATATATATATATATATATATATATATATATATATATATATATATATTTTTTTTTTTTTTTTTGAAAGTGTGCTCATTCTGACTCATTTTGGAGAAGGGACGGTAGCAGAGAAGGCTCAGGGTCAAAGAGTGCTCATGTTAGTGTTAGTGCAGATGTCATACGTACACACACACCTCTCTCCATGCACTGGTCTCACTTCAGGCCGCTGGCTCCGGGACAACACTGGCACTGTCTGGAGTGAGAGTCACACACGGAGGGAAATACACCGTAAGCATTCACATTATAGGGCTTCTGGTAAATAGACTTGATTTGACTCACATTCAACACTGCAGAGGGAAACACACACTCATTTCCAACACTTTATTGACAGATCCGGCCATGTAAGTAAAGACTTGTTTTACATCATTTAGAAATATGTTTTCACCTTTCACAGTGTTTTCGCTCGTAGCCTTCAGGACAGGTGGTGCAGCGGTAGTCATTAAAACCCTCCGCCTGACAGGAGGGACTAAAGCTGAGAGATACAGGGTGAAAGTTAGACTTACCACAGCTAAAGAGTGTGTGCGTGTGTGTGTGTGTGTTTGTGTGAGTGTGTGTGTGTGTGTGTGTATGTCTGTGTGTGTGTGTGTGTGTGTGTGTTCTAGTTTATGCTACATTGTAAGGACCAAATGTCCTCACTAGGATAGTAAAACTTCTAGATTCGTTTTTTTCAGGTTGAGGAGTGGACAAGCACAGGTCACACATATCGCCGACTGTGTCATGCCGACAATTCTAGCAGAACAAAACAACATAAATACACACATAATGCTTTATAAAATGTAATAATACTGTTATAACCACAGCTGCCAATTTGATGCATTTAGCATGATTAATAATTTAAAGATTACAATTAAACCATGTTTACTGCACGATAAAATAATTATGTGTTGACTTTCTAAATGTTGCAGAGATGCTACAAATTAAAATTCTTAACACTTAAATTACTTCTAATTAAAAATGTTGTAAAATGTTAAACTCACATCAGACTGTTTATGAGCATCTAGTTTTCACTTAATACGACAGATTGTACCCTTGCTTTGAACAAAACCAGACAATATTCAAATATCTTCATCATCACTGCTGCACTAATAAGACTATATATCTAAGTCTGTAGGATAAATTTAATCCTTTTTTATATCAAAATATCACCCAGCCCTAAAACTGCTCCATGCTGGAGCACTAAGACAGTATTGACTTATACAAATCACTGTGAAACTGCTTTGAAACGATTACATAATGGAAAATTCTTTTTTTTTTTTTTTTTTTTTTGTGAAATTCAGTGAAAACAGATTTACTGAGAGCAGACGGTGCAGAATGAATGCAAAGCTCACAATCTTACAGAAACAGCTGGACGGTGTGCAACAGAATGCAGGGTTTGATACTCGCTTTTTAAGTTTAATTACACATAACATGACACTGGGTTTCATATCTGTGTTTTATTTTTCCATCAAAATAATGCTTGATAATGTCTATGAGTCATCGTCATTTTGGGTCAGAAAATATAGATATATGCAATAATTGCAGTGCATCTGGTTTAAATCCAAGTTACAGCATGCAATCACACTGGTAAGACAAATGATGCATAATGTTGCGACAAGACGAAAGCTTAATTTCATTACAGCCAGAATCGATACAAATGCAGCTATTCAATGAACACATAAAGCTCTCTCTTAATCTTCCTCATATGCAACATTATGAACAGAAAGCTGGCACCAGTTAGGAGATTTGCATTTCTCAAGTTGCCCAAGTCACACACCAAGAATGAGAGGAAAAACAGAGAGAAAGAGGCAGCTTTCAGAGTGGAGTGTAATCAGACTGCTGAAGTTGCGCTTTACTGGGCCGTGTCACTCTGAAACTTTCATTAACTTCCTGTGTACCTCAATTACTCAAATTACCCCCCGGCCCTACACACTCGTTTACCATTTTCAATTTGCGAAAACACGTAAAATGCAAATGGTATTGCTATTAGCATGCATGCAGTAGAAGACTGTTCAATCCACAAGTCTGGAAAAGCTGCTTGAAGACCTGTTTCATTGCATGTCCATTTTGCACTGGACTAATGGACTCAACAGACTTGATTCTTCTAATGTGCTTTACTTGTATCTCTTTTCCTCTAATGCTGTGCTTCCACTAAATAGAAAACTTGTATGAGCTTTGGTCGTTCATTTACACAATAATTATGTTTTGGTTGCCTTAAAACACAAACTTTCAAAAATAGGTTTCAAAGTAAAAAAAAAAAAAGATACTGTTATTTTCTCAGTAAAAACTGTGTATGTGCCTATTACCAGTTTGATTATAAACCACAGTCAGTTAATATTACCATTTTATATTTTAAGCATTATTAAACCTATATTTGATTATCGCGATTTGAAAAACTCTAGGTGTTCACAGTTAAGCAAAGTTAGTAAGAGTCTCATGCAGGCACAACAGTGTAGGTTTGTTTTTGTGTGAAAACATAACTCAAGAGAGACCTGATAGAAATTCTAGGAAACAATGCATGAATTAATGATATGAATGCGTAAGGGACAACCGACTGTCGAAAAGTGACGTGGCATTCTTTCCTCCATGTTACATCTCATAAAGTAATGTTTATAAGCGCAGTGCTGCTTTTATAAATGCGACAGTCTGTCTGGAGTTTGTGTTCAGACCAATACAAAAATTGGACTCATTTTTTCTTTTTGTAAATCCTAACTGGTAGATGGAAAACAAGCTAATGTGCATTCTAAAAATTTCAACATTTTTAATAATAAGGTAACCTATTTTAAATTATTTATAAAGCGGATAAAATGCCTATAATTGATCATTTCGACTCATCCTTTTTTTACAAACTAAAGACTGAAATGTGAGGTTTATCATTTTATAAAACTTTATTTGAATGTGTAAAACATGTTAGTAGATGTGTGTGTGTGTGTGTGTTTATGTCTGTATATAATTATATGTATGAGTATATATATATATATATATATATATATATGAGTATATATACAGTGGGGATCGAAAGTTTGGGCACCTTTGCAGAATCTGTGAAAATGCGAGTAATTTAAAAAAAATAAGAGAGATCATACTAAATGCATGTTATATTTATTTAGTACTGTCTTGAGTAAGATATTGTACATAAAAGATATTAACATTTAGTCCACAAGACAAAAAAAATGCTGAAATTATAAAAAAAAAACCACTCAAAAGTTTGGGAACCCTTGGTTCTTAGTACTGTGTTCTGTTACCTGATGATCCTCGACTGTCTTTCTGTTTTGTGATGGTTGTGCATGAGTCCCTTGTTTGTTCTGAACAGTTAAACTGAGCAGCGTTCTTCAGAAAAATCTTTAAGCTCCTGCAGATTCTACAGTTTTCCAGCATCTTTCCATATTTGAACCCTTTCAAGCAGTGACTTTATGATTTTGAGAGACATCTTTTCAGACTGAGGACATTTGAGGGACTCAAACACAACTATTTTAAAAGATTCATACGTTCACTGATGCTCCAGAAGGAAACAAGATGCATTAAAGCTGGGGGGTGAAAACTTTTGAACACAATGAAGATGGCCAAAATTGTCTTATTTTGTTGAAATATAATTTTTTTCCATTTAGTTCTGCCCTTCGTAAGCAACAGAAGATACTTGTATGTTTCCCGGTACACAAATTAAGTACAATTTACCTTGATCTTCAAATTCCAAAAGATTCCCTCTCCAGCACACTTTAATAATACTATTATAATAGATAACCATTATAATTTTAGTCACTATAATCGTGATAAGAAACTTCTAAAATACATAATTTTTTTAATAATTAAAAATTAAAATTAAAATTAAAATTAAAATTAAAATTAAAATTAAAATTAAAATTAAATAAAACCTACTTAAATACATCACCAACTACTGGTCCAGCATGAGTAATTGAGCACTTTTAGACACTTTCGCTGACCTGTGTAAACAGGGATAATTTTGTCAATGTTGTAAAATGTTTTTTCAAATTTTCATATAAAGTTGTTGTTTAAGCATACCCTAATGCAGACTAGGTAATTTTCTTCCATAATACATCAAATTATTATACAAATGTCAATGTTGCATGACATTGTTAGATTATAGTGTTAATACTGTAGTTCTGTTTTCAAAGCTTTAATTTATTTTAGCCATCTTTTTAGCCATCTCCAATTTGTGTACAATTACCACGTCCCCTAGCAGCAGTCACACAGAACTTTCCAACTGCTCTTTGCCCTTTGCTTATTCATGATGGTAAAATTAATTAATGATAACTGTATGGATATCTCCACACAAAATAAATGATGGCCAATACATTTGAAGGTAAAGCATAGTAAAAAAAAAAAAAAAAGATAAAAACATTTTAGTGCATAATTATTGATAATTCTCAGCTCATGCTTATAGTTTTGTCTAGAATATAGCACATTACTCTATACCTTACTATGTTACATTTTATAGTAAAATAAAACACAACCAGTTAAATGTGTTTCTGGTGAACTGTATGTGCTTTCAGAACCTGACAATGGAGACACATAGACTCATAGATATTATAGCAAATTGTAAAACATGAATCTGTACAATTTGTTCATTTTGCAGCACATGTGTTAGCATAGTGCTGTGGCATTTGGATATGACACTACTACAGTTAATGTGTAAAAATGGAAGAGGTTGCAGACACAGATAATAATTGTCATTAAACTAGTAAGCAGGAACGTGGAAAATTCATATGGGGGAAAAATAGTCCTCTGCTGAAACCATAGCAACACTCCCTCTCACCCTCGCTCTTCAAAATTAATTGCGTCAATTTAGTACACCATCTGTTCAGGGTGAACTTGCTAAACGCCTTTTTAAAAATACTTTATTAAGCACAGTATGGAGCATTTCAGAGTTAGGACCATCTGTCTCCACGCTGCCTCGTCCAGCCTGAATGTGAACAACTGACACTCGCTGATCTGTAATCGGAGTCTCGCATACTTGAGCTTGTTAAAGATCTCACACAAGCCCTTTTGTGGGCGGAGACTGGCTGCAAGAGAGCGCTTTAACACATTAACAGTCTGAGAAGCAGAAACACTTGCTGTAATGATGAGCGGCGTGCAGCGATACACCCAGCTGTTCGTCTCTCTACACTCAGCCAGTTTTCCAGAGCTGCTGTGTTCCTAGAGCCCTGTTATGAAAGGGCACATCAGCACTGTTTAAAGCAGCTTCATTATTGTGACAAGGAAGCCATGTTAAATCTATTTGGAAACTGCATTACTTTACTGGGAATTTTAAGAGTTGCTTTTTGTAATGGTATTAACAACAGATTGAGTTCAATCTCAGCCGTACTATGCAATCATTATAAAATATATGAAAATGTGTGTCCTTAGAATTTTTATTATGACATTTGCTTGAGATTACACTATAAGATCTGACCAAAAGAGAGTTGGGTAATACATTTACAACATTTTACACATCACAACCTTTCAACACTGCCATGTCAAATATTGCACACACACAAAAAAATTACCTCACAGAAGAGACCGACATATCCTAGAGGACAGTCATATTTCTCAGTCTGATTTCACTGTCCTCTGAGGGTCTCCCCACCTCAGCCACCTGCAAGGTGATCTCAGAAATCCTGCACACCAATCCAAAACATATATGAGCCACACAACTAAGCCACAACTTATGAAACTAGTTTTTCCCAGTGCTATTTTAATTATAGTTATATTAGTTATAGTTTTTGATTAATTGGATAAATTTATTAATTTACATTTTGGTTCAATATTTTCTGTTTTAATTTCAGTTAAAGTTTTAGTAATTCTATTGTGTGTGTGTTTTTTTTAAAATTACTAATATGTCTAAACAAGGTGAACTAATTGCCTTGGGGAAACAGATGTAGATGTGTAGTAGATGTGTGTGTTTATGTCTGTATATATATATATATATATATATATATATATATATATATATATATATATATATATATACACTCTAGTGCTATCAAATGATTAATCATGACCAGACAGTATATACTTTGAAAATATTTACATGTTTATACATGTTACAATATTTACAAGTTACATTTATATATATATATATATATATATATATATATATATATATATATATATATATATATATATATATATATATATATAGATAGATATATATAGATAGATAGATTTAGTTTTAGTTAACTATAATAAACAAGGTTCTTCATGGTAATTTGAGAGATGATTGAAGTTGTAGGTCCCTATTTGTCGGTCACTAAGTGTTATGTTGTGATGACAAAAGGAGTTTACTTGAGAGCCCCAATCCGCTTTGATTTTCAGAGAAAACGCCACTTAATTTTAGATACTTGAGCCACTCCCTGCATACGGGTATAAATAGGCGACAGGTGCATCGACTCATCAGATTTTTGTTTTGGAGGCGAGTGGGTGAATGATTTATTCGCCACAAAGCCTTTCTGATCTGACTGGAAGAAAGACGCTGTCCCTGGTTGGCGTGAAAGCACAAACAGTGGTGTCCCTGTTGATTCAGCAATTCTGAGGGTCTGAGGGTCACAGTGAGAGCTTCTCCCGCAGCGAATGTCCCTTGCAGCTCCCAAGTGATTTCGATGGCTCGGCTCGTAACGGTTCCAGCATTTCATTCGGTGCACCGCCAGATGATCGGATGCCTCTCCACGCATATCTGTCCGGTCCCTTCAGGGACACGAGAGTCCTGCTGTGATGAGCCAGGGTGCAATGCCTTCTGTGCCAACCAACATGAGTTCCCACTACTGCACTACTGTGGGAGCCTCCGTCGTGGAGCTGTCCGAGCGAGCTTAATTTGTCTCGGATTTAGTCTGAACAATTTTGGTTTCAAACACTGGTAATATGAAGGTGTTGCTTTTCTGCACGGTAATCTTCATGCTTGGACTATGGGACTATGGGAAGAAAAAGCGATTCATTTGTCGCGTCTCCATATGCTTCTTCCATCCAAATGCACGGACATTATTTTTATATTCCGGGCTGTTAGTAATTCCGTGTTAATGGACACAAGGGCAAAGAACTCACTCATCTTTACTCTCATCCCTAAGATCTCTCTATCGGACTCTCGAAATGATCAATGTAGTACAACATCAAAAAATGTAAGGCAGCGATATCTGATAATGTTGCTGCTTTTGTTGGCCGGTATTAATCCAAATCCTGGTCCAGTGGGAGTTGTTTTAACTCCTTTAGATTTTTCGAATAGAACAGGCCTTGGCATTGTACATCTAAATGTTCGTAGCCTGTTGCCAAAATTAGATCAAGTACAAATATGGGCCTAAACTAAAGCAGATGTTTTGGTTATCTCTGAGACGTGGCTTAAAAAATCAATCTCAAGCCATGATATAGCTTTAGAAGGGTATAATGTGTTTCGAGTTGATCGTAAAAGTAAAGGGGGTGGAGTTGCCATATACATTAAATCAAACTATCATGCAACTGTTCTTAAAGCAGTCTCTCTCCCTAAACAGTTTGATTTATTGGCTATCGACCTCGAATATGGAAAGGATTGTCATCTATGTATAGTAGGTTGTTATAGACCACCAGCAGCTATCAGTGATGCTCTCACCTCACTGTCAGCTGTCCTAACTGACCTACTTTCTAAAGATCTTTTATTATTGGGTGACTTGAATTGGAACTGGCTGACCTCAAATTCAGATCAGTTTAAAGCATATTGTGATTCTGTGAACTTTACTCAACTCATTGATTCACCAACACGGCCAAATCATAAGAACTCAAGCAAGTCCACTTTATTAGATCTTATACTAACAAATAAACCCCATAAATACACCTATTCAGGGGTTTTCCCTGATGATGTCAGTGATCATTGCACTATAGTGGTTATATGAAATTGTAAAATTCCCAAAGTAAAACCTAGAATTATTATAAAAAGGAACTTTAAATTGTTTGATATTCAGGGGTTTCTGCATGAGTTGTTTACATCTGACTGGGACAGACTGTTTTTATTACCTGATGTGTCCATTGCATGGCAGTATTTTCACACTTTATTCTTGAAGATTGTGAACAGACATGAACCTGTTAGGATTTTTAGAGTAAAAGGCCGCGAAAATCCATGGTTTTCAAATGAATTATCTGAACCCCTTCATGAAAGAAATTTGGCTTGGGCCATTGCGATGAATTCAGATACAGAAAGAGACTGGGTAGCATTTAGAGTATTGAGAAACAAATGCACAGCTCTTGTACGCAGATCTAAATCTGACTATTATCTAAAAGAAACCTCACAAAATCTGAATAATCCTATACAATTTTGGAAAACCATCAAATCACGTTCTCCCTCCACGTTACCGAATGATTTTCCTAACCAAATTTTAGTAAAAGATAGTCTCATTAATAATAAGAAGGATATGGTAAATATTTTTAATAAGCACTTTATTTCTTCAAGTTCTATTTTCAAAGAAATCCCTATGAGCGTTATACCAAATCCATCTTTTCTGAGAGAAGATAGTCCGACATTTAATTTTTCTCAAATTTCAAGAAGTGAGGTTTTAAAAGGTCTAATAAATTTAGACATCAAGAAGTCTGCAGGGCCTGATGAAATCGAGACATATTTTTTTAAATTAGCTGCCGAGATCATTGCTGGCCCATTAGCTTATATTTTTAATTTATTGTTGGAACAGAATATTATTCCTGATGTTTGGTAATCTGCTTTGGTTGTACCCCTGTTGAAAGGTGGTGATCCAACCATTTTAAATAATTATAGACCGATTTCAGAGCTATCAGCTGTGGCTAAAATTTTTGAATCTATTGTTACCGAACAGCTAAAGGAATATTTAATTAACAATAGCATTTTATCTAGGTTTCAGTCCGGTTTCAGAAAAAATCATAGTACAGTAACTGCTACTATCAAAGTTTTAAATGACATTACCTGCACCCTAGATACTGGAAGATGTTGTGCTGCAATGTTTATTGATTTGGCCAAAGCTTTTGATACGGTCAATCAAGGTATTCTTTTGTCGCGTTTACATTGTATTGGTATTTCTGAAACCGCATTAGGTTGGATTAGGAACTATTTAAAGAATAGGTGTCAAAGAGTGCAAATTAAGGGGTCTCTTTCTGATAAGCTCACCATTGAATCTGGTGTGCCACAGGGGTCCATTTTGGGTCCCCTGTTGTTTACATTATATATTAACAATCTTGGTGATAATCTATCAGACGCAAGTATTCATTTATATGCCGACGATACCATTATTTACTGTTTTGCATCTTCTATTGACAATTACATTTCAAAGTTGCAGAAAGCATTTGAATTAGTTCAGCCTAACCTATTTTCTTTAAAATTAGTCCTGAATGATAAGAAAACTGAATGATAAGACAACTGTTGTCTAAGTTAAGGTTGCAGCTGGGGTTTTATTTTCGGAATAGTGCATGTTTTTCACAGTCAGCCAGGAGAAAGTTGGTGGAATCTACGTTCTTACCTGTCTTAGATTATGGAGATGTTTTTTTACAGAAATACCACTAAAGCTCTCTTACAATCATTAGATTCTGTTTATCACTCTGCTCTAAGATTTATGACTTGCACAAAATATCACACTCATCATTGTGCACTGTATGAAATGGTAGGTTGACCTTCACTTCATATAAGAAGGTACAAGCACTGGCTCATACTTGTGTATAAGGCATTAGTTGGCCAGCTTCCTAAATATATAATTAGTCTATTAACCTTTAATAGTCAAGGGTATAATCTACGTTCAAGTAGATATATTCTTTTAAATGTTCCTTTAATGAAGACAGAGTTTGGAAAAACTGCTTTTATTTATAGCACATCAGCTGCTTGGAATGAGATCCAAAGATCATTGAAACTTGATGTACTTATTTCAATTAATGAGTTCAAGTTATATCTCAACCAAACATTCAAATCTGTCTCTACTTGCTCTTAACGTTTAATCTTGCTTTATTGCTGTGTAACTTGTTTTATGTAGTTATGTATATTGTGTGCTGCTACCTTGGCCAGGGCTCACTTGTAAATGAGATATTTATCTCAATGTGATTATTTCCCTGGTTAAATAAAGGTTAATATATATATATATATAGATTCATATGTAACCCACACATTTGACTATCATGTTATAATCACTCATTGTGTATGTCTTTTAATAACTATTGGATAGCTTAAGGATACATATACATGTTTAGTGTGTACGTGTTTGAATCTGTTAGCTTGAAACAGTCATGACCATCAATTATTTGTCAAATGTATCATATTCTTGTTATAGGAATCATGTCCAAAATTAGACCCTGCAAGGGCGGGAAAATTCGGACCACATGCTTGATAAGATAACGAAGTCACTTTTACGGACTTTTAAATTAAATGTTCCCTTCTGGTGGAATGAACTCCCCAACTCAATCCGAGCAGCTGAGTCCTTAGCCATCTTCAAGAATCGGCTTAAAACACATCTCTTCCATCTTTATTTGACCCTCTAACTTTAACACTCACTATTCTAATTCTATTCTTTAAAAAATCTAACTACCTTTCTAATATTTTTGTATTCTATTTTCTTTTAATTTATTATGCAATTGTATATGTATGTGTGTGTATGTGTAAAGACCTCTAACTAGCTTGCTCTATTCTTTTATTTTTTTATTCTATCTGTTTACTTTTTATTTATTATATTAGTTAAAATCCCATGCTACGTGTACTGTGTTAACCTAACTGAGACTTGTTATAGCACTTATATATCATTGCTCTTTTTGTTGTTTTTGATTGCTTCCACTGTCTTCATCTGTAAGTCGCTTTGGATAAAAGCATCTGCTAAATGAATAAATGTAAATGTAAATAAGATAACATATGATTTATGATCCCCCGAGCAAAGAAAATATCTGATTGGTCAGGACAACATTTGAGGTGTGGCCAACAGGCCAGTTTAAATACTTAGGACACCATACAATCTTGCTTTTAGCTTCTAGCTTTGCTTCTTAGCTTTTTGATATTAGTCATGTTTGCTTTTAGTTTGCTTATAGCTTTTGCTTCTAGCCATGTTTTTAGTAATCACTGTTCTTTGAGCGTGGTTCCTTGCCTGCATGCCTGCTGCTACTTAGCCACGATGAGAAGAAACACCACCTAGTCTCGGCAAACTTTACCTCTGTTCTTTTCCGCTTGAGAGTTTCGTGTTCTGAGTTAAGTTTTGTAACACTGTGTCTCCGAGTCTGACCTCGAGTGCCAGTTCAACTTCAACCAGCCACACAACTTCACGTATTCAGCCAACGCCCAACCACGGGCTTCCCAAGACGTCACTACTGAACTTCTAAACAACTACGGAACTTCCAGCCAATCAGCGACATCGGGAAATCCCCTTTCAATGACAACTTTACACAGGAGACGTAAGTAGTTCCTCCAGACATTTGTACTGGTGTATCTAATATAATTTTAACCTCATTGAGGAACTCAATGCGAGGGTTAATTAAGTGATTGATGGTTGTTCATGTCTATGCAATTTCATGTATTGCTGTAAACTTGGGATTTCAAAATTTCATTCTCTTAAACTCATCCTTCCCTTACTTTCGATCTTCCTGCAACTTGTATGAATGTGTGAGTGTGTGTGCTTATGTGTTAGATTTATCTAATAAAGCCTTATTCATATTGAAAAGAGAAGTATCTTGTATTTTGTTCTTACAAGTTAATGTCTTAAACGGCCGATCTTGTTACTGTGCTAATAGATTGTGTTTTCACTATACTTTGGATAATAACATCCAGTGCAGATTTGATGTTGAACGACTCGTTCAGTGAATCGCAGGGCGTCTCAGTGATCAGCCGTGTAACAGTGATTCTGTTCAAATTCCCTTTAAAATCTTAAATGATTCCCTTTGAGCTAAATTGACCTGTTTCCCTTACAATCCTAAACTACCTCGATGACTGGCTCATCATGGCCTGGTCATAAGAACAGTTGTGTAATCACAGGAACCTGGTGCTCAGCACCTCAGCCAGTTGGGGCTTTGGGTCAACTGGGAAAAAAAAAAACTCTCCCCCATGAGGAAGATCGATTTTCTTGGTATGGAATTAGACTCTGTGACTATGACAGCGCATCTCACCAACGAGAGCACCCAGTCATTGCTGAACTGCCGGAGTACCTTCAGAGGCAAGAATGTGGTATTTCTGAAACACTTTCAGAGGCTCCTGGGGCATATGGCATCTGCAGTAATGCTCTTCGGATTGCTTAATTTGAGACCACTTAAGCACTGGTTACACTCCAGAGTCCCGAAATGGGCATGGCATCACGGTACACTTTGTGTAAGAGTCACACTGGACTGTCACTACCTATTCAGCCCCTGGACAGACCTTGCCTTTCTACGGGGCTGGGGTGCCCTTAGAACAAGTGTCCCGGCATGTTATTGTCATGACAGATGCCTCCAGTATGGGTTGGGGAGCTACATGCAATGGGCAGGCATCTTTGGGGCTCTGGACAGGGACTTGACTGCTTTGGCACATCAACTGCCTAGAGCTGTTGGCAGTGCATTTGACTTTGCGGCAGTTCCAGCAAATGCTACAACACAAACTCATGTTGGTCTGCACATTCTTTTGAGTGTAATGGAGGTGAAAACATACAACCTCTTGCGCAGTTTAACCGCACCAGTGAAGCCAGCTGAGAAAACATTTAAATAATAATCCAAAGCCCTTGGTAATCGTGGAGCGTTTTCGTTTTCATAAGCGTAATCAACAAAAGACTGAATCTGTAACGGCGTGCATGGCCGAGCTCTGGAAGCTCGTAGAGCACTGCCAATTTGGCGATGGGTTGTCTCACTACGCTCAGAGATAGTCTGGTGTGCGAACTGCACAGTGAGAGCAAGCAAAAGAAGCTGCTTACTGAGAGAGAACTAACTCTGGTGCCTGCTGACCCTGCTGAATGCTGGTTTAAAGAGGAGGAGAGCTGAAAATGTAACAGAAAGGGACAAAACTATCTAGGTGACTCCTATTATTGAAGGAATAAAATGGAAGATGAAGATGGAACTTGACACAGAATCAGCGATGTCAATAATTTCATACAAGGATTACAAAGGTCATTTTGACAAACTGAAAATTGAGGCGCACTTCCATAATGCTTAAGACCTACACAGGAGAGAAAATTGCTCCAATGAAAAAACTTAAGGTCGGAGTAAGATGTGGAAACAAAAAGTGCACTCTGGACCTGTATGTGCTGAAAAAGGGTGGAGTACCCTTATTTGGATGTGAATTGGGCTTAGAATAATTCGGCTCAATTGGCAGTCCATAAAAGCCATGCAAGTTACCCCCGAGGTAACCACGTGCTCTGTACAAGACAAATTAGAGCATGTGCTAGAGCAATCTGTACAAGTCTTCCAAGATGAATGAATGATCCACACCTATAATTCCAATTGTCAAGAAAAGTGGTGAGGTACGTGTTTGTGGTTACTTCAAGGCCACAATTAACCCTGTCTTGCAGGTGGACCAGTACCCATTGCCTCGCATTGAAGACATCTTTGCGTCACTATCAGGTGGACAGCGTTTTCCAAAAATCTATCTGGCCCAGGCATATTTACAAATGGAGGTTGAGTAATCTTCAAAAAATTACCTGACAATAAATACGCATAAGTAATGGTGCAGAAAAGTCAGCTTTGTTCACAGCAATAAATTACATTATAGCATATTTACACAGAAAACATACAGACATTTTTTATATATACATACACATACACATATTTACAGGTGCTTCTCAATAAATTTGAATGTCGAGGAAAAGTTAATTTATTTCAGTAATTCAACTCAAATTGTGAAACTCGTGTATTAAATTCAAAGCACACAGACTGAAGTAGTTTAAGTCTTTGGTTCTTTTAATTGTGATGATTTTGGCTCACATTTAACAAAAAACCACCAGGTCCGTGCCATTATGTAGTCATTTGGAATGCATTTGGCAAAGGAACAACAATTTCCTCATTATGTTCAGCTGGCATGTTCCCGTGACAATGTAGCATGGTGTCCGTCATGAACCAGAACCATTTTCCATCTGTGTGTGTCTATAATGTATATGAGGATGTTGGTGGCAAACTGACCGTTGAGCGTTTGAACTGTTTTGGCAGTCTCTAGTAGTTCGGCTCACGCAGATGCTGCTGGATGACATCAGCATTAGCAATCACACCCGCTGTGATCTCCTGACGACTGGATTTGTCCATGAGAGGAAGAACGGTCTGTTCTGGCATCAGAGTCAGCTATACACCAGGACAACAAAAGGGAACAGGACATCACAAACACTAATCAATCAGCTGAGTTAATTTAAACAAGACCTGAACTTTGAACTGACAAGGTCAACAAATGGCATTCACAATTTAACTTAATATTTATAAGTGAAACAGAATATTCAGCCGAATCTAATGTAGATTGGATTGTGAGAAATGGGTTGTATTATTATTATTGGTTAATGCAGCAGACATTTCAAAGGTGGAGAAAGTTATTACATCTCAAAGAAGATATATATATATAGTCATTAGGGCTCCAGAGATATTTATTAAGTAAGCAGGGTGAAATTGCCACACAAAATAGTGTAATAGTGTTGTGTTTCAGCATCAGTGTCTTTTAGGATTTATTTGTGTGTGTATTAAGAGGCATATTTTGGTAAATGTGTGTGTGAGGAACCCCACAGGCACGCCTAAACTACCCTCACATCAACACACAATCTCACGACTCACTGACTTAGAAAAAATCTCTGGTTTTCCTTTAAATGAGCTAAAGGATTCCAAACTCCTCTCAGAAACTTAGATTAACTTTTGGACTGCAACCTTTGTTTAATTTGTTTGTCGATTTCATCATGTTGGAAAAGCGTCCTTTAGCCATATTCTGCTGTTTGTCTCGAGGATTAAGAGAGTTTGTGAATGTGCAGGAAACCCTTATTAAAAACAAACAAGGGGCGTCTCTGGCTCTGTGCGTCAGTGCTTTCTCTCTATCTTTGTCTCTCTCCATTGCTCCTACACACTTAATTATGTCCTGTTGTGAATATGGTTGAGGGAGAATGACAGCTAGGAAGCACTTGATATTTATTAATATTTACTGTTTCCCTGGTAACCAGAGCATCTCAGCCCACCTTGGGACAAGATGATTAAGAAAGCCATCAAAACACACACACAATCAAACACCTGTGTCCTAATCTCATCCACACCATCACAACCAACAAATAAATCAAACAATAATTAAAACATATATTTTGGTTAACAATCATAAGCACTCATAATCCTGTAAAATAACAGTATAAATGGTTTGTATTTATTTAAAACTTCCATACTTTAAAAAATGACTAACAGCATTGAATGGTTAATAGTTGAACCTGACACGGCATACCTGAGCATTGTTTCTGACCATGTCCATCCCTTTATGACCACCATGTCCCCATCCTCTGATGATTCCAGCAGGATAATGCACCATGTCACAAAGCTCGAATCATTTCAAATTGGTTTCTTGAACATGACGATGAGTTCACTGTACTAAAATGGCCCCCACAGTCACCAGATCTCAACCCAATAGAGCATCTTTGGGATGTGGTGGAATGGGAGCTTCGTGCCCTGGATGTGCATCCCACAAATCTCCAACAACTGCACGATGCGATCCTATCAATATGGGCCAACATCTCTAAAGAATGCTTTCAGCAGCTTGTTGAATCAATGCCACGTATAATTAAGGCAGTTCTGAAGGCGAAAGGGGGTCAAACACAATATTAGTATGGTGTTCCTAATAATCCTTTAGGTGAGTGTATATATATATATATATATATATATATATATATATATATATATATATATATATATATATATATATATATATATATATATTCAGTGCCAAATAAAAGGACAACACTTTTAGAGTTGACCCCACTATTTGACTATTTGATGCATAAGTATAGGAACAGTCGATTTAAGGCAGATGTAAAAGATTAAAAGCTAATTTTTAGTTGCAGATTCCTTGCATGCAATCAGAGCAGCGAGTCTGCAACCTTTAGACATCAGCAGACTCTTGATCTTATGCTTTGAAAGGCTTTCCCAGACTTTAATGCAGCCAATTCTAACTGTTGATTGTTTTGGGGAGTTTCTGTCTTTGGTCTCCTCTTCAGCTGGTGAAATTAATTAATCAGATTTAAATCTGGAGATTGATTTGGGCAATCTAAGACTCTACATTTCTTTGCCCTGATAAAGTCCTTGACTGAACTAGCAGATTGTTTTGGGACATTGTCCTGATCTAATATGAAGTGATTTCTAATGAGTTTGGTTGCATATCTTGAATATTGGTAGAAAAGATGATTTTGTACCCTTCCAAATTCATTCTGCTACTGCCATCATACATTAAGTCAAGAGGTCAAGAGGTCCTGTTCTAGAAACAGCAATGCATGCCCATGCCATGACACCACCTCCACCAATCTTTACATATGAGTTTAGGATTATTAGGATCATTTGCAGTTCCCTTTTTTTTCCACAACTTTGATGTCCAATCACTTAGATAAAGGTTAATCTTTTTCTGATCGGTCCATCATCTCAGTTTCAAAACTGTGAAGAATCTTCCCTTTCTATTTTTTCGTGCTTAGAGGTTTGCATCTTGCTGTGTAGCTTCTGTAATTCTGTGTCAAATTCTCCTGCGGACTGTAGATTGACAGAGCATCACCCAAGCTTTCTGGAAGTTGTTAGTGATTTTACAGAAATGTAATTTAGAGTTTATTTTCACAGCTTTTATTATTTGTATGTATTTTATTATTTGTAACAACTACTGTTGTTTTTCTCAGCCGATCAGGTCGTCGTTGGTTGCTGGTGATGCCAGTAGTTTCCAAACTCTTGATTTCTCCATGCTCTTTGTTTTTCCTGTAGTTCTAATTGACTTCCTCTTTTCTCTTAGCATCCAAATTGCTTGCTTTTATTTCAGTCGGCTTCCTCGTCTTCATCCTGGTTTGTGTGTGTCATCATCGAATGCAAGACTTACTGTAGAATGCAGAAGCAACGGATATAACTGATAAGACATATTCCTTGCTTTTAGTACCTGAAGAATTAATTCAACAGGACACAGCTGAACACTTAGAAAAATCTGTGAGGCAACTGTTCCAATACTTACGCTAACGTCAGATGAAACTCTAAAAGTGCTGATCTTCTTAGCTGGTAAAACATATTTGTGTTGAATCACCCAATAATACAATGTGACATTCTGTAGTTTTGTCTCATATTCATCTTTATATAATATTTACACATTTCTTGACTCCACAGCAAACAGAACAATTTTGTCTTTACTGTTCCAATACTTATGGAGGGCACTGTATATTCATACACAGTGCCATACTGTGTGTGGTTATGTGTTAATATATTTTCTATTATATTCTACAACAAAAACAATCAGAGCGCCTTCTTATCACTAGTTCTATTTTGATTTCCGAGTATGCTATTTAGCTTATAGCCCTTTTGCATCGCCAGCGTGATTGCCGCTAATCCCGCATGCATTGCTAATTCTCTATTCACACACATTACCATTGCTTTAATCTTAATGAAACATGTTACCTGTTTCTGATGCAGAAAAGCTAGTTTATGCATTTACGACCTCTAGACTGGACTATAGTTATACACTGGTAGGTGGTTGTCCTGCAAGGTAGTCCAAAATGTAGTGGCTAGATTCTTTAACAGGTCAAGAAAATATGATCATATAACCAACACTGGGATCATCGGAGACTCCATCGTCCAACACGTCCGTGCTACGTTAGCTGAAGGTAACGTGCACACCACAGGTGAGACCACTCAACATGTATCGATGAAGACATGAAAGGTTCAGTAGAGTTTTTGCTTTAAATGAATGGTTATTGTCAATGTGTAAATAACAGAAACTTCTCTTTGTTTCCAATATTTGGAATCTTTTCTGGGAGCGTCTTAGGCTTTTTTGTTGTTGTTGGTCTGCACCCCAGCAGAGTCGGAGCAGAACATCTCCAGGAAGCTACACTCCATATGACTAGTAAGCCAATTCTAAAAAAACTGCTATGATTGCTTTTGTTCTACCCATTTAAATGATAAGTACATGCGCTGTCCAATCTATTAAGACTGTGTCCGTTCCCCGAATAGTGAGGTCAAAATAAAATTTTAATGTAGGATCTAGAAAGAATCTTATCGTGATTAAACCAGAAACATGTAAAGTAATTTTAAATAAAATGTTTTAAGTAAAAGTAAAATTTAAGTAAAATTTTAAAGTTTGGGCTCATAAACATCAGATCACTCACACCCAAAGCTGTTATTGTAAATTAAATGAACACAGATAATAGTTTTGAATACTCTGCTTGACTGAAACCTGGCTAAAACCAAATGATTATTTTGGTCTAAATGAGTCTACTCCACCAAACTACTGTTATAAACATGAGCCCCGTCAGAATACCCAGAAAATAGGATTACAGGTTTAACTCATTAGAAATACTGCTGCTTAATGTTACACTGTCAGATATGCATAAGAAATCTAATGTATCTCTTGCTCTGGTTAACAGGGCCGTATACAGAATTCCTAAAATAATTTGCAGATTTCCTCTCAGACCTTTTGGTAAATGTTGATAAAGCGCTAATTTTCAGAGATTTTAACATTCACATTGATAATACAAATTATGCACTATGACTTGCATTTTCTGTCCTAATATATTATTTTGGAATCAAGCAAAGATTCCATAGGACATGGAGGATTTTACTAAAGAACAATGCACATTTTAACTGTTCAGAACACATCGCGAGGCTCAGTGTCTTTCCAGATTTTGGAAAATAGTGTTAATTAATCAGGTTTTTTTTTTTTTCTTTGTGTTTGCTCAATTCAGTTATGCAAATTACAGCTATAGTAAACAGTCACTTCTGGACATCAACAAAAGGTGTTCCAACATAGTTTTAGATCACTCTTTAGACTTCAGCGAACTCACACCGGAGCTACAGAGATCACCGTAGACAAGCGGATCACTCATACCGACCGAAAGTTTTCGGTGTCAGTGTCGAGATCGTAAACAAAGATGGGGAAAATATGGAGGGCTGCTTGCTAAGGTTAGGCTAAACCCACATCTACCAGCTCTGCCCAGCATCTTCCTTGCCAATGTATGGTCTCTGATAAACAAGATGGATGAACTAAAGATCTAGACCCTCACATAGAAATGGCTTATGGACTGCAATGTTATGTTCTTCACTGAAACATGGCTCTGAAATGATATCCCTAACAGCGTGGTGCATATGGTTGGATGCTCTTTCTTCAGGGCTGACAGAGTAGCAGCAACCTCTGGTAAAAACAAGGGTGGTGGAGTATGCATTTATGTTAACAAATCATGGTGTAAAGACTCTGTCATTGTTGATACCTACTGCTCTGCTGATCTGCAGTTCCTGATTATCAAGTGCAGGCCATTCTACCTACAACGTGAGCTTACTTGCATTGTTGCTGCTGCAGTTTATGTACCTCCGGACGCTAATGCTTATGTGGCTATGAAAAAACGTTGGGCTGCTGTTAGCAAATTACAAACCTAGCTTCCGGATTTTTTTTTTTTTCCAGAAACACAAAATCTGATACTATTGTTCTATTAGATGATACCTTCCTGTCCTTACAAACTCTGTATGCCACAGGGACAATAAAGTTGATATGATTACCAACCTTTTGTTAACCTGTGTGACATATGTGCCATTGGATAATATGCAATAAACAATGATTATGAATCACATTCAATAGCACTTTCACCTAAAAGTCACATTTGCAGATCTGCTGCTCTGCGACATTAACTCAAAGATTCACCTCGACATGGCTTTACAGAGGATGAATAATAATGATGTTTCAGCAGAAGATAAATATACACAGTAAGAGCATACAGAGTGAAGCCGTGATGGCGGGAGGAGAATAAGCTGTACCTTATAGCCGCTGCTGATGTCGTTACCCCAGTGGTTGGGCACACATTTGTCACATCTCTCTCCCACAGTGTTGGATGGACAGATACACTGACCTGTGTTAGTGTCACAGTTATTTCCCACATGGGCACACTGGCATGCTGCGAGACAGACAGAAACAGAGAGCAGGTTAATTGCGGAGCACAGCTGAGCACCTGTTCTAAATGTCAGCGCCTGCTCTCCTCTCTGCAGTGGTAATATCAGTGTGATAGTGTGACAGAAGACACTCCGGCTGGAAGGAGATGGGCAAATTTACACACTATCCCAAAAGAGAATTGCATTATTCTTAATTAAATGAACATTGAAGATGAAAACTGTAGCGCTTACAGGTCAGGTTTGTTGACATCCACATTTAGGAAATAGGCTGGGATCTAAAAGCCATTACCTAATATCTGATTGGTTGGTGCACAACCTTTTGCTCTTCCATAGATCAAGCGGTTACATGTTTCACTTGCATCTGTTATGCTTCATTTACAGTAGTGAACTCAATTTCAGCTGTGAAGCAGCTCTACAGAAGACTATCATGTCATTACTCAGCTTGATTCAGTTCAAACAATCCGATAGTGTTACTCCAGTTCAATAATGTTGCAGAATATTATTAAGTTAAAATAGAAAGAGAATAGGGGCATTAAAATGAATGTGGATAGAGGCTTAGATCATCTGATAAGAATACATGTGGTATCTTATATGTGGTAAAACTGAGCATAGTTTTAGATATAGGGACATGTTGGCTCTTTAGTGAACTGTATCTTTAAAGCTGGAATTACTGATATATTGTTTGTACAAATAAAAATCCAAATGCATGGGAGGACCTGGACTGAATTACAGAGGGACAGGGGTTCAGAGGTGAATTCGTATGTGTTCAGCCACCTTCCTGAAAGCTAAAGTGTCCAGGAGCGAGGTGGTCACACTTCTGTCCAGTCACACCAGGTTGACAGCGACACTGACCATGCTCGTCACAATCAAACGACTTCGATCCGAATGAACTGCAGTGGCATGGGATGCAGCCTTGAGCACTCTGAATATGTAAGCCAGACTGGAGAGACAGTGAGGAGACAGTGAGGAGGGAGAAATAAGGTGATTTTCAGAGTGATGGCTGCTATACTGTGTGGCACTTTCCACAAATATGGTGCAAGTACTTTTAGAAAGCAATGAAGATTCCATATTTTTAGAGCGAGAACTATTACATAGTTTACAGAAACCCAGGTGTATCAATTGAATCTCCACAGATTGTAGTTCAACCATTAAACCCTCAATCTGTTATAAGAATCAAAAGTATTATAATTAAATCAATATATTAACAACTACAAACCACCACTGGTTCCAGACTGGAAATCCTCAGGATTAATTTAGGCTAAATTAAATTAATGGTGGGGATTGTTGATTTATCCATTCTGGTATATTAAATAAATAAATAAATGCAACTTACTGTATAATATAATAAACAAACAAACATAACTATTTAATTTAATGATTACTGCTACAAAATGAAATCAGACCAAATGGGAATTAAAACTCTTCAAAAGTGGATTTACTAAATGTGACAAATGTTGCCATCAAGTATCTAGAACTGGAAAATAAAACAAAACCTCTCATATAATATTTGGCTTCGCCTGCTGACAAGAATAGAGGTTTCTCATGTGTAGGTGGTGATTAACCTTTAGAAAAAGAACAAAAAAACTGACTTTATTCAGAGCATCAAGCTCGTTTTTTGCACCTAACCGTGAAATGTGCTTTGTTTAGTCATGCAAACAGTGCAGTATCTTGTGCATATATGTTAAACCTCCATCAATTTTGTTTAGTGACTCAAACACCGTCATAAACCAGCCCAGATCACAGCACTGAACAGCCATGCAGATATTACAGATAAAACCAAACCAGAACTGTGCCACTGCCTCTGTCTCCAGTCTGTACTTTTGTCCCCCTTACCATCACTTGACTGTAAAGATATTTTGAGAGGTAAACTGACAAGAATTTCATTTTAATGATCAAAAATGATCATGCAGTGATGATAAAGCTGCACACGCCATGTGTATGTGTAGTCACTGTGGCAGCCATTGCTGTGGGTGATTGACACCCATCTGTCTGCTAGGAACAGGTGCACTGTCACCGTAGCAACCAATGAGAAACAGCCCTGGCACAGACTGTCAGTGGCATCCCATGGATGCCAGATATATGAAGACACACACACACACACACACACACATACACAAACATCCCATCATGCAAAGCTGTGAGCCAAAGTGACAAAACTCTCCTTCAAGAGAACTCATAACCATGCCTGGCGCTTTTTAGAAAACACTAAAGCATAAAGCATGCTTTCATCTTGCTTTCCGTGCATGACAGTCATAAACTGTCTTAAGCACTACTTAACTAATGTTACATTTAAATGTATAATTAAAAGCCAAAGCAGACTGTTTACATTATGTTTCATCCATCTTAAAGCCAAATGCTGTCTTTTTGAATTATGTACTGTATATATGTTTTGGCTTTCATTAACAAATAACTGTACACAAGTTAAAATGCACATGGATTTGTTCTTGATCTTCAGTTAAAGCAATAAATAGAGAAATCTAAATTTTACTGATCTTTTGACATGTAAGATGTGACTGTAATATAAAAACATACTGTACATTTTATTCAACTCGTGTTCATAACAGTTATTCCATATGCAAAGATGTTACCCATGGGCATTTAGCAGTGGGAATTTATTCTATAACCCCTGAACCTAAACCATTTATTTCCAATTATGACTGCTTTTGATGTAAAAATCCTACCAACACTGTAAGTTCACTTCCAGGAATATTACAAATATTGTGAATGCAGTGCATGAGCCCTTTAAAGCAAAAAGTGTCATTATCGAAACCAGATGAAACACAATAAACATCTTTATGAAGAAGCCCAGATCAGGCTTTGACATGCTCATGCGGTTGCTGTGAAATAAGAAAGACACATTGTAAGGTCACTTAGCAACTCAGTTTCTAATAATAAGAATAATCAGATCTAAGGCCAGCAGGAGTCAAGCACATATGAAGTTGTTGATTACAGTTTGTAAATGAAAATGTTTAAACAGGTTTTATGCAAAAATATTTTTATGCAGTGGCTGTAAAGCAGACAAAGCAAATTGAGAAATTGAATTGAAAAATCCAAATTGAGATTTATACATCATCTGAAATCTGAATAAATAATATCTCCATTGATGTATGGTTTGTTAGGAGGACAATATTTGGCTGAGATACAACTTTTTATAAACCTGAAATCTGAGGCTGCAAAAAAAAAAAAAAAAATCAGAAAATGACCTTTCACTAGTTCACGCTTACATATAATTAGCTGAGGTATGGTATGCGTATTTGGCGTGCTGTCCGGGGAAGGGCTCCGAGCTCGGGAATGGCCCGAACCTAGAGTACCCCCCCTTCCCCCTCTATTTATAAAGTGAACACAAAGTGAGGAGATGGGGTGGAGGAGGGATGCTGATAAACCGTCAATGGATAGAGGTAAGTCAGCAATATTTATACTATGGGATTGATTACTTGATTATGGTCCACCTGTGTTGATTAGGCTAAGTATCTCACGCGCTCCTCCCGAATCTTATTAATAAAATTTAATTTCACTAGTTCACGCTTACATATAATTAGCTGAGGTATGGTGTGCGTATTTGGCGTGCTGTCCGGGGAAGGGCTCAGAGCTCGGGAATGGCCCGAACCTAGAGTACCCCCCAAAAAAACAAATGTACAAGAGGACAGCCGCCAGTTTAAAGAATGCCCCCCCAAAAAAGCATAGAGTACTGGCGGGGGCTGATTTGGTTTCCTGAGAAGTCGTCTCGTTGGCAGGCTGGAAGGGCCTACGTACTCCGGAGGGAGCGACTTGGGCGTTGGGAGAGTAGGCCCTACCAGCTGCAGCTAGTGAACTACGTAGTTGTTGGCGCCCGGTCAACTGGAGCTTGTGGCGTTGGAGGATGAGGAGGAGCAGCGTGGTTGTGGTGCCCGTCCGGGAGGACCCGAGTTGCCTCGACCTGAATAGGTCACGGTGTCAGTGTACGGGCCCTACTGGCTGATAGCCCCTGCTATTCAGTGTGTGAAGGGCCTAATGCTGACCAAGAGGGCCCATGAAGCCTCCGACAGGAGATTGAGACTCAGGATGTCTGGGTCCTATCGGTTTGGCAGATAACAAGCTTTGGACTGGCCAACAAGGAGGACTCTAGCGACATCCGAAGGGAGATCCCGACTCACGGCATCGGATGGATGAGACTCACTTGCGGCCAGCAAGCATAGGCCTGACCGGGAGAACTCTCGCCAAACGTCTGAAGGGAGCACATGCATCAGACGGGTAAGCCTCGCCGGATAGGGAGAGTGGAAAGGAAAACCCTACTGGGAGGACTCTCGTGGCATCTGATGGGGCATTAAACTCAGAACATCGAAACCGGCAAGCCTCGCCAGGCGGGGGTTAAAAGATGTGAGGGTAGCTGAGGGTAGCTGAGAGTTGTTGTTTGTTTTTGTTTTTTTGCAGGATTTGGCGAGAGGTCGAGACTCGTAGCGTCGGATGGTTAAGCCTCGCCTACCGTCAAATGGAAAGGTAAGTTGCGTGGCCGAGAGGCTCTTACCGACGTCCGAAGAGAGCACACGCATCAAACGGGTTAAGTCTTGCCAACCGTAGAGTGGAAACGTAAAGGAAGTCTGTCCAGGAGGCTCTGGCCGGCGTCCGAAAGGAGCATGCGCATCGAACGGGTAAGCCTTGCTGACCATAAAAAAGGAAAAGGTAAGGTTGTCTAACCGGGAGGCTCTTGCCGGCGTCCGAAGGGAGCACACGCATCGAACGGGTAAGCCTCTCCGGATGTGGGACAGAAAAGATAACGATAGGTGGCCAGGAGGCTCTTGCCAGCATCCAACGTCCTGTTCCCCATAAACAACTGGGTGAGCCTCGCAGGCCGTAGGATGGAAAATGTAAGTTTGTGTGGTCGTTATGCTCTCGTCGGCTTCTTATGGGAGTTTGCTACTCACGGCAAGAGATGGGTAAGCCTTGACGACCGTAGAAAGGAGGGAGGGTTTATTTGTGTTTGGTACTTGCGGCATCGAATGGCTTGCTTGTAGGTTTTTGTGATCTAAACCACGTGGAATGGTCGTGGTTGGCTGGCCAGGAGGCTCTCGCCAGCATCCAATGGGAGCACTCGCATCAAACAGGTGAGCCTCGCTGGCCAAGGATTGAAAAGGTCAGGTTGTCTAGCCGGGAGGCTCTGACCAACGTCCGATAGGAGCTTAGCTCCAGGAATCGAACGGGTAAACCTCTCTGGCTGAAGGACGGAAAAGGTTGTCCAGCCAGGAGGCTCTTACCTTCGTCCGACAGGAGCTTAGCTCCCGGAATCGAATGGTTAAGCCTCGCTGGCCAAAGGACGGAAAAAGATAAGGTTATCTAGCCGGGAAGCTCTCACCTACATCTAATGGGAGCCCTGACTCCATGCATTGGATGGGTAAACCTCTCCGTACGTAAGACAGAATGGCAAAAGGGTAGCCGGGGGCTTTCACCTACGTCCGAAGGGAGTGTGAGCTCCTGGCAACGAACGGGTAAGCCTTGCTGGCCGCAGAATGGAAAAGGTGAGGTTGTCTGGCCGGGAGGCTCTCGTCAGCATCCGATGGGAGCTCGAGCTCCTGGCATTGAAGAGAGAAGCCTTGCCGGCCATAGGATAGAAAAGATAAGGTTATCTGGCCGGGAGGCTATGGCCGGCATCCGGTGTTTTTTTATTTTTATTTTTTTCATTTATTTATTTACTTATTAAATTTGCGACACCAGATGGGTAGTCTCTCCAGCCATCGGATGGAAAATTGAGATTGTTTTATCTGCGAAGCACCCGTTGGTGTTCGGCAAAAGCGTAACTTGCGGTATTGGATGGGTACATCTTGCCATCGGAGGGAGAATTTGTTTTAGCTCTGATGTACTCGTTGGTGTTCGATAGGTAAGTGTCGCTGACTGACTGACTTTTTTTTTTTTTTTGGGTTAATCAGGCTTTTTAATCGGTTAAGCGTCGCTGGTGGTCGGATGGAAAGTCCAAGATTGCTTAAGCGGGAAAGCATCTGACAGGAGATTAATACTCGCGATGTCATACGAGTAAGCTTTGCTGATAGTTGAGCGGAGAAGGCAAAGGTTGGCTCAACCGGGAGCACTCTTGCAGTGCCTGGCAGGGAGTTCGATACTAAGGATGATTTGGTTGATGATTTGGTTGTTTACGAGGGTAGACGCTGTGAGGCTTACTTGAATAATTGTTTTGCAAATCCAATAAGCTGCTTCCGATAATGAGTCCGAAAAATCTTGGTGCAGACATTGTATTCTAAATTAAGCGTGCAAAAATAAATTGGATTTCCTGTGCCAGTGTACCCGAACTAGGTGCCATTTATCGGCGATGTGGTCGTGGTCGAATCGTCATATTGTCAGCACGTGAGATCGATGGTAGATATCAACAATGTAATCGTGCATAGGTGGAGTAAGAGAAAAATTCTTTATACTTGTCTGAGCTTACTATTTGCCATTTTAACCATGCAGGTGCACGAAAAGAGCCTAATTAATCACCAATAATCGAAAAATATACTTTCGGACGTACTGATAAACTGTCATTAAATATAAAAAAACTATATTTAAAACTGCTAGTTCATGTAGTCGGCACTACTGTCATCTCGCTTGTCCTGTGAATTTTTTTTTTTTTTTTAAATGATAGTAGATTCCATTTAAAGTCCAACGATTTAACCCTAATATAGACGTAAACGAATACCTTAAATATAAGGTATTCAAAAACCGGTTAAGTTCATATATTTGGAGTGAGTTCAGTTGAAACGATGCCTTGGTCATACGCGCTCCGGACCACATGCCTCATGATGGGACCGACGCGCCGCCCCTGAAACTAGAATGAGATGCATTCTAATGTAACTGTGGCATTAATCTCCGTTAGTGCACCACCTGCGTCCCATTGTGTGTGTCTATTTAAGTTTTGGATCGTGGATTCCCCCGTTGTTCTTCGTCGAGTCTTCTTGTTCCCTGCACCGGAATCACAAGCACCTTCACTGGGATTACAGCACTGGATCACCGAGGATCATTACTGTTTTACACCGAGTTCCCTGCAACACACACCATCTGAGCTTGTGATCGTTGCCACTCTCCCCCTGTTTTCAGCGTCAATGTTGTCTAGAACGATCTGACCACCATCATTGATGCAGCAGGCGCTACTGACTGGGACGAGTTCGGCTCTCATAGCATGGAGAGGATGGATCAACAAGAGGAAAGCATCGCCAACACAGGTCGGGCGATCCAAGCTCTTGAGGCGCAGGTGTCTGAGCTCAACCAACAACTCCAACATCTGAGAAGCCCAGCTGCCCCACCCCCACTGCCCGTGCTACCAGTTTCTCCCGAGCCACCTCATCAACATGAGCCCCATTTACCCACACCAGAGGGATACTCAGGTGAGCGCAAGTATTGCAGAGCATTCCTTACCCGTTGCTTGATGTATTCCTCACTGCAGCCACAGATGTTTCGTCAGGAGAAGACCAAAGTGGCATTTGTCCTCACCCTTCTGTCGGGCAAGGCGGCTCGGTGGTGAATGGCAGTGTGGGGAAATCAGGATCCATGCCGCCCCTCGTTCCAGGCACTCTCAGAAAAGATGAGGAGGGTCTTAAACAATGCGGGGGCAGGTAGAGAGGCAGCCAGACTACTCGCTGATCTCCGCCAGGGGGACCGCTCGGTGTCAGTGTACTCCATCCAGTTCAGCACCCTGGCCGCAGAGTGCCATTGGAACGAGGAGGCGCAGTGGGACTGGTTCCTACATGGGCTGGCTAACCATGTCTAGAAGTAGATCTACATGCTGGACCTTCCACCCAAACTTAACGGTCTAATTGAACTAGCATTAAGGGTCGACGCGCCTTTGAGTCGCACGAGCCGTTTCCATCAGCGAACCCCATCTCGCAGCACAGAGGATGCGCGTACGGACAGAGAGGACATGGTCAGCCCCGTTTCTGATCCCGAGCCTATGCAGGTGGGTAGAGCTTGGCTTTCCCGGGAGGAGAGGGAGAGGTGGAGGTGCCTAGGACTTTGCCTCTACTACGGGGAGGCAGGCCATTTCATCCACTCATGCCCAGTAAAAGATCAAGCCCGGTAGTAACAAGAAGGCTACTATCGGGTGGGATCTCCACTAAGAAAACCTCCTCTACACACCTCCCGATAAGACTAAGGTGGGCAACCCATAAGCACGACACTAGGGCACAACTGGACTCTGGGGCTGAAGGTAATTTTTTGGATATTAAACTGGCACGACAACGCAACATGCCAATGTTTACCCTCACTCACAAGATTTACCTTAATGTGCTAAATGGACAGCAACTCCCTTTCATTTCCCATACTACCGGACCCGTAACCCTCATCACCTCTGGCAATCACTCCGAGAACATTACATTCCTCCTGGACACACCACTTGCACCCATAGTTCTTGGTCACCACTCTCCACAATCCCAGTATCGATTGGATACAAAATTCCTTGTCTGTTTGGAGTGTCCATTGTCATAAGTCTTGTCTTGTGTCTGCTTTTTCATCTGTGCCTGTTTCTGTGTTCATGGAAAAGGTAGTAAATTTCTCTACCATGCCTGAGGAGTACCAGGAACTGAGGGAAGTGTTCAGTAAGTCCCTGGCTGCTTTTCTACCTCTGCATCGTCCTTACGACTGTGTCATAGATTTAGTACCAGGTAAGACTCTGCCTAAGGGTAAATTATATTCACTTTCTGTTCCAGAGAGGGAGGCTATGGAGAAATATATTTATGATTCTCTGGCATCCAAGTTCATTCATCCTTTCTCATCTCCGGCGGGGGCAGGGTTCTTTTTTGTGGGAAAAAGGATGGATCTCTGTGACTGTGTATCGATTACCGGGGGCTGAACAACATCACGGTAAAGAATACTTATCCTTTGTCTTCAGCCATCGAATGGTTAGAGGGAGCATCCATTTTCACAAAATTGGATTTACCCTATGCTTATCATTTGGTCCACATAAGGGAGGGCGATGAATGGAAGACCGCGTTTAATACCCCTAGGGGGCACTTTGAATACCCTTCGGGCTGTCCATCTCCCCAGCGGTCTTCCAAGAACTCGTTAATGACGTGCTGAGAGATATGGTTGACCGGTTCATATAGGTTTACCTGGATGAGATAAAGATTTTTTTTATCTTCTCTCCAGGATCATGTTCAGCACTTCAGATGAGTGCTTCAAAGGTTTCTAGAGAATGGGCTTTTTGTCAAGGCAGAGGAATGCATTTTTCATGCACAGTCTGTTCCTTTCCTAGGGTACATCGTCTCGTTTTAGGGAGTGCGTATGGATCCTTAGGTTAGGGTTAGGGCTGTGATAGATTGGCCAAGTCCCGATTCCCATAAGGCCCTACAGAGGTTTCTGGGGTTCGCCAATTTCTATCAACTACAGCCAACTAGCCGCACCTCTGACTATCTTGACCTGATAGGCAAAACTATCAGGGCTTTACGTACGAGAATTTTGGAACACTTGAGTGCAATCAGGAGATGTGATGCAACTTCTTCTGTTTCCCAACATTTTCAACTAGCTAAGCATGCAATTTCTGACCTGAAATTTCTGGGCATTGAAAGAGTTTTGCCTAAAAGAAGAGGTGGTGATGTAGATAAAAAACTGCTACAGAGCGAATCTTTTTGGATTTTTGAACTCAACAGCCTTTTCCCGAAAGGGATGAATGAAGAGATAAACTATTCATGTTTTCTGTAAATGTCTTTATTCTTTTTTAGAGATAAATATTGTTAACTTTTCTATTAAAATAATTGTGTTTTTACTTGTTCTCTGGGTCTGGGCTGAAGCCCCTCCCTTTGCACCTGTTACTTGTTTCCTGATTATCTATCGGGTATTAATTGACTGCATGTCTGTGGTTGATTCATTATGAGCATTGAGAATAGCTGGATGGCTGGAACGTCTGCTCTTGCTCTAAATAAATGATTGATTCTTTTTGTTAAAGACTTTGTCTAGTCTTTCAGAGTGCGAACCATCTACAGTCTCTTCTACATTTTACTGGTTTTCACGCACCTGGACTTACAACTAGCCTTCATCTGAGCGCAACAATATTCCCTTGTCCTCTGAGTTCCATCCAATGTCACCAAAATCATTAGTCCGTTGGCAGTCCGCCTCAAACTTCCTCCTGCGTACAGGGGAATTCATCCCGCCTTCCATGTGTCTAAAATAAAACCTGTGTTTCATTCACTTATTAACCCACCGGTCCCGGTTTCTCCCCCGCCGCGTCTCATAGATGGGGAATACACTTATTTGGTTAAGCGTATTATGGATTCGAGAAGAAGGGACGCGGATTCCAATACTTGGTGGATTGGGATGGTTATGCTCCGGAGGAGACATTCTGCTAGGGACATTCTGGATCACTCCCTGATTGATGATTACAATCGACAGGTATGTCCATCGAGGAATGCCAGGAGGTGTTCCTAGGGGAAGGGGTAATGTCATGGTTCATGAATTTGCTGTCTCTCTTGGTTTTTTTAGTGTGCAGTTGTGTGTCTGTGGGCGTGGTCCCTGATCACTACTGATTAACAGCACCACCTGCGTCCCTTTGTGTGTGTCTATTTAAGTTCAGTAACTGGTGTCTCATGTTGTCTGATCGTTGGGGTTCTTCCCTATGTTCCGTTCTGTTCCCCTGGCTGTGTTGGATTATGGATTCTCCCGTTGTTCTTCGTAGAGTCTTCTTGTTCCCTGCACCGGAATCACGAGCACCTTCACTGGGATTATAGCACTGGATCACCGAGGATCATCACTGTTGTCCACCGAGGTCCCTGCGTCACACACCATCTGAGCTTGTGATCGTCGCCACTCTTCCCCTGTTTTTTCAGCATCACTGTAGTCTGTTTTTCTGACCATATTTTTATCTTGTCATTAAACCACCTTGCAATTGCAGTCGTGATAGCCTCTTTAAGAAGATTCACTTTATGTATTCCCCAATTGTGAGTTGCTTTGGATAAAAGTCTGCAAAATGACTAAATGTAAATGTATTCCAAACTTTTGATAGGCACTGTACTGTACATAAAATATTTTGTGCCTATTCCTTCCACTATGAAGGCGCCTTAATATAGGCATGGTATGATGATTCAGAAAGACACTTAAAGAAACAGTTGTTTGATCCCCTACACCTTTCAACCCATGAACATTCTCACTCCGAATGGTAAACCCTTTGAAAGGATTAAGGCATAGGGATGAACCCTTCCGAATGGAACGTAGGTATCGTCTAACCATAGGCCCCTCCCACCGGTATTCAGCCCCTTAATGGCTGACACCTGATTAAGCTGAATGTGAGTGTCGCATCAAAAGAGAACAGAAATTACAATCATTCTTGTCTACCCTGGATACAGTATACAGATGTGTGTATGCTTTCTTTCACAGTCCACACGATCGAGTCTGTCGTCAGGATAATGGAGTAAAAGAATGTTCACTTTGATGAATTTGGTTTAAAAAGCATGTTCATGTCTTTGTATAGATATCAGAAGGATCCCGGACTAAGGAACAAGTGGATAGTTTATTTTAAATGGCATCCTGGATTGTGTCTGAGGATTTTGTTTTGTAAATGAGGCATAGTATCATTGAGAGTTCACGAATAAACATTTTTTGAAAGATGAATCGGTACTAGATGACTGTCTACTGACTGTAGCTGAATCACAAACTATAAGTAAATGATTTTATAATACTTTGTCTGGAAATGATCATTTTATTTTGATTATGTTGTCAAAATATTCACAATAGTAAAGGGGGGCTGATAGTGTTTCCTATCCAATGACAAAAGCCGATCATAACAGTGGCCGATTACTGACAAGCTTAAAGGACCTGCCCATTCAAACCAAAGTGTCAGTGTGTTTAGGAGTAACTGGTGTGCACTTCATTATGTATAACAATGCAGGTAAAGAAGCCTTTCTGTGTAATGTAGGTCATGCAAACTATTTCTATAAGTATCCAACTGAGCGCTGTGCTGGACTGCATTGTTCTGTTGTTGATTCTGCTCTTAAGAAAATGTTATTCCCAACTGAAATAAAGAAGGTCCCACTATTTTACATTAAAATATAAACATGCTTTAGAGGTTAAAAATGGAAAATCATAGGACAAGATTCTCTGTTCAACCTCACTCCCTTTCACTCGTTTGTATATTTTAGTACATATTTGTTTAGTACAAATTTGACTTTTGTGCAGTGTGTCTGATATTAGTGAAATGTTTTTATTTAGCAATTGTCTAACTCAGTAAGAAATTCCAATCTAATTGGAGTTATGTATAACAATTTGAGCAAGATTTTTATTTGAAAAGTAATAATTTCACAACATAAACAATTATTCATTTCTTACACTAATTTTCACATTACAAATTATAACCATCTCAAATGCACTAAGCACTGATAAAATCAGTGAGGAACACACTGAGAAAACTGTTTCATTGTCATGTTTCATGCACAACCAAGGAAATGTGTGCAACCCAAATGTGCTTTGAACTTGCCTCTGGCATATATAACAACTAAAATTAAAAACGAGTGTGATTATTCAATATTCCATGACTCCTATGCATGCTAATCAGTGCAGTGTGTGTGGAAAACAATCAAACAGAATGACTCTATCCTGCTTAAAATTACAGCATGGTGTAACCATAGGCACACTGCTGTAGGGCTGCAGGAGGGCAGATTGCGTTTCAGTATAATGCACACACACACTTTCTGAACAGCCTGACCCTGACTGACTCTGTGTTGCATGAGTCTTATTAGAGGGGAATCTGTGTCTATAGTCCTTGAGGGTAGACGGACCGAGATACTTGATCAACTCACCTCACACACACACAGATCTGTCTTGAAGAACACAATTTAATTTCTACAAAAACTGACCCTTTAAAACTATATATATATATATATATATATATATATATATATATATATATATATATATATATATATATATATATATATATATATACTAAAATGACAGCCACAACGGAGGGCTCAAAATATCCACCTCTTATTGTAGTTGTAGAGTGTTTAACAGACAGTGCCCAATTTTCTGTTCTGGGAGTTTTCCAAAATCATACTATGGAAACTAATAACAATAAGTTTGTTTATATAATTGAGTATTATTTTATTGAATTTGAAATTGAATTCTTCTGAAACTGAGAACAGTTCCAAAATTTTAATTTCACTCCTTATGATTTCATTTACATTTAATCATTTAAACATTTTCATTTAAATAAAAAAAGATTATTCATAATATAAATATTATTCTATCAAAAAGGTCTAAATTATTTTTTGTACCGTTAATAATGAACTAATAACAAGCCAAACAAATTACAATTTCATAAAAACAAAAACAAATTGCCTAAAACTGTGATCATGGTAACAGTGACTTGATTGGTGGATCTCTCTACAGGATTATGGTTAATGTAGTTCTTTGCAGGTTATCCAATCAATAAACATGGTTTTTAAAAAGCTGAAATCACTCTAGATGTCTTCTACAGAAACAAATATAATCACCTAAAAAACTCAGAGGTCATGGTAGATCTTCCTTTAGGTTTAAAGAGTATTTATATAAATCAGTGGCGAGCTAATATTTGTACTGTATGCATATTATAGATCTAATAATGAACAATTCTTTCATGTAGTGTTTAATATTATTATCATTTTTTAATCAAAACTTCATAGCTGGATCTTTTAGTGAAATGTCAGCCTTACCTCTGGTGACATATTCAGAATATTCTTAAATTGCTTGACATTGTGATTATAAGAGATTAGACATCATGTGTTGCTGTTAGCTAAAGGGATATGATCTGAAACAATAAAAATCAGATCCTACATTCACATTGGCGATTCTTGGCTATAAGGGCATCTCCAAAGGACAGCGCAGACAGGCGCCGGTCACCGGGTCGCAGCTGAGCTCTGCTGTAAGATCCAGGCTCCCATTACACGTACACGGCTGACAGGAACCTCCAGGAATGTTGGGACTACCAAAATAGCCATTAGAACACCTGAGGTCACCCAGAGTAGAGAGAATACCCGCTTTAGAGATGTACAGAGGCAAAATACTGCAAATAAACACACTGCAGACCTTCCACAGTGGCACACAACTATGTCATGCAACATTTAACCATCTTTCCTCACACATGATAAAATAATTCACACAAATCAACTTTTCAGATGCATTTTTATTACACTTGCTGTGTAGAACTGTAATGAGCTGGATAATGTACAGTCAACCAGCTTGTGGTCCTAGTCCCTGTGTGTGGGTTTGTTTTGTGATAATTGTTTTGTAATTACAGTTTGTATCAGATTAGAGGTTGCTTTAGTATTTTTGATAGTGTATGTAGAAGCTAAAGCTAAGCTTTTCAGATTGTCTGTCAAGAATACAGTAGCTGGGGTAAAGTGGGATAAATGGAAACACATATGGGAAATCATTTAAGTATATTGCATTTCCTGACGAGTCATCTACCATTTTTCTTTTAAAGGAGCTGTGTACGACTGAACTGACTCCATTACAGTACGTCTGATGAACAACCTTATTTTGATCATAAAAAGTAGGCCCAAGACTTTTCTCACCAAAACAAAGCCCAGACAATGAGAATGTGAGAGAAATATAACTGGAAGAGACGCTATCACTTCCTCCGCTCGCTTCGCCCACCCGCTTTTCTTATCTGCTGTCGGAGCGTTTGGATCCTATATCTCTACTGAAGCAACTTGTGCTGCTGGCTGATAAACATGCACAGTCTATCCACTGCCTTCATGTTAAATGGATTCCTCTGTGCTTATCTGCACATGACTGCGCTATCTGCATGATGGTGGAAAGAGAAAGTAATCACCGTGTTTCACTTACGCTCAGCGGATTCCGCGAGCCACCCTAGACTTATTAATTATGGTATTGCTTTTGACTGTCTTTATAGTCCCAGTAGCATACTAGTGCAGAATCTAGTTCTAACTGTGCAAGCTGGAGATTTCAGCTTTAAACAAAGTCTTGAATTTCACAATAACTTTAAAATACATAAAATCCCTTCAGCAGTGCAAATGTTCTGTGCTCATGTCTTATTTAAGACATCTTGTTACATATACAGTAATATCTGCATTTATAGTTGTGTTACTTATGTTGGGCTACATTAAAAGTGTGATTTTTACCAAAACAGGCTCTCCTGGTACTTTATACCTGGTAATGCTAATTGAGATGGTTAGTGAACTTTATGTAATTTCATGCTTTAGTAGGAAATTGTCTCCTAAGGACATGTAAAATGTATAGATCAGATAATGGAACAAAAATTAACCAATCATTTGTTGTACTGTAAAATCTAACAAAGTACAAAGGAACTGATATTTTGTCACTTCATACCTAAGAATATGAAAAAAAAAAAAAAAAAAAAACTAATCTTGTGAGACTGATGTTTATCATTTTTTGGATAATGTAGAAGTTGAGATCTGACGTCACACTCTGCCGGGTGTAATTATCAACTTAAATTCAACAACAAACAAAAAATAATAAATCCAGAATGTTAAAACAAACAACACACTCCACTTTCCTGCAGTGATATAGTTTTAAATTGATGGTCTTTAAAATCAGCTACGAGGTGAAAGTGTAGTGTGATTGATCTTTAACAGATAGGTACAGAGTGCAACAAGGCTCTGTCTTAGGTACAATTTAGTTGCATTTGGTTACATTCTAATAGGCCAAATTACAATGAAATCTGATTCTGCAGTTTTTTATTTCCACTATTTTCATATTTTATTATCATTTTTTTTTTAATTTAGCATTTAGTGTAATAAGACAGTAAAGACTAATATCCATTAATAGACAAATAAGTCGTTGGGCGTAAATAAGGGTTAGAAAATGATTACAGAATCTCTTTAAGTAACAGTGTCTGGGTAAATGGAAATGTCCGCATCTATCATTTCAAAAATACATAAACCTCAACACACTGTCAGACAGACTGTCACTTCTGCACCGCTTCGTTACCTTTTAAAGGGTAACTGAGCATTGAAGACTGGCTCTTCCTCTGGTGCCGGCTCATAATTTCTCCTCTATTTAGCTCTGCACCAAGAGAGCCAGCTTATGCACTGATGACTAGGGCCAGGTGTCTTTAACCCAGGCCATATATACGGCCAACTTCCTGTGTATCTGAAACTCCAGGGAACAATTAAAAAAAAAAAAACTCTTATTTCTGTCCTCTCTTTACCTTATTTACCTCAGCTTGCTCTCTTCAACTCACTCACTGTTTCAGGTGTTGCTGGCCATGCAGGGCCAAACCAGGCCCCATGGAGGGACTGAGCTGAATTAGGTCAGTGAAATACTGAGTGGGGTAGAGAGAGGTGGGAATTGTTTTTTTCCTGTTTTGGGTCAGTGATTCTTAAACTGAAAGTATCACAAAGCCCATTACTGTTAATGATTGCCTACTACACTTTCAGAGCAAGCTTACAGAGTGCTTCACAACAAACACATACACAGTGTGTGAACGAAGCATAGAGGTGAGATGATGAATATAAGACCTGTTTCACAGAGCTTGCACAACTGCTCATTAGAATATGAGACAGATAATCTGTGAAAAAATCAGTGTGTCCTATTGCCATTTGCAGTTACCGACCACTCCCGGTAAGAAACAACCAATCAGAGCTGCGGTCCGTAACTTTGTTTGTGTTCAAAATGTAGAAAAATGTATATAATAAGCGAGTACACCATGAATCAATTTTCCAAACCGTGTTTTTAGCTTGTCCTGAATCACTAGGGTGCACCTATAATAAGTGTTTATATTCGGACTATTTTAGATTGCTTCGGGGGCACCGCGGCGGAGTAACCCAGTACCTTTGTGATTCTTCATAGACATAAACAGAGAGAAGTAGTTCCGGCTACAATGTTCTTCCGCAAGACGCAAGCAGTTCTGTTTATTAACCGCTAGAGCGTCAAAAGTTACCTACCGCAGCTTTAATCAAACACAACTGTTTCAACTCATTAGAAGAGACTCCAAGACCTGGGGCCCGTTCTTCGTACGTCGCTAACTCAGTTAGCTGGATTTGATTGTTGATGATTTGGCGTGATCTTGGATCATTTGGTTCTTTGAAGCTCATCCCGGAGCTGCTGTCATAGCAACAGGTCCGTCAGCTTAAACCTGCTCGGGAGCAGCTTATTTCATGTTTGGATTAGATCGCTTCTTTTCAACCAGAACTGATACTCAAAATATGTCTGCTACCACCGCTACTTTATTACAAGAGTATCGTACTGATCCAGGGACAATAATTTAAAATAATAATCATTAAAAAAAATATTTAAAAATAATATAAAAATGCTTTGTAGTCCAAAACACCCTACTGTAGACACAGCCAGTTATACCCACTGAAATATTGATTTGTCATAAAATTGTTACTTCATAATTGTATTAGAGTCTTACACACATGCTATACAGATAATAGTGTGGTGCATTATTTTGAGTGATGATGCTATTATAAGAGTGGCTTGATGGAGCGCAGGAGATGCAGATAACATGATATTGACTCTTAAGAAACTTTCATTAATGCTTTCACGTAACAAATCTGTCCAAATATAAAATGAAATGAATAGATAATTTCTACATTGAAATAAAAATGTAAAGATTGCACAACTATTATAAATTGCGAATCTAAATAATTGGGAATCATGAAAAAAAATCTAATAAAATAAAAACATGTATCTATTATCTGTTTCATGTATCAATTATAACATTTATGTCGTTTTGTTTGCTTGGCTGTTTCCTTATAAAAGTCCAGAAATTTGTCAAGTTTTTCGTCAGGTGTCGTTTTAAATTATATGACGTCCTTACATTGCCGTCTTGCCACCAGCCAATCGCTGCACTGCTGATCATGGTTTCGAGTATCGATACATATCCCCTTTTAAGACAACACATGAACGTGCACTTATCTCAGATAACTTAATCCAGCGATACTAATCATACACAACAGGTGTGTTCGAAGAAACCCAATTAGCCGGATCATGATTAGACCGATGATATCATCTTGGATGTGTCATTTGATCTCGGATGTAATAAGCGACGTACGAAGAACGGGCCCCTGAAATAGGTGTGTCAGACAATGGTTAGATGCAAAATATGCAGTGTTTGGGGAGGTAATCTACATAATAACATTTATGTCCAAATAGTACAGTACAATATACTCTGTTTAGCTCCCCAAGAGTAGATTAGACTATAGATATAATATTAAAATGTAAATCAAATCATCTGAATTCAGTTTTTATGGCTGTTAATACCAAAAACTGTTCTCCAATTTGTTTCATGAGGGTCAATCATTATTTCAATCAACACTAAAGTCTCTAAGGTTCCATCTTAAGAAGAGAGAAATATTTCAATGTTGAAGCAATCGTGGCATTTGTTGCTAATCCTGTACTCTAATAAAACAGGATTTACAGTCTCTTGTATTTTGCAATGATTCCAGAGAGAATGCTGGCCAAATATATAACCACATTATTATTATCTATTGAGACTTAATGTGAAAATTTAATTAACCACAAAATTATACATTGGCTAACTGCTAACATGAATACTGGAACTGACATATCCTCTTCGATGTATATGGTGTTTATGGCCATGTTGGACAATGTAGAGTTTTAAAGTTTCATTGAAATGTCTCAGATTTTTCTCTAAAAATTCTATAGAACACACAAATAAAGAGACACTGATGAGACAGTAGATGGCATACAAGTATAAATATATAAAATAAACATGGATTCATTAATGTTTCTCAAAAGCAATCAAGTAGACTGAAGAAACCCTTTGGTACCAAAGGTCTCAATGGTCTACATAAACATACAGTACTTTTGGGTAATACAGACTTTTTGAGAGCTCCTTTGAAAGTCCTTTGACACATGTGAGATTAAGTCTCTATATGTGCTCCATTTAATTTGCCTTCACTGTTGGACGGCCTTGGTACAAATAGTTTTTAAGAACACATTTTAGGGTGACATGTGCTGCCTGACTGAGATTGTGTGAAGTATGTCCTTCACATCTCTTTCAGTGGTCTCTCAGGGGACAGACTGGGTTCGAGCCCCATCTGAGCAGTGATGGATTGGTCCCATCTCGCCCCATTAATGTGCGTCTGTCCCTGGCTTTTCCCAGAACGAGAAACCTTTCCATTCACTCTCTCTCCACTCTAACTTTTCTCCGCTTGTCCTCCATTACACATCACCAGCTCCCTCGTTTCCGATCCCTCTACCTCATGTCTGCTAATGGCTCAGCATGCAAAGCTTTGGTGCCAACTAGTGTGGCACTGCAGCCGTCCCTTTCCATCTGTTTCAGGGCTGGGGTCACAGCAGAGCCGAGACCTTTCTTCCACCTAGACGCCGTATTCTACGACACCACTGTGATTTAGTCTGCTTATGGAGCTGGTGCGACTGCCAATGCAACATCCCCAGAATGCAGCATATGCTAATACTGACACATCAGTATATCAACCTTCAGAGAAAGAGAGAGATTGATGCCCAATGGGGAATGTTAAGGTATGAGAAAGAAAGATAAATAAACAGAGTGACTGATGGAAATATTTTGCATGATAGATCAGTGATTTCTGATGCTAATGAAATTAAGACAAAACCATAAGTGCCACAGCTGCCAATGCTAGCTAGTTATTGCTTTTTGTTACAATATATTGTGGCCACTGTGCACTGACCACAGAGGATCAAGCCATTTGCTCCAACTTATCTCTGAATTTTATTTCATGTCACACTGGGACAGAGATTGCCTAGAGATTAAGATTTGTTTGACTAGTCTACTCAAACAAACACATTACAAACTCAAACATATGGTGTTGTACGGCATTTTACACACACACACACACACAACAACAACAAGGGTTAAATATGAAGAGTTACTGGAGAGGACACAGAGAATTGTTTTTACTGTCCTTGTAGGAGGTGTCCTTCTAAGGCTGCATCCTAAACGAAAAAGAAACACTAAACTGACTGATTTTATAACTGATCTCTGTTAATGCCAAGATTATGGGTTGATTTCCAAGGAATGGATGAACTAATGAAATACCTTGAATGCAGTGTAAGTCACTTTGGATAAAAGCATCTGCCAAATGATTTTACGAGTTGAAATGATATTGATTTCAAGAGTTTAATATTAAATTGCCGAGCTAACAATGTGATATCCTTTTGGAAAATCCAGAGCACAATTACAGTATGATGTCTTGCAGTGCCTGTAGATGACTCAAGGTGTTGGTACAATACCATTCCAATTCTGCAGGGAAGTTCTGGTCAAGTTTCAAAACTGCATCAAAAATGGATCTACTTCATCATCAGAAATCAACCCAGCTTGGGACTTTTGGGTAGACTGAGATATGCTATAATTCATTCAATTATTTTAAATTTAGGGCCATTTTAAAGTTTGTAAGTGTAAAGTAACTAACCAAGCATCATCGGAAATATTTGTCTCTACCTGGATTTCTGCAAACCTAAAAAAGTACCTATATGTAAAAAATTGTTGCAGTCTTCAGTCAAAATGAAGATGGTAACTCCAGCGGGAGCGAGAACTGCTGCGGCATTAGGGAAAGACATTCAGCCAAATACTGAAAAAAGTTATTTTATAGATATTTTATGCAATATCCTCTGTAAAAGTAATTAAGGCAATAACAAGTTATTTTGTTTTATTTTGTTTGCATTGAACAATCCATTTTTAGGAAACCTTTGTACAAAGATGATTCTCAGTTATGTTATGAAAGATATTACAGAAGGATCTGATAGATCATTTGCTAAAATATATTGTCTTCTACAGAGGAAAGTCTATGGCTGGGTTTCAGGAAAATATGTATGTAATATATGGAGAACATAATATAGCCTTATAGTTACATACAATAATCTGAAAATACTGTTATGTGATGGTCTAACTGCTTTGATTATGGTTGTTGAGTGTATATTTGCAGGTTCTGATATCATGACTTCCTGTTATCAGTGCTGACACACTTGTTTGTTGGGCTGAGATGAGGACAAGCACACGGCTGGCAGTCATCTGCGGTTCCTCTGGTGGCATCTCCATAATATCCAGGAGCACACTGATCACAGTATGGTCCAACCGTGTGATCCCTACAGTCCTACAACACACACACACACACACACACTGACATGCTCTGTCTGAACAGGCATTTATCAGCCGACTCTATAAACTTCCCTTGTGCTTCAGTTGACTGAAACAAATCTTCTCCCTCATTTAGTAAATCAAAGCACTCAGTGCTCTACAATGATCCATCAATTAGCACAGCACAGATTAATTAAAGGCAGCACAGACGCTCATACACTGATGAACTTTCAGCCAAACCTGCCCAAAACACCACACTCATCCTTGTGAAGAATCATGTGTGATGATGTGTTAAATATGAATTATTGTGTGTGTTCTCATAGATGTGTATAATGGGCTACTGCAGGGTGAACGGGATGCTGTACCACGGTGTGTGTGAACTCTGTCAGTGTCACGGACACACGGAGCACTGCCATGGCGTCACTGGCCTGGTAATGTGTGTGTGTGTGTAATTCATTTTAATGATAACACATTTTGTCATAACATAGCTGCTCATATCCAATTAACTATTTTTGGTAACACTTTAATATAGGGACCAACTCTTACTATTAACGAGTTGCTTATTATCATGCCTATTATTAACATATCGGCTGTTTAACTTATAAAGCACATATTCTGCATGAGCATGTTCTACATTCCTAATTCTACACAATGACTAAATTTAGCAACTAACTAATAATAAGCAGCAAATTAGGAATTTATTCAGGCAAAAGTCATAAGTAATGGTTTGTTAATGGTCAGAATTTAACCTTAAAAAACAAGTGAGACTGTATGTTGTTTTTCTTTCTTTGTTTTTTTTTTTTACTTTTTTCATAGTGAGTGGATTGTCATTGTTGCTTTTGTTGTTGTAGCTCTTTGCCCATAATAACAGAACTGCATTATAACACAATCTGCTGTGAATGCAGTTCAGATGTAGTCACAGAAAATAGGGTCCCACTTTATATTAGGTGGCCTTAACTACTATGTACTTACATAAAAAATAAGTACAATGTACTTATTGTGTTCATATTGTATTGTAAAACACCTTTGCTGCTATTGAGGTGGGATAGGGGTAAGGTTAGGGAGAGGGTTGGAGGTATGGGTAAGTTTAAGGGTGGGTTAAGGTGTAAAGTATGGGTCAATAGTGTAATTATACATGTAATTACAGAAATTAAATACAAATGTAATTACATGTAGTTTTTTTAAAAAATATAAGTACAATGTAAACACATGTATGTACACAATAAGTACATTGTACTAAATTATTAATTAAAATGTAAGTACATAGTAGTTAAGGCCACTTAATATAAAGTGGGTCCGAAAATAGAACCATTTCAATTCCTGGTTGTGTGTGTGTGTGTGTGTGTGTCTGTGATTGTTAAGCCAGAGTAAAAAAAAAATGTTGTTTATTTGTATGCATTATGCAAACACAAATGAGTTTTGGGTCCACATGATTGGTGAGTATTGAATTACATACCTGACACATTAGCAAACACAAACAAACATGTTCATACAACACTATGACTTCCTCTGTCCATAGCTTGTTACAGCAGTGAACTGGGCTGAATGTGTGTGTGCGTGCGTGTGTGGGTCTCTCTCTCTCTCTCTCTCTCTCTCTGTGTGTGTGTGTGTGTGAGTGGGTGGGTGGGTCTCTCTCTCTCTCTCTGTGTGTGTGTGTGGGTGTGTGTGTGTTATATCAGGACACAACTCTGTATAATGAGATGGGTATGACACAGGTATTACAAGGAGAGGGTGACTTATGAGGACATAACCCATGTCCACTTTCTACACAGCTATCAGCATGGAATCATAATTTATTTACATTTATTTTGAAAATAATATATTTTTTAAATGCATGCTATTGGTGTTATTGTAAACAATTCATTAATGCATATTGTTTAATACCTCATAATCTTTGTAATTAAAATGTCAAAACGTGCTCTTCTTGTGAGACTGCCATGTATTTATGCCAATGCCATTCAAGTGAAACACTCACTGCAATCATCAACCGATAGATTAAATCAAGTTCCACACTCATGCATACACACACACACACACACACACCAATTTATCAGATATGTCACAATATGCTAGTAAAATTGTCACTATGGGATTGACTTATTCATGGAGAATTAATGCAATGCTGCCTTAGAGTTTGGTCAAAACATGATATGTACTGAGGCAGAATAAATGTGCTACCTGTAGTTCAGAACAGCCTTCACATTGGGACAATGCCTAAATGTGATGTCTAGGTAGGCAGATCACTAGAACTGTAGAGATCTTACACACACATGCTGAATATGAAGTGGATACCAGAAATGACTATAGCGATAAACATTACACTTGATTTCCTGCTCTCTTTCAGTGACCGTGCTGACCCCTTCACTCTCAGAGCAGCCCGTCCTTGCCAACACTGAGCTGAGACACAAAGGGAACATTTAAAGGGATAGTTCATCAAAAAAAAAAAAAAAAAAAAAAAAAAAAACATTATGTTATCATATCCACACTCATGTCCTTCTAGACCCTGCATGACTATTGTTCATCTTCAAAATACAAATTAATTTTGTTTATCTTCTCAAAGTTCATGCAACCAATACGGTTATGATTGGATGTGGTGCAGGCAAAAAGCAGGCAAGGGAGCTTATTCAAATGCAGCAGTTTATTCAAAGGTTAATCCAAGAGCAAAATCCAAAACACAAGTAATCAGTCCAAACAAAACCAAGCATCCCTGGCACAAAGAAACCACGAAGGAAAACAGGGTAAAATCTAGAACAACTCACAGAGATAGACTGAAAGACATATAGCTTTACACAGGGGCAAACAAGAAGGGGTGTGGTTAATCAATGTCCATGGCAACGAACAAGGTGGCAGCATGGCAGGGAAACATGAGGTAAATAAGACTAGGGACACAGTCGGGGATTGTGACATAGCCCCTCTCTTAAGGAGTGGCATCCAGACACTCCTAAACAGAATAGATTAACGTCCAGGAGGGAGGTGGATCGGAGGTGGAACAGGGGGAGGGATGGAGGGCCAGGTCCAGGAGGAGGGCCTGGAGACTGAGACAGAGATGGCAGAGTAGGAAGAGCAGGAAGTCAAGGTGGAGCCAGCAGAGCTGAGGACCATCACAGCAGAGCAAAAGTGACAGAATATCCCCATGGTGGAGCAGATGACCACCAGGGTAGACCAGACAGGTCTGAAGTTCCCCATGGCAGAGCAGATGGGATCAAAAAACCCCACAGTGGTGCAGATGACCACCAGGGTGGAGCTGATGAAACAGGGAACCACCACGGGCGGATGAGGCTGGACTGGAATACAAAGCACAGAGAGGTTATCAATGGCCTCTGTGGCTGAAACAGGACAGGCAGAGAGTTCACAGTTAGACGCTGCCACTTCTGGAGGTTTTGCAGAAGAAGACACCACCTCAGGAAGAGCTGGAGCAGATGCCATCACTTTGGAAGGTTCGGCGGTACAACCCACCACCTCATTAAGAGTCGGACTAACTAAAGTCATAGGAACAGGAAACAGCACTCCTTGACATGATGAGGGAACTGGAGCAGACTCAAGTAAAGGACTAGACTTGGTTCAGGAACAGATTCCAGGGCTGGATTTAGCTCAGGAACGGATTCCAGAGCTGTACTTTGCTCAGGAACGGATTCTGTAGAAGATGGAGGACAGTATGCAGCCTAAACACACCAGATAGCCACTACCATAACTGGAAGCACTGTAGATAAGGGAATTGCCTCAGGAATCACTGGTGCTGAAGGCCTTAGAATGCCAGCTGCTCTCACTGACGTCAATGGTGGACCCGCCAAACTGGAACCCAGCCTCAAACACTTATGGAAAGCCTTGTTGTCTCCAAAACACAACACTCATGATGACTGGGACCTCTGGCATGGCATCCATGATGACCAGAAACTCTGGTGTGTCATCCATGGTGGCTGAAGACCTTGGCGTGACTTTCACAATGGGTGGAGGATCTGGTGTGGCGGCCATCTTGGGTGCTGATTTGGACATGGCAGGCATTTTGAGTGTAGACTCTGGCTTGTGGAGAAGCACTGCAATGGTGGCCATGTTGTGGAGAGGTGCTGGATTGGGGAATGATAACACTGAACTGGTCATCACCAGCGTGGGGCTTGCTGGACACCATGGTTGGCCAAGCTCCGTGGCCACTGGAGCACCCTGACCACTGCACCCCAAAAGAGGTTTAAGAATAGCATCCTCCTTAACCTCCCCAACCGTAAAGGGGAACCCACAGACAGAAGAGCAAAGTCCAAAAATTCAACAAAAGATCCTCAAGGAATATTTTTGACCAGGAAGTCTCTGAGTGGTTGATTGAATCCAAAAAAGTTTATCAGAACAGAATCTGGGAGGTATGATTTATTGCCAATGTCTAAATACCTTTGAATATGGTCCTCAAGGGTAAAGCTGTCCTGGCGTAGGTGAACAAGGGCTACGGCTGGAGCCATGTCTCAATGAGTCGATCAGGCAGATTGTGACAAATACTCTGTGGCTTAAATTCTGTGACAGTCTATATGTAATCCATATGATTTGAGCAGTTTAATTCAAGTCCTCTGCTGAGACAAGATCACCTTACATGATGAGCTTAATTTAGGCTTTTACCAAAAGTTTGTAATAATTAAGAACATATATATTTCTAAAAGAAGTCTCTTCTACTTACTACAAAGCTGCATTTATTTCACCCCAAAACAGCAAAAACAGTGAAATATCATTACAATTAAAAATAACGGTGAATATATGTGAAAATGAACATTTGTTAAAATGTAATTTATTTCTGTAATCAAAGCTGAAGTTTCTGCATCATCACTCCAGTCTTGAGTATCACCTTTGGAAATCTTAATAATTTGCTAATAATATTCTGATATTGTAAATGTTACAAAATTATAAACATAAAATCTTTCTTAAAAATAATAATAATAATAAAAAAAAATAATTATACTTACACCAGACTTTAGAATCGTAAAGCATCACAGTTTACACAAAAATGTGTTTTCCACACTAATAATAATCAGAAATGTTTCTTGAGCAGTAAATCATCATATTATTCTGATTTCTGAAGATCATGTGACACTGAAGACTGGAGGAATGATGCTGAAAATACAGCGGAGCATCACAGGAATACATTACACTTTAACACAGATTCACACAACTATTTTAAATTGTAATAATATTGCACTATATTCCTGTTTTTACTGTACTTTGTGATCAAATAAATACAGCCTTGGTGAGCAGAAGAAATGTCTGTCAAAAACATTTTTAAAAAACATCTTAATTATTTTAAACCTTGTCTGATGGTGTAAAAACTGATCAGTACACACAGAGTAAATAATTCTCAATGGAAACTCAAGTGGGCTTGAAGTGTGACTTGATTGTGGACTGCCTCAGTAGGAAAATTTAATTGTAAATAAAACAAACATTTTCTATTATGATTTTAGTCTTAGGTCATTACAATTAGCCTTTCTCTGGTGTGTCCTCATTTAGCAGAGTAAATGTGTGTGTGTGTGTGTGTGTGTGTGTGTGTGTGTGTGTGTGTGTGTGTGATTTGAGCTTTGAGTTCAGCTGATGTCACAGGAGGGTTTATCCTGCGGTTGAGATGATCACAGTCTCATTCTGTCTCCTGGCCAGTGGGACCTGCTCACATCAGCATAAAAATCTGCTCGCTCAGAAATCAATAACCACTGCAGCTTTAATAGAGGAGACACTTATGCAGAGAGGAAGCATATCCCAGAGATTCAACACAGTCAGCCACCCCTGCACACACACACACACACCCTGAAACAAACTACATATTCATCCTGCTGCTAATGCAGTTTGATCAGGGTTTGTCTCAGGAGGAGCATGAGGAACACCTGACACTACAGAGTAGGTATGTCAGACTGTCAGTGCATCGGTCCACTGGGACACTGTTTAAACACAACGACTGGCTTTAATAAACACCAGGAGGAACCCTTGAAGACAGAGTCCAGTTTGAGGTTGTTAGTGGCAGATAAACTTGTTATCTGTATAGTAAAGTCCACTTTGTTTATCTGTAAAATAATATATATTCATTTTGGATGAACAGAATTTTTTTTTTTTTATAGAGTGCTGTATGATGTACATTTATTTCATGCTAATGATACTACAAATACATTTACATATTTCTATGTACTTAATAAAAATATCCTTAGTATAAACTGGCATACTTGAAGTGCTAAATTTAAACAACTAATTTTATGTTTAATGCACTTTAATTGTGGGTTAAGTAGTGCTGGAGTCCATCTAAAAATATACTGATGCATATTTGATTGTGCTAAAGTGAAATTATTGCAAGTATACTTCAGGTGCACTTTAAATATCTTGCATTTAAAGACCGATATTATTCAAAGATCATACAGTCATCATAAATAAAAACACATGTTGGGCTTTACATTAAGAAATGTAATGCACATGTCTTAATGTCAAGCCCAACATGTGTTTTAATTGATAAGGACTGTATGATCTTTGAATAATATCGGTTTTTAAGTGCACAATGTGCTACAAATAAAGTTTAATTATAAGTTTTATTTCAGCAAGTCTTGAGCGATAATTCAATAAATATGTTAATAGATTTGAAACTATACTTACTATGAAATAAATGCATTTTAAATATATTACTTTTTTACTAGGGAGGTCAGTGGGGAACACAAGCTTAAGATATTTTCACATTAATACATATATATTTTTTTACAAAATATTTTTTTTTCTGCAATAATCGAAAAACCAGTTGAAAAATCCTAATAGTTTTATTGTGGAGTTAACCAGGATGATGCCAACATATGGGTTGACGTTAGAGTTAGGCTGTGCTCTAATGCATCAGTTTTAAATGAAATATTTTACATTTCGATCAAACAGTCTGTTTTGGTCTTCAGGGTATTCTTCACATTTCTCTTTGTGTTCCACAGAAATCAGGAAAGTGAATAAATGACAGGAGATGTGGTTTAAACTAACAGCTTTATTTTCAAACTTTCACATCTCTTCATCAGGAGGAAGGTGTTGGGCAAAGTGACTTCTAAAAGTAATGCACTACAATTTTTGTGTTACTCCCTAAAAAGTAATTATTATTTCTTATTTACTTCTTATGGAAAGTAATGTTTAACGTTAAATCTGGGCAGGGCTTGCTTGTTTGTTTTTAATATAAAACATTCTTCTTTACAAATGTAAAAGCCCTTTCATACCAAAAGTTACATGAATCCGCCTTAGGCTGAAGGAAATATAATATCACGTCTGTACAATAAGAGGGTGCCGCACAAACAAATCACATGTTGAATATGACGCAGGAGAAGAAAGTTCAACACCTTCCAGCAAAAACACAAATAAAACACATATGTGTAATGTTTGCTTAGAATGTTTGAATTGGATCATTGAAGGTCTGCAGCAAAGACATTGGTTAATAAAATGGGATTAATGATATGTGTCTAAATTAACATTTAATTATTGCATGTTTGTATAATATTCTGAGTTTGCGTTTGACTGTTTTTATTTATTTTGAGGCATACTGAATCTGTTTTTGTTCAGGTGAGATGAGTAAACACACGTTCATATTTAGTCCAGTAAGATCATGTTCACACACAGTTCTCTGCACTTACTCCTGATTTCTCTCTACATGGCAACACAAGAGTTGTTAGTCAAATGTACACCGCTGCCAGAGTCTTCAGCAGCCACACTCATGCTCACACGGCCCAACCTGAGACAGACACACAGAGAGACGATATCACTGCACAGGACACCTCTATCAGGGCTGTCAGCTGATTACAGTGCTAAATTGTGATTAATTGCATAATTTGGTTAATAGCTAAAGAGTCAAATAACAGTCTAGGTTTAATTATTAGGTCGAGCAGTTTGTGGGAATTCATGCCTATTCTCACAAACCTATTCTATATTACTCAAAGTTCATCAAAACACATGCTGAAATATAAACACAACATAATTATGTAATATAATGATATAATGCAGAGGTTTCCTGACACAACAGCACTCTGCTGGCATTCACATTTCTACTGAATGTGATATTGCTCATGTTTTATAGATTATAGTTAACCAAAGAGTACAAATGACCTGACTGTATTTAAACATCTAGGTTTGATTGTAAAGAAATACACTGTGTGTGAGACAGACACTCGAGCGGCTCTGGATGCCTTTACTCTACTCTGAAACATCAAATCAGTTCAAAATCTGATTGTAAAAAAAAAAAAAAAAAAAATAAAAATAAAAAAGGAGAAAATGAACCAGTTATCAGAGAGATGCATTAACAGTGTTGATGATGATTTCATGGTGTTTAAGGGTGTCCAGTCACTATCACTGGTAACTGCATGGAAAAGAGCAACCAAAGCACAATTTAAAATTTATGTTCTATAGAAAGTTGTTTGAAATGACACAATGATCTTTTTCCCATTTAACATGATAGATACTGTGGCCCTAAGAATCTCTGTAGGTTTCTGTAAAAAAACTACAGGTATAAAAACTGTATGTGAAGGGCAGGACACGTTTGGTTGTGATGTTCTTGATCTGTGGGTAATGTTCATGTCCAGCATCACCTGACCAAACTGGAAAACAGGGCTCACACATCCATCCGCTCAGCAGAGAAAGAGTTAACAGCAGTGTGCACTGATGGTGATAACTATGGACTTTTAAGGGAACTAGTTATCCTAGCTAGTTGTTTTATTATCATTGCTGTTTTAATATCTTAATACTAGAGAAAAGTAAACAAATAAATAACCTTTAAATATCAATCTACATTGGTCATGATCGTCTTTGGTGTCTATTTTGAATGCATTTTTAGTGAAACAAATCCATATTGAACAAAGCACACACAGAAGACAAGAAACAATGTGTCCTGTTTTGCAGAATATGGAAGTGTTTTATGCATAACCCTTTTTGAAGTGTTCAGTGACTGTTATGGAGTATGGTTGCTGAAACCCTTGTGAATGACATACATTGTTATATTGCATTGTTTTTTTTTATGTTAAAACAGATGCCATATAATATTTGATCAAAATAGATGTCTTTTATAAATCAAATGCTTCATCAGACCCTAAACTTTGCTGTTGTCATGACAATCTGTGTGCATCTTGTCTTCTGTCAGCTGTGTATGAGAATAAACAAGCAGCAGACACATCAAAGTAAATAGTGATTCATATGCAAATATACAGTGGTTGCCAAAATTATTAGAACACATTCATTTTGTCATTAATTGTAATAATAGAGTGAGATTTGATGTGATGTGATCATCATCAGTCTGTCTGGAGTGACATGAAGAAACAGAACAAACTGAGACAGACTCAATCCAGAAGAACTGAGTCTCCAAGACGCTTCAAGAAACCTTCCTGCGAAACAACAGCTCTGTTAAAAGTTCCAGGCACTTGTGTAAAAATGTAAAAAATAATGCCATCAACAGATTTTCTTTATCAATGAACTTCTGTTAACTGAATGAAATTAACATTTGGTGGAGCATCCTCTGTGTTTAAAGCAGCTTTCCCTCGGTGCACTTGAGCAGTTTCTTGAAGCATTTTTGGAGACATTGTTAAAGTTCTTCTGGATTGAGTCTGTCTCAGTTTGTTCTGTTTCTTCATGTCACTCCAGACAGACTGATGATGATCACATCACATCAAATCTCACTCTATTATTACAATTAATGACAAAATTAATGTTTGGAAATTATTTTTTTTCTTCTGACACACTAAAGCAAATGATAGACATAACTGACTTTAAACCATTTTTAACTGTTGAAAATACTAGTGTTCTTATCATTTTGGCCACCATTGTATAAATACATTTTAAATATGTTGCCTTCATGATCTACAGACAAATGAAGAAAATGTTCAGAATTCCAAATTTTGATCAATAATTTGGGTTCTGGATGGAACCAATCTGTGCTCTGGCTCTGGATCACAGTCCACTAAATCCCGAGCAGTGGTTTGAGTGTGTGTGCGTTTCTGTAAATTGTGAGGTCTTTCCATTGACTTCTATTACTTTTCTACTGACCAAACAATATTTTCCATCCCCTAACCCTAAACATACCCCTTACACAAAACCTTTTTGTATTTTAACACTTCCAGATAAACATAATTTACTATTTAAATAATTTTTTCTCTGCATTTTTACCACAGGCCAGTCCCCACAATGTCCAAAATTCCAGGTTTCCATATCCTTTGTGGGAAATTTGGTCCCAACAATGTAGCATACACAAGTACAGGCATGTTAGGGTTGGGTTAGGGGATAGAAAATATGGTTTGGTCAGTACAAAAGTAATATAAGTCTATGGAAAGTCCCCACAATTCCCAGAAACAAACATGTGTGAGTGTTTCTGTGGCGTTGCAGTGCACCTGTAGATGGCGCTGTGTTCCTGAGCGGGAGCAGGAGGCCTGGAGCAGCAGATGCTGGATGTTGTTGAGGACGCTGTGGAAGTCTCTCTTTCTGAGACCTGATGCTGAAAGCTGTCTGGCAGGAGATCTATCCTGCGCTCAGCTGTGGAGAACGGATACACCGTCACCCCAGAGCTGCTGTCAATCAACCTCAGCCCACCGCCCTGAACAGAGAGAAACACATCAAGCCTTCCTCCTGTCCGTCATCACATCAGGAGCAAAACTGCTGTCGTTCAGTAAATGACACACTTCCGAGAGATGTAGTTTCATGAGTTCACACTTACATAATAAACAAAGTAAAGGTTATGGGGAGGGGAGGGCTCCGAGCTCGAAATTTTGGCCTGAACCCAGAGTAAATATAACTTAAAAATGACTTTAAAGAGGTGTGTGAACTTGCAAGCACGATGTCAGACACTGTAATATGCTCTGGTCCCCTCCCTGCTTACCGTGGTGATGAGATGCATAGCAGATTGTCATCACTCAATGGCTGGATGTCTAAGTGGTGCCCACAGAATAACATAGGTTATATAGACAATTGGACGAGCTTTTGGGGCAGACCTGACCTGTTTAAAAGAGATGGTCTTCATCCCTCCTGGGGTGGCGCCACTCTTCTGTCTAGAAATATGGCAAATAGTCTTAGTGTTTATACTTGACTAACTGGGGCCCAGGTCAGGAAGCAGACAGACTGGCTAAACCGACCGTCTGCTAGCTGCCTCCCGTCACAGAGGTCAGTTAATTCTCAGCACATAGAGACTCTTTCACCTAGATATCACACTATAGAGACTGTGTCTGTTCCACGAACTAGAAAATACAAAAAACGTCCAAACCAAGTTAAGGTTAACAATTTAATTGAGGTTCAACAAATAAAAATCAAATGCAATATGGATAAACAAATGATAAAGATTGGCTTATTGAATATCAGATCCATTTCTACGAAAACACTTTTTGTAAATAATATGATAACTGATCATAATATAGATGTGCTCTGCTTGACAGAAACCTGGCTAAAACCTGATGATTACATTATTTTAAATGAGTCCACCCCCCAAGATTATTGTTATAAACACGAGCCGCGTCTAAAAGGCAAAGGGGGAGGAGTTGCTTCAATTTATAATAACGTTTTCAGGATTTCTCAGAGGGCAGGCTTCAAGTATAACTCGTTTGAAGTAATGGTGCTACATATAACATTATCCAGAGAAACAAATGTTAATGATAAATCCCCTGTTATGTTTGTACTGGCTACTGTATACAGGCCACCAGGGCACCATACAGACTTTATTAAAGAGTTTGGTGATTTTACATCCGAGTTAGTTCTGGCTGCAGATAAAGTCTTAATAGTTGGTGATTTTAATATCCATGTCGATAATGAAAAAGATGTATTGGGATCAGCATTTATAGACATTCTGAACTCTATTGGTGTTAGACAACACGTTTCAGGACCTACTCATTGTCGAAATCATACTCTAGATTTAATACTGTCACATGGAATTGATGTTGATAGTGTTGAAATTATTCAGCCAAGTGATGATATCTCAGATCATTATTTAGTTCTGTGTAAACTTCATATAGCCAAAATTGTAAATTCTACTTCTTGTTACAAGTATCGAAGAACCATCACTTCTACCACAAAAGACTGCTTTTTAAGTTATCTTCCTGATGTATCTGAATTCCTTAGCATATCCAAAACCTCAGAACAACTTGATGATGTAACAGAAACTATGGACTCTCTCTTTTCTAGCACTTTAAATACAGTTGCTCCTTTACGCTTAAGAAAGGTTAAGGAAAACAGTTTGACACCATGGTATAATGAGCATACTCGCACCCTAAAGAGAGCAGCCCGAAAAATGGAGCGCAGCTGGAGGAAAACAAAACTAGAGGTATTTCGTATTGCTTGGCGGGAAAGTAGCATATCCTACAGAAAAGCATTAAAAACTGCTAGATCTGATTACTTTTCTTCTCTTTTAGAAGAAAACAAACATAACCCCAGGTATTTATTCAATACAGTGGCTAAATTAACGAAAAATAAAGCCTCAACAAGTGTTGACATTTCCCAACACCACAGCAGTAATGACTTTATGAACTACTTTACTTCTAAAATCGATACTATTAGAGATAAAATTGCAACCATTCAGCCGTCAGCTACAGTTTCGCATCAGACAGTGCACTATAGACCCCCTGAGGAACAGTTCCACTCATTCTCTACTATAGGAGAGGAAGAATTGTATAAACTTGTTAAATCATCTAAACTTACAACATGTATGTTAGACCCTATACCATCTAAGCTCTTAAAAGAGGTGCTTCCAGAAGTCATAGGTCCTCTTCTGACTATTATTAATTCCTCATTGTCATTAGGATATGTCCCCAAAACCTTCAAACTGGCTGTTATTAAGCCTCTCATAAAAAAGCCACAACTTGACCCCAGAGAACTAGTTAATTATAGACCAATCTCGAATCTCCCTTTTCTGTCCAAGATACTAGAAAAGGTGGTATCCTCACAATTATATTCCTTCTTAGAGAAAAATGGTATATGTGAGGATTTCCAGTCAGGATTTAGACCGTATCATAGTACTGAAACTGCTCTCCTTAGAGTTACAAATGATCTGCTCTTATCATCTGATCGTGGGTGTATCTCTCTATTAGTTTTATTGGATCTTAGTGCTGCTTTTGACACAATTGACCACAACATTCTTTTGCATAGACTTGAACACTTTGTTGGCATCAGTGGAAGTGCATTAGCATGGTTTAAATCGTACTTATATGACCGCCATCAGTTCGTAGCAGTGAATGAAGATGTATCATATCGATCACAAGTGCAGTATGGAGTACCTCAAGGCTCAGTTCTAGGGCCGCTACTCTTCACGCTTTATATGTTACCCTTGGGAGATATCATCAGGAAACATGGTGTTAGCTTTCACTGTTATGCTGATGATACGCAGCTCTATATTTCCTCGCAGCCCGGTGAAACACACCAATTTGAAAAACTAATGGAATGCATAGTCGATATAAAAAATTGGATGACGAGTAATTTCTTACTGCTAAATTCAGAAAAAACAGAGGTGTTAATCATAGGGCCTAAAAACTCTACTTGTAATAACCTAGAACACTGTCTAAGACTTGATGGTTGCTCTGTCAATTCTTCGTCATCAGTTAGGAACCTAGGTGTGCTACTTGATCGCAATCTTTCCTTAGAAAGCCACATTTCTAGCATTTGTAAAACTGCATTTTTCCATCTCAAAAATATATCTAAATTACGGCCTATGCTCTCAATGTCAAATGCAGAAATGTTAATCCATGCATTTATGACTTCAAGGTTAGACTATTGTAATGCTTTATTGGGTGGTTGTTCTGCACGCTTGGTAAACAAACTACAGCTAGTCCAAAATGCAGCAGCAAGAGTTCTTACTAGAACCAGGAAGTATGACCATATTAGCCCGGTCCTGTCCACACTGCACTGGCTCCCTATCAAACATCGTATAGATTTTAAAATATTGCTTATTACTTATAAAGCCCTGAATGGTTTAGCACCTCAGTATTTGAATGAGCTCCTTTTACATTATACTCCTCTACGTCCGCTACGTTCTCAAAACTCAGGCAATTTGATAATACCTAGAATATCAAAATCAACTGCGGGCGGCAGATCCTTTTCCTATTTGGCGCCTAAACTCTGGAATAACCTACCTAACATTGTTCGGGAGGCAGACACACTCTTGCAGTTTAAATCTAGATTAAAGACCCATCTCTTTAACCTGGCATACACATAACATACTAATATGCTTTTAATATCCAAATCCGTTAAAGGATTTTTAGGCTGCATTAATTAGGTAAACTGGAACCGGAACACTTCACATAACACCGTACTTTCTACATCATTAGAAGAATGGCATCTACGCTAATATTTGTCTGTTTCTCTCTTGTTCCGAGGTCACCGTGGCCACCAGATCCAGTCTGTGTCCAGATCAGAGGGTCACTGCAGTCACCCGGATCCAGTACGTATCCAGACCAGATGGTGGATCAGCACCTAGAAAGGACCTCTACTGCCCTGAAAGACAGCGGAGACCAGGACAACTAGAGCCCCAGATACAGATCCCCTGTAAAGACCTTGTCTCAGAGGAGCACCAGGACAAGACCACAGGAAACAGATGATTCTTCTGCACAATCTGACTTTGCTGCAGCCTGGAATTGAACTACTGGTTCCGTCTGGTCAGAGGAGAACTGGCCCCCCAACTGAGCCCGGTTTCTCCCAAGGTTTTTTTCTCCATTCTGTCACCGATGGAGTTTCGGTTCCTTGCCGCTGTCGCCTCTGGCTTGCTTAGTTGGGGTCACTTCATCTACAGCGATATCATTGACTTGATTGCAAATTAAAACAGACACTATTTCAACTGAACAGAGATGACATAACTGAATTCAATGATGAACTGCCTTTAACTATCATTTTGCATTATTGAGACACTGTTTTCCAAATGAATGTTGTTCAGTGCTTTGGCGCAATGTATTTTGTTTAAAGCACTATATAAATAAAGGTGATTGATTGATTGAGTAAATGAAAATAACTTGAAAATAACATTGGGCATTTTTCAAAATAAGGCATTCAATAACTGACTAATAACCTTTTATTTGACATTACTGAACCTAAACACAGGCCAGTGATGAAAAAAAATGCTTATTTAAAAGAAAAATCTCAGACTGACTTTGTGCAGGCTGTGCATCTGAAATCTACACACACTAATATATATATACACACACACAGTATTATGCTTTTTCTAAAAATACAATTTTTCACGGTTAATTTTACTTATGTTTTACGGTTAGTAAATATAATTATATTTACATAAAAACAGTAAAAAGCAGTTTGTCTTCATTTGGGTAGCTCAGTACAGTGTGTGTGTGTGTGAGGAGAATAAGCTGATTTATAAAGAGGCATGTGATGTGCATATAAAGGATAAGAGAGAGGGTTTGATGGAGGGTGGAATATTGTCAGGAAATTGTGTTTAATAAATTGTGAAGAATTGTGCATGTGTGTGTGTGTGTGTTTGTGTGTTATGCATTGATGCAATAACAGGTAACCCATATATCTCAGCTCTGACATGAGGGGACTCATCCTAGAGCATTATGGGAGGCGATTCATTCGGCTTGTTTATTTACCACCACCACACAGACTGCTGGGAAAATCAGTCTATACTGACATGCACTGGCACACACACACACTAGAAGATTGAGGATTTATGGGAGCTGGACTCTCTATTTGCACAGAGTTAATGAGGTATGCACATGCAAAACAGGGCTTAACGAACAATAATTACCTGTCATGTACACATGAGCACAGCAGCACACACACTGACAAACACACAAACACACACACACACACACACACACACACACACACACACACACACATCACACTAGCAGCTTTCTGATCTACAAAGAGCAGAAAATTATCACAATGTCAGCATAGAAACTTAAAATCTCTCTCTTCTCTCTCTTTCTCTCTCTCTCACACACACACAAACACACACACACAGGTTTATTGCATGCAGTAAAATAACAAGACAGGATTTCCCGGAGGTAAATCGGTCTCTCTTTTAGATCTCAGGAGACCTGATGGAGTTTTTTTAGATTTTTATTTATTTATTTTTAAAAAATAGACACAAGTGGGACAATTGCTGAACAACAGCATAAACAGAAATACAAAAATATGGATAACTTCTTATTGAATTGTATATTTAGTTTTCTTTTTTTTTTTCACTGATCACCATATTATATATATTTACTATTTATATTTATAATTATAATTAATATTTGAACCCATGTAAGTGTCGTTAATATACTATTGTGGATATTTGTTAATATTTTGGATTAGATTTTATTTCTATATTGTCTGTTTTCATTTTCATTTTATCAATTCTGTGTTTTCTGTCATATTATTAAATGCCTTTATAATTTCTTATTTTATTAGTTTATTTAGCTTTAGTCTTTTTAGCACTCTTAGTTCAACTAAAATAAGAAATAATAATATCCTGGCATAAGTTTATTACTTTTTCTCATTCTATGTATTAATCTAGATTAAAATGGCTCATTCAAATTCTGCCGAAGGCATTCAGAATATGTGTGCTACCCAAATAAAATTGACAAACAATAAGTCTTTTAGAAGGGGTTTATCAAGCTAGGTGATGCTTTAGAAAAGGGGCTCATCTCCTGTTTCCAAAATGCATCACAAAGTGCTTGAGAAAGCTGTAAACTGATTCCACATTGCACAAGGTGCAAACAACCTTACGCCTGTTTCACACATACTCCGTCTGCGGTGCATATGCATTACGTATTTTTTTACGCACCCATGTTAATGGATTTCGACTGCAAACGCGTCCTGTGTGAGAGAACAATGAGTATGAGTCAGTGCTGCTTCTGCACCACATATGTAACGCACATGGACTGCATACACACTGCAGACGGAGTATGTGTGAAACAGGCGTGCGTCTTGTCGAGGATTCCAGCTTCTTAAAATAATTTTTCCCTGAAGCAAACCTGGGGGCTTCAGCTGCATCCATTTTAGCAGGTCACGTTTGATGTGGTAATTTCACAGTAGGTTTAAAGACTCCTTCTCGCCCCCTACAGATTCGACTAGGTATGCATCTGCGCTAAAATATCAAGGTGAAAGTCATCATAGCTTGCTTAGTATAGACCCAGCTCTCAACCCAACTTTGAGAATAGATTAACGGGGATATTTTTTTTTTTTAATCGCCCGATAAGAGTCTCACGTTAACGCAGCACATTAACACCGATAATGGCCCACCACTAAATCTATCTATCTATCTATCTATCTATCTATCTATCTATCTATCTATCTATCTATCTATCTATCTATCAGTTAGGGATGCACAATATTATCTGACTGATAACGGAATCGGCTGTTAATGGCTTTAAATATAAATATAGGCATTGCCCCTATATGAAAAATGATGCTGATATGTCTTGCAGAGAAGGGGAAGTTCTGTGTGAATGAGGATTACATTCATTGTTTTTGATCGCTGTATTTAATCTGTGAAAGCACATACAGATTGTCGTGTTCAGTGTATGATAGAGTAAACAGTAATAGCACGTGCAGCGGCAGCCTCCCCCAGGTCCTAACGCAGTTCTGTAAGGAGTTTTAATCTGTAGTGGGCGCTGTTAAGTAGACACATATTACACAAACAGGTAAGTGAATGCAGACTGAAGCATGCTTTTACACACATGGAGACTTAAACGCTCCTGCGAGCTCGTGAAACAGCTTGAACACAGCTGCGCTACACCACAAACAAACACACTCGCAACAGCGGCACATCTACCGTATGATTCTGACCAATTCTGGACGAAAGCGAGAAGGTACGCTGAGCTCTAAGACACACACACGGTGGATCAGTGAAGGGCTCATGAAGGGATCTCTGGGTAAAGGTGAGGTCATTTAGTGTGTTAGAACACAGATACAGTACAAACCCTGCGGCTCGGACTCTCTCTTGTGCTGTGTTTCAAAGCCCCCGAAGCCCAACTGATATACTGCATTCTTTTATATTAGGGCTTATTCTACACACACACACAACATATTAGTTTGATATGCTGTTGGCATATTACAGTAATTCCTCACATTTTAATATTTTTGTTTGTTTGTTTCTTTGCATCTGCAAATGAAAAGTTCTAGTATATGTGTGGCCCTTTCCTCTAGGCATTTCTACACAAGGTTACGGTACAATGATTGTCTATTTAGGCAAACAGCATATATAAGTTTATTAATGTTGTTTGCATTTACCAACCAACCAAAAAAAAAAAAAAAAAAAAGTTAAATTAAAAATATTGCTGCAAGCAACAATTATGTGGCCAAGCAACTGCAGGTGTACAGTAAGTTTTTCATTATCCAAAGAACACAAGGACAGCAAAACTTTTCTGAGTTTTTCAGCAGTTTAACCCTACTTTACAACTCTGTCCCACAAACGTCTCCTATTACGGTTCACTTCAGTAAGTAAATTATTGGATCAGGTCTCACTATGGCTTAATAAATCCTGTTTGCATCTGTAGGTCAAGGAAACCGTAGCTGTCACTTTAATGTCAAACTGTTTGTTTTTTACAGAAAGGGTAAAGTTTCATGCTAAAGCAGAAATACGTGTCCAAGAAAATAAATTAGTTTAATCATTAAGGAATAATAATTTATTCTCAGCCATCTTTTTAAGGTGAAGAAAGTGCTTAATATAAATATTTTTTCATCCAATTTTAGGTTCATTAGAAACAGTTTAACTTAAGAGGATTTTATTTTATTCATGAAAACTATGATTCTGCCCCATAGACATATTGCATGACTACTTCTACACAAACGTGTAAGTCTGATTTTGAGACTGTTGAAACTAAGCACACTCTTATGAATTTGATAAAAAGATACATAGTTCCCATTATTGTGTTATTTTAGTTTTGTGTTATTTTTTTAAGATGGTAACATGTGATAACATTTGCTCATTTATTGTTGTTTTTAATTTTCTGATTTTGCTAAGGAGTGCATAAATCAGAAATGAGGAAGGAACACAAGAGCAAAAGAAATAGAAATTAATAGACCTCCAATTGATGTATAAAGTGTATAAAAAGGTATAGTGGTTACACATGTCACAATCATTAGCTGGAGTGCCCATGAACTTCAGTAGAGGGCACTCCACACAGGACTCACTCAAAACCCATCAACCACCAGATGTCATCATATCATCACTTGGACACTAGCACCTCTCATACTTTTGCACCACACCCGAACTACATCCCCATCACCTTGCCACACCTGCACCTCATTCATCAGCTTATCTCCTTGCCACACCTGCACCTCATTTACACACTCATATAATCAGCACTCACACACAGACACTTTGCGAAGTCTTGTTTAGCCCCATTTAAAATTTCTGAGCGTTTTCCCGGTGTTTCCGTGTCTGACCTTTGGATTGTGTATTTCGACTCTCATTCTCTGCTGCCTGTCCTGATCCCTGCTCGTTACGGTTTATGATTCTGGATATCCCTGACACACCTGACGCCATTCCTGATTTCTGCCTGTCTGACCATTCTGTTGAATAAATGCTGCAATTGGATCCAAACGCCTCTGACTCTCCTGCGTAACAGACAAGCAAAAATAATAGATAAATAAGGTGAAATTAAAATTGAGATATTTTCTAGGTATAAAATTAAGTTAAATTTTAAAGAATGATTTAATAAAATAAATACATACTGTTACGACCCCTCTTTAGCTCTTAACAATCTAGGGATTGAGAAGGGGAACATTAAACCAGTTCGGGCACCTGTCAACCATTTCACTGAATGGAATGAGAAAACAGAGAGACATGGAATTCACATGAAGTTAATTTAATAAATGTAAAATAACCATTTTACATCAAGAAAACCAATATTTAAACAAAGATAATTTTTAGGAACCGAGGAGGATAAAGGGGAAACCTGGATTAAAACAACGATATAACAAATAAAACAACGATACAACAAATAAAACAATCAAAAAGGAAACTAACTAAACCATTTCCATCTACTCCTAAACTAAAAACAAAAGATCAAAAGAAAAAGTCTTCAACGTCCGTGATGTCGTAACTAAACTACTCTAACTAATCAAACCAAAAATACAGAGCGTGGCACAAATCCCTAAACTAGTGTGCATAGACAAAGTTAAATCTAAATGTGTGCAAATGTATGTCACGTGACATGCTTACCTAAACCCCTTTTCTCCTTCCAACTTAACCCAGCTGTGAAGAGTTAAAACTTTCAAAGCTCACACATAAGGAGTTCAATCACAACAGGCAATATTCACATGACAAACTCACTTAACAAAAGGCACAGCACAAACAAAATCGAAGTAAAAAGTCTCTCTCTTGCACTGGCAGTAGCATCTCTCTTAAGTAGCGCTTCTCCAGGTGTCAAGCATCGGGATGATTAGGATCACGCCCTCACCGGGCACACCCAATCAACCCGTCACAGATGATTGACAGGCCAAACAGCAAATCAGCAACGGCCTGTTAGTGACAGTGAAAGAGAGGCAAAAAGACACAGAAAAAAAGAAACAAAACACACAGAAATGCTAACCGTCCCGAAGGACGTAACAATACATACATACATTAATTAATTAATTGTCAAGGCACGGCTTCACTTTCTGACTGGTCTCTTCACAGCCAAATCTGTCTGCAGGAAAACCATTGTGAAAATAAAAAAAAACAGCTTTTGAACTTCTGACTGGCAGACATTCAGACCAAAATTTAGAAGAAGTCAAGTAAAGCTGTATGATGAGTAAATTGTTGGAGAGAAAAATCGGGTTTCATTTCAAGGCCTAAAAGTGGAGAGAGTCCGCCTGCATGTTTCACAATGAATCACAACAGCACAGAGTTGAAAGAAACTATTAATTCACCTTGAACCTATCAAACTCCATGTGAACATGTTTGTGATTGTGCAGATGTACCTCTATGATGACATCAGAAGCACTGATGATGCGAACGGTGTCGTCTTTGCTCTCTGTGTCATAATAGAGAGAGTACTCCAGCCAACCGCCAACCTCCGCACGCCAAGAGCTGCACACACAGTTAAATCAGACCAGCACACTGGAGGACGACCTCAGCTCCAGCAGGGAGGACTACACTTCACTGTGTGCTTTCTGCATCCAGTGCTGGCTTTCCACACACACACACACACACACACACACACATACTCCTACACTTCACATCTCCCAAGATTGGCTTATGAGTGGAGGTCAGAGCACATCTCTCCAGCACACAGCATTCACATCCAAACCAAACATTGTCCCACTTTTATCTGTTCTGACTGCTCATGTCAAAAGGAAAGAGGAGAGACATTTGTCTCCTGACCAACACGTGAAAAATTATTGATTTTCCAGCACTGCGGCTGTCCGGCAAGACTGAAATGATATTTGGGTGAATCAGCCAAGACATGCCACATTTCATGCCAAATCAATAGAAAAAAAAAAGAAAAAAAAAAAAAAAAAGAAAAAAAAAAAAGATTTATGTTTGGTTTACACAAAATGAAGCCTTATTTAAAGACCATTAAGACTCTGACTTCTCAAGTATTCTTCTGAAATTCTCAAGTAGATATGCATTCTGTCTGTTACTGATTCCAAATTACATCACAAAAGTTGTAATCAGTAATGTAATCCATTTTAGATAACACAATCATTTGGTCTTTTTTTATTTATTTCAGACTACTTTTAGATTACTTTTGACCTAACTTGTTCATCACATTGATTCAAATAGGATAATATTGTAACATATTGACATAAGAATACAAACAGTAAGACAATATATATTGTCTGTTGTTATCAACAACATGAATGGCATTAACCATTATAATACATTATAATACAAGGTTTCCTAATCTGGGTTTGTGAAAGAACTGATAATTTTTACTGTAGCCTACACAAATGATATCAGTCTGTCTAATAACGGGTGTTCACACAATTTGTATAACTTTCAGCCTAGGCTCTAGTTTTGTGTTTATGGTCTTATAGTTTGTGTGTTTCTGTTTCCTTTGCTATAATAACATTTGATTCCATAGTTATCTCTTCTGTAATGTTTAGTTGCCAATTAGCTAATCAACCTTGCATATTTAACCATATTTAATACTTTGGAGTTGTGAAATGTCAAAAATGGTCCAAATTACATTTTTGAACTGTGTTTTTTAGTTTACAAAGAGTTGTTCACAATAAAAACTTGCATTTTGAAACTTGTTTAGAACAGCCAAATGCATAAAAAGTTTTCCGTTTTTAGTTGAAAACATTATCGTGTAAAGAGCCATAAGTTAATGTCTATGCACAGAGCTGGGTAGATTACTGCTACTGATTCCACTGACATGACAAAAACAGTAGTTAGAAATGTAATCTATTACATCACACATTTCATTTCATCTTTTCATTACTCTTAGATTAATCTTGACCTAAATTGTTTATCACATTGATTTAAAAAGGAAAATCTTGTACCATATTGATATAAAAATGAAAAAATTGTTATTGTTAACAACATAAAGTGCATTACTAGGTTTGTGAGTTTAACTGTTTGCTAGTTAAATGGAAAGGTAATAATGGATTAAATCATAAAATTTAAAATTTAATATAAAATATATAGATTATTTGTTTACCTGCATGTCATATGACCATTCACCAATGTGTTAATTATTACTAAGTTATTAATTTAATTATTATTATTTATGTCGGGGTACTTTAAGTAAATATATTAGGTGAAAGAAGTTTGGCCTAAAAAATGAAGAAAAAAATTTATTAATACCTGCTTTTCATGAAAATAATAATAATAATAATAATTGTTTGAATGACAAAAATCCTCCAAAGACAAATACATTTGTTAACTAACCCAATGAATGAGCGATAATTAAAATAAAAATTAATGTGTCTATAGTTTATGCTGAAATGTTGAGAAAACACTTCTTAAAATGTAAGTGATTTTTGTAAATCAAGTGTCTAAAATACGCACGCACACACACACACACACACACACACACACACACACACACACACACACACACAGAGGGTTACAACTGCAGGTTACCCCTTTGAAAGCAAAAGCCATGGTGCAAACATTACACTGTCTCTGGATCATAGCTGAGGAGCAGGAACAAGCTCTGCTTCCTGTTATCAATCAAGCTTTTGGCAACCTCTTCAGCTCAATCAGTCCTGAGTGTTCAAGAATCACTTGATTCTGAGCAGTAAAAATGAATCATGCTCGGGTCAACAGAGTCACTTTAAACCACCTGCTTATTAAGTGAGTTGTTTAATCATTTAATGTGAATGTAATAATAACTTCCACTTGCCACTAAATGGTCTACAAAAGTACTATGGTGGTACCAGAAAAAAAAATGCTAGACTATACCATGCAACTAGTATTTAAATTATACTCAATGTTACTTCAAAAAAGATTGCAAAGAAATCACAATTCAAAACCTGAATACTAAGACTGAGCATGAACAGGTTGCGGCCGAGTGGCACGACTTGCCTGAAAGGACTTTGGGTGAACGCACTCACAACAGACTCAGAAGAGAAGACAATGCTGAATAAAGTCGTAGTTTTTGCTATTTTTGGACCAAAATGTATTTTTGATGCTTCAGAATATTTTAACGGACCCTCTGATGTCACATGGAGTACTTTGATAATGTTTTTCTTACCTTTCTGGACATGGACAGTAGACCGTACACACAGCTTCAATGGAGGGACTGAGATCTCGGACTAAATCTAAAATATCTTAAACTGTGTTCTGAAGATAAACGGAGATCTTACATGTTTGGAACAGCATAAGGGTGAGTTATTAATGACAAAATTTCATTTTTGGCTGCACTAACCCTTTAAAACTAAAGACAAGCAAATCCAGAGCATTCTGCCCTCCAACCTTTGCTCCACAAAATCCGCTCCGTAACCCCTGTCCTCCCAGCATCTTAAAACCAAGCAGAGGCCAGCGTGGGCCTGATATTGACCAGAGCCCACCTACAGAGACACACAGACATTCTCTCTCTTTCTCTCACACACACACACACACACACACACACACACACACACACACACACACACGCACACACACACACACACACACACACACACACACACACACACACACACACACACACAGACAGACAGAAAAAGCTCCAAAAACAGAGTGTGGTTTGTTTGTGTTCTCTTTGTGATGTAAACTTCAAAAGGCAACACACATGGAGAGATGCTCTAACTCATACCATGTGTGAACACCAGTGACCGCTGAATATGTTGCTGATATATATATATATATAATATAAATTCTGATTTGATTTCTTACATGTTTTTAAGATGTTTGTGTCTCCGATTGTAGTGACATCATTCTGTCCTTGATCCTGCTAATGTTTCCATTGATCAGAGACGATATTCACAGTATTACACCTCCTCTGTTCAAGTGACTTATTGCTTTTCTAAAAACACTTACTACCTGATACAAACATGTGCTATGAAACAAATATACTGTCAGCTATGCTGTAAAAAGGATATGGTGGACAAGTCAAGGATGCTAGATTATACATATAAGATATACTCACATAAGGCAATATACTATATAATATAAAAAACAGCAAAATGAACTATTTCAGCTAGCAAATCTCAGTTGTGTTCTTATATTAATGCATAATGTAAACTATTTTATCACACATAACTTTATTTATATAATCTTGATATATAAGCATATCCAGTTTTACATACAGTATATATATATATATATATATATATATATATATATATATATATATATATATATATATGTATATATATATATATATATATATATGTATATATATATATATATATATATATATGTGTGTGTGTGTGTGTGTGTGTGTGTGTGTGTGTGTGTGTGCATCTGTGTATCAAGTACTTAAAGGGATACTCCACCCTAAAATGAAATTTTGTCATTAATCACCTGCCCCCATGTCATTCCAAACCCATAAAAGCTCTGTTCGTCTTGAAAACTGGGAGGCTTGTATCCGTCTCATGGATTGCCAAGTAAATAACAGTGTCAAGGTCCATAAGATGTACGAAAGTTGTCTGCAAAATACTCCATCTCCACAAGGATGCGCTGGTTCTGTGTGTATTTAGCTTTGATTTGAAATAAAACAGTGCATCCTTGGAGCATGCATGCACACACACATACACACACACACACACACGCAGCACGGTGATATGGAGTGACACAGAGGAGACTATTGACAAAGGATTTATTGAATAAAGTCATTATTATGGTTTTCTTCGCTTACAATGAGTGTTCCCGTCGCTTCATATTACCCAGATTACACATCTGATGGCAGATGGAGTATTCTGACGATGACTTTTCAAACCTTTTCTGGATCTAGACACTGTTATTTACTCGGCAGTCTATGGGACAGACACAAGCCTCCAGGTTTTCACCCAAAATACTGTATCTTAAATTGTGTTCCGAAGACGAACTGAGCTTTTACGGGTTTGGAACGACATGGGGGGAAGTGATTAATTAATTAATTTTGGGGTGGAGTAACCCTTTAAGTGTTTATACTATTGTGAAATAGCACAGCTCTAATCTCATAAATGCGACTATAGAGCATAAAATATATGAAGCATAGCTATATTATGAACACTGCTTAGAAACAGTGTGTATAGTTAAAAGCTCTAAAGAGAGAGAAAGAGAGAGAGATAAAGATTATACAAAAGATCTAGTGCTCAAATTTATTTAAGTATTGTTTCCAAAAGCACTGACTTTATGAATCAGTCACTGTCTGAATCATTTACTCAAACGTTTCCTAAAAACTCAGGAGGAAACAGGTGAATGTCTTTATGAATGAGACACTGAATCACTCACTCAACCGATTGTTTGAAAGCACAGAATAATTAATGAACAAAACACAGTTAACGTGTGAGATCTTGGTTCCACTGTCTCTGGAACTTTTTTTCATTGGTGGATCAAACAATATAGAATAACTGGCAATATTGCAACTAAAATGTCAATATAATATACAAGAAATACACAGTTATACAAGAAATATCGCACTCACAGTCTGGTCTGGATATCAGCAATACCTACGACTGACTGACAGATGATATTTGTTGTGACAGTTCTTGATTTTGTGGTATTGCTTCAATATAACACAACTGGAACAATGCACTGACCTAAACTTTTGATAGGTTTTATAAGATACATTTGCAGGTCATGCCAAGCATTCAAACTTTTATTAAGTATTTTATTGTGTATTTTATTATTTTTATCATTTAATCACAAGGAAATCGTTTGAAAATAGGTTTTGTGGCATGTCCACTGGAAAAAATAAATAAATATATAAAATGTGATTTTGGGAATATTTTATTTAAAAGTATCCTTTTTTCAGGAAGGGGTATGAAATAGCACATAATCATGATTGCACATAATCTCCATCACACCATGTGAAACACCAGTCCGAGTGTGAAATCCGCGAGCGACCGTGGTAAAGACCCACAATTTCCAGGTAATGTGTACTTTGTCCACAGCAATTTGAACTCTTAATGTAAAAATGTCTGAACATCTCTGTAGATGTATGAGCAGGTCTCTTATTTAACCTCATCTTACCGAAGGAGGCTGTTGCCATAGAGATCAACTATTACCAGACACCCTGTCAAATATGCAGCTACTCTGTAGGAAGAGTCAATATGAATTCATAGAATTCAACTTATGTCACATACCCAGTAAAAATAATGAGTAAGGGCAATTGTGTGTAAAGTGCATGTCAGTCTAAATATACTGTAATGTTCTTTGTTTAGGGAAAGCATTAAATGTTCCAGTGTTAAACAGGTGCACAATGTCTGACTCATAAGCCACAAAAACATCCTCAAATCTTTTAAAACAGTGGGTTTTACTGCAAATATATAACAGTGAATATCATGAAGAAGTGTCTGGGTCATATTTATGGAAACCTGTTTCTGCCAAAAGAAAAAATATATATATAATAATAAACCAATAAAGGTGATTGTGTCCCTTTTATCTCAGAATTCTGACTTTTTTTTTTTCTTTCAATTCTGAATGGCAAGATATAGATTCACAATTTCAAGATATTAACTCAGAACTGTGAACTATAAACCTGCATTCTGAGAAAGAAAAAAAACAAGCAAACCAAACATCAGAATTATGAAAAAATTTATATTTATGTTTTATATATTTATTTTAATTCTGTGGCAGAAAAGGATTTCTATACACTGCAAAAGCAGAAGATATAACAATTATTTATTTATTTATATTCATTGTGTAATTTATTTTATTTTGCCTTAAACAGTAATGTGGCTTTGATGGACAATGTACTTTATTTTTATGAAACTAATGTCACAGTAAAAATAATCCAAATGATCTTAAAAATAATCTTTCATTTTTTTTTTAAGAAAACTGTAATTGTTGACCTGGTCATACTCTTGACAGGCATCAGAAGATATTTTAAAGTATTTTTTTATGTAAGTAACTGTTCAGTGCATTCAGTGAGGATGTATCCTTCATTTTAAATCTTAAAAGTCAATTAAACGTACAGCCTAATCTACGTGGATATGAAAAGCCTTTCAGATGAATGGTGAGAGTGCTTTTAAACTCAGAGTAATGGCATCATTAGCAGTGGAGAGAGTTCAGAGGTCAAAGCACATCAGCAGCACATGCTGACCCACTTTAACAGCTCAGGGTTTATTCCCACATCTGAATATGCAGGACAATCACATGCATATTTATCCCATTCACCATCTCATCAAGTCCTCAACTCGTGTGTGTGTGTGTGTGTGTGTGTGTGTGTTCAGGGTTTACTAGTCTTAATGTGAATGTTATAACAATAGTTAATATTTAAAACATGCATTGAGATATTTTAACAAAACCTGAGAGGGATCTGAGTGGAATTGAGTGGGTTAGTCCAAGTTTTGTTAAGAGACACAATGACTTTACATGATGAATAGCTGATGAACAGTATCATTAAAAATCTTAATTTGTCTTTCAAAGATTAAGTATTGAGTAAACATGCATATAGAGTATAAACAAGATTGGTACACAAGTTGTATAAGTAGGAGTTATAAAATGTCATGTTATGTTGTGACTGTGGATTAGTTGAGCTCTTAGGAAAGAGATGCATCTTCAGATGTTTTTTAAAAGGGTCAGCACATCCATCTGCACATGTTTACATCGGGAAAGCACTTTCAATGTAAACAGCCACTTATTTACACTGTCTGAAATGAAATTAAGGTGATTCTAAGACAATTCGGCTCTGATTTAATTTTTCATACTCCTATTATGCTTGTGTTTAAAGTCCCCGGCTGTGTCTCTCCCCCTGCAGTCACTAAAGTTAAATCAAGGGCAAATGAAAGGCTAAATGAGCCTGTAACATAATGATGATAAATGATGTCTGTATTGTGGACATGTGATGGCATCATTGCAGCACATTATACATAAGCACAGAGTGCCAGCTTAAACACACACACACACACACACACACACACACACACACACACACACACACACACACACACACACACACACACACACACACACACAAGCACTCACCTTCTTGTACAGGTAAGCAGACGGTGCGCTCCAGTAGTACGGTGCTGTCAGGTGAGTGTGTGGCTGAAGGTGAACTGGTGGGACAACAAATGCAAAAAACTAAAGATATGTTTAAGTAACATTTAAGTGCATATTATCAATTCAGCAGAAGGTCGGAGCAGTCAGAACAAATTCATTCATCATGATTTATTGCGGTTCTGCCTGCAGTGTTTCTGTGTTCTATGTTGTGATTGCTTCTATTGTCCTCATTTGTAAGTCGCTTTGGATAAAAGTGTCTGCTGAATGACTAAATGTAAATGATCATCTGTTGTTGTTTATTAGACTGTATCCTTTATCTAATGTGAAACATTCTAAATATTATTGCATGTTCAGTCAAATGACCTCAAAACTGAAGTTTCGTCACTGTTTGTGGGAGAAGAAACAGTTCATTATATGGTCTATTAAAGAGCCCATTGTGTACAACAACACTGTCAACAGGAAGACTGATGCCTTTGTGTTTCTTTTCCTAAGTGTCACTATTTTTGTTTGTTTATACTGTTCTCAGGTAAGCTTGACAGATGATATAGTCTATTTTTACTTCTGACTATTTAAATGCACTGCAAGACTAACAAATATACTAATAAAAGATCTGCATTTGTTTATGAATACATTCAGCAGTTATTTCATGTCATTTCAAATTTTATTAGCACAGTGTGATCTTATTTTAAAGAGAACTCAAATAGTTCTCTCAAAAATTAAAATTACGTCATCATTCTCTTACCCTGCTTTCTCGAACCTGTCCTGTTAAGTGTTTCTTCATCCTGTTGAACACAAAGGAAGGTATTCTGAAGAATGTTCGTAGCCAAATATTAGACAATAGCCTCTGACGTCCTATGAAGCACTATTTTGTTCATTAACATTATTTATGTTAAATTTGCACTAAGAAAAAAGAGTTTGGTAATAAATATATACAGTATATACAGGTGCTTCTCAATAAATTAGAACTTCACTAGCTAGGACCACGCCACAAACAAGCTACGAAACTGGGGAAGAGTAGAAAGAGGATGAAGGGGTCGAGGGAATGGAATGATGGTCAGGTTGATCATGGCATCTTGAATTGATGGCTCAGGGAGACTCAGGGTGGGGGTGCCGTCTCTAGCATATATTTAGGCCAGACAACGAGGACCCCTGATACAACCCGATAGAAATATAATGTTGGATAAGGTTGGGTGAATGGATGAGAAAGGGAGGGAAAGGTGGGTTCGAGAGAACGAGACTAGCAGAGCGGTTTGAGTTGGCCCGGTATATATTTATACCTATTCGTACCTTTAGAAGTACGAATGTGTGAGAATGCAATCGCAGCCAGTGGTTATTCATAGGAATAGTTGATCCTTCAAGTAGGTTTAAATGCACGTGGGGATCTGAGGAAGGGATGAGTGCAAAATGTTAAATTGTAGATATACGGTGGGTCGGTTGATGGGAAGGAAGCTTTGAGACAGTTCCAGCCGGAGAGGTATCCTGAAGATCATGCTTGGAGCAAGGCAATTAAGAATGGCTTCTTGGGAAGCATATTTGGTGTTTGGTCTGTGGTATGACTGGCGAGAGATGCATGTTTATTCCGGAGCCAAGTCTAACTTCTGAAATAGGAAACGAGATGAAGAGTCAGTTTAAGAGATTAAGGAGTCATGGTATGGAGTTGCTCGGAGGAGGAATTGTTGTTGAGTAGATTAAGTGGGCCTAACATAATCATCCCATGTTTATGGTTTCAATTTCTACTGCATCATCTGAGCGGATGAGTAGATTCAGACTATTCAAACACTCAAGGATGTTATATTACTGTATGACTATGGGATACGTTTCATAATGCTGTGGAGACTATGGATTGTAGGAACTGAATTCCGGAGGCTGTTCCGAATCAACCCGGCAGCCACCATATTAACTGCTGAACTGCTATTTAGGGTGTTGCAGCAGTATACAGTTGGATGCAGCTGGGATGAGAGATGTAGATTAGTGTGGATATCCTCATTATGAAGGTTTGGATGAAGGTGCAACTATCTGAAGTCTTCAAGGAGGTGAAGAACGTAAGGAGACTGTGGTTGTTAGTAAGAATCCTTTTTAGCTTCTGAAGAGAGACCAACATCCTAGGGCTGCATCTGCAAATGAATGAGGCTCATGATGAATCATCCCAGAAGCCTCACCTGATTCATGATGGATAGGCAAGACTTGGCATTTAGAGGTATTGGGTTTGGCCGGCCAGCTCCGTGGCTTGCTAAGTAAAGGAGTATTCTGTGGTTGTGATTATATGGTTAATGGTTGGAATGAGAGTGTGGTGGAGAGAAGATAAATTGATTCAATTCAGCCTCTTCTGCTAGTAGCCTGTTGACTATGTCAGGTTCTTGATAGTAGTGCAGAAGTGCTTTGCCAGTCAGTCTGCTGATGTCGTAGGGTTATGAGAGCAGGTGTTTCTCGCATGGCTCCATAACAGAATGCACAGGTGTGAAGGTGCCTGCAAGATGAGAGGCAGTCCTGACAGTGGCTGAAGGAAGGCTAGAAGAAAGGATGTTGGGATGAAAGGATGGGGGGGGGTTGAGGATGAGAGGATATAGGAAGGGGGAGGAGGTAAGGTAGGGAGAAAGTGCAATTGAGAGGTAAAGAGAGGGTTGAGTAAGCTGAAGGAAGGGTTGAAGAAGAGATGTTGGGATGAAAGGATGTCTTTGAGTTGGGGGAGGGGGTTGATGATGAGAGGATATAGAAGGGGGGAGGAGGTAGGAGAAGGTAGGGAGAGTGTCTGGGATGTGTTCCCTGGGTGTCCACTAGGTGTCCTCCGTTCCCACAGTGTCTGTCATCTCATCACTTCCTGTTCCCTTATTTGGTCACCTTCCTCCTTGTTTAAGTTAATTGATTGTTCCCTACCTGTCTCCTGTTTCCCCATTGCCATGTCATGGAGTCCTTGTCGTATGCATGTTACTTTCCTGAGTCTGCCTTTCCCGTGTGTTTTTGTTTTGTGTTTATGTTTTGGAACTTCTGGTTTTGACCCGGCTTGGACTGTTTATTCTGTTGGATTGCCCCTCAAATAAACCTGTTTTCACTGCATTTGGATCTCTCCCGTGCTTATTGTACCACCGTATGTGACAGAAGGACTCCATCCTGCAGAGATCCAGCGCTGTGAGATTTCGAATCTGTTCCCCAGCCACCATAGAGGAATGGAGGGGGAGATTCCAGAATTTAACCACCATTCGTCAAAAGGGAAGTGAGGTGGGTGGCCTGGCGCAATTGTTTTGGACTTTGGCAGTCGGGTTAGAATACAATGATGAAGGCCGAGGTGGTGCCCGATGCGGTTCCGGAGGCCGAGGCGGTGCCCGATGCTGTTCCGGAGGCCGAGGCAGTGCCCGATGCTGTTCCGGAGGCCGAGGCGGTGCCCGATGCCGTTCTGAAGGCCGAGGCGGTGCCCGATGCGGTTCCGGAGGCCGGGGCGGTGCCCAAGGCCGTTCCCGATGCAGTGCCCGAGACCGTTCCCAAGGCCGTTACCGAGGCGGTGACCGAGGCCATTCCCGATGCAGTGTCTGAGGCCACTCCCGATGCCTTGACCCAGGCGGTGCCCGAGACCATTCCAGAGACAGTGCCCGAAGCCAAGGCGCTTCAGGTCTTCACAGACAGACCAGAGTCTAGTCAGATTCCTGTGGACTCTCCGGAGTCGGGTCAGGTTCCGGTGGACTCCCCGGAGTCGAGTCATGTTCCCGTGGACTCTCCGGAGTCGAGTCATATTTCCGTGGACTCTCCGGAGTCGAGTCAGGTTACGGTGGACTCCCCGGAGTCGAGTCATGTTCCCGTGGACTCTCCGGAGTCGAGTCATATTTCCGTGGACTCTCCGGAGTCGAGTCAGGTTACGGTGGACTCTCCGGAGTCGAGTCAAGTTCCGGTGGACTCTCCGGAGTCGAGTCAGGTTCCGGTGGACTCTCAGGAGTCGAGTCAGGTTCCGGTGGACTCTCAGGAGTCGAGGCAGGTGCCAGTGGACCCTCCAGAGTCGAGTCAGGAGTACAATGATCCTCCAGAGCCAGGGCCAGTCACCGATTACCCTCCAGAGTCAGGGCCAGTCACCGATGACCTTCCAGAGTCAGGGCTAGTTACCAGGGACCTTCCAGAGACAAGTCAAGTCACTGGGTGGTCTGCTGCTCCGCCCTGGGGGACTCCGGCCTCAACCACAGGGGCGTGCTTGTCTTCTGCTCCGCCCTGTTGGACTCCGGCATCAACCACAGGGGCGTGGTGGTCATCGGCTCCGCCCTGGTGGACTCTGGCGGTGACCACGAGGACGTGGTGGTCATCCGCTCCGCCCTGGGGGACTCTGGCGGCAACCACGAGGACGTGGTGGTCTTCTGCTCCGCCCTGGGGGGCTTCCGCTCTGACCACACGGATATGCTGGTCTTCTGCTCCACCCTGGGGGGGTTTCATTTTACTGTTTGTTTCTTGTTTTGTGTCTTCACTCCTGTCCCTGTTCCCCTCAGTTATTCTGGCCCTCCGTCCCTCCCCCTGAGCCTCCACCTGTCCGCCTGCCTCCTGGTCTCTGTTTTGTCTATCGTGGAGCGTCTGGAAGCCACTCCGTAGAGGGGGGGTTCTGCCACAGTGTCTGGGTTGTGTTCCCTGGGTGTCCACTAGGTGTCCTCCGTTCCCACGGTGTCTGTCATCTCATCACTTCCTGTTCCCTTATTTGGTCACCTTCCTCCTTGTTTAAGTTAATTGATTGTTCCCCACCTGTCTCCTGTTTCCCCATTATCCTTCTGTGTATTTATACCCGTTCTGTTTGAGTCTTTGTCATGGATGTTACCTTGTCGTATGGATGTTACTTTCCTGAGTCTGCCTTTCCCGTGTGTTTTTGTTTGTGTTTATGTTTTGGAACTTCTGGTTTTGACCCGGCCTGGACTGTTTATTCTGTTGGATTGTGCTTACTGTATCACCGTACGTGACAGAGAGAGTGCGATTGAGAGGTAAAGAGAGGGTAGAATAGGCTGAAGGAAGGGTGGAAGAAGGGATGTTGGGATGAAAAGATGTCTTTGAGTGGGGTGTGTTGGAAGATGCAGGAAGGGAGGGAGGGAAGGGGAGAATGGAAAGAGGTTTTGGAAATAGAATTGGAGGTTGAAGGAGACCGGCTGAGCTGAGTGAGGGAGCCCCAACTTCTGATTGAAAGAGCCGAACACTAAGTCAGCATGTCACTGCAGCTGCCATTAGAAGCTTCCCGGTTGTTATAGAAACAATCAGCAGTCTTAGACATTAGTGCTGCCGTAGTGGTCCTGTTGTAGCTGTATGATCATTCACCTGAGGCGCTGCTGTGGTGGTGCTGTTGAGGCTGTATGATCGTTCACCTGAGGTACTGCTGTGGTAGCTGTATGAATGTTTACCTGAGGTGCTGCTGTGGTGGTGCTGTTGTAGCTGTATGATCGTTCACCTGAGGTGATGCTGTGGTGGTGCTGTTGTAGCTGTATGAAAGTTTACCTGAGGTGCTGCTGTGGTGGTGCTGTTGTAGCTGTATGAACATTCACCTGAGGTGCTGCTGTAGTGGTGCTGTTGTAGCTGTATGGTTGATCACCTGAGGTGCTGCTGTGATGGTGCTGTTGTAGCTGTATGGTTGTCCACCTGAGGCGCTGCTGTGGTGGTGCTGTTGTTAGCTGCAGATTCGACCGCTGAGGCGCTGCTGTGGTGGTGCTGTTGTTAGCTGTGTGATCCTCCACCTGCTGCTTAAGCACCGCGAAACGCCTTAACCCTCACCAAGCTAGATGGTCCCTGTTCTTCACCCGATTCGACTTTTCTGTAACTTATCAACCTGGCTCCAAGAACACCAAGAAGGATGCTCTCTCACGTCAATTCGAGGAGGAGGACATTCCAATAGATCCAGAACCCATTTTGCCTTTTCATGTAGTAGTTGCCCCCATTCAATGGGACATCATGACTCTGCTGCAACAATACAGGGAGCAGAACGAAACCCCAGTGGCCTGTCCAGTTGGTAGAATCTTCGTCCCTGAACATCTTCGTTATGAGGTCATCAGTCAAGTTCACTGCCATCCATCATCCGGTCATCCAGGTATCACAGCCACCATTAATCAGCTGGAGAACCGCTTCTGGTGGGAATCACTACACAAGGACACAGCCAACTACATACAACAGTGCAACAACTGTACCATCCACAAATCATCCAAACAATCTCCCACCGGCCTCCTTCAACCACTCCCCATTCCACAATGACCATGGTCTCACATTGCCATAGACTTAATTACGGATCTTCCCAATTCACAAGGCCACACTATCATACTTACCATCATTGATCGATTCTCCAAAGCCTGCAGACTCATTCCATTACCCAAACTACCCACAGCTCTCCAGACTGCAGAACATCTTTGCAACTGGGTCTTCCGGTTATACGGCTTACACGAGGACATCGTGTCAGATCGAGGACCTCAATTCACCTCTCAACCTATGGTCAGCCTTTTTCAAAGCCTTGGATGTCAATGCCAGTCTCACCTCTGGTTATCATCCCCAGGCCAACGGACAAGTGAAGAGGCTCAACCAGGAATTGAATTGCTTTCTGAGAACCTACGATTGGGCTTGATATTTACTATGGGCAGAATATGCGCAGAACTCAACTGAACTTTACTAAACTCAACTTTATTTATAAAGCCCTTTCAACACCACAAGTGGAACCAAAGTGCTGTACAGAAAGTATAAAAGAGAAACATAAAAACAAAAAACAAAAAACAGACATATGACATACACACTTACAAAGCATTGTCAAAAGCTAAAGAAAACAAATAAGTTTTAAGCGCACTCTGAAAAACACCCAATGAAGGACAAGTTTTAACTGACAGAGGAAGGTCATTCCAAAGCCTAGGAGCTGCAACAGAAAACGCCCGATCACCGATTTAGAAATTGATCTAAGAAGGAAGAAACTATTTTTAACAACAGCATTAATTTGCTGCTGAAATTTAAGCTCAGAGTCAAAAATGACTCCAAGGTTCCTCACGCTAGACAGTTTTTTCCCAGGAAACAACCCCAAGCAATCATCATCCACACACCCCTTACTTCCAAATAAAATGAGCTCAGTCTTATCCTCGTTTAATTGGAGAAAGTTATTTGCAAGCCAGCACTTATCTTCTGCCAAACATGCATGAAGAGACTGAATGGCACTTTTATGCCCATGTTTCAGTGGTACATAAATTTTAGAATCATCTGCATAAAGATGATACTGAATCTGAAATTTTTCTAAAATAGAACCTAGAGGGAGCATATAAAGGGAAAATAAAATTGGTCCCAGTATAGAGCCCTGTGGAACCCCACACACAAGGGGGGCAATGGAAGAAAAATAATCCCCTAAGCTGACTGAAAGAGTCCTATCCTTCAAATAGGAAGAGAACCATTTCAGGGCTAAGCCCTGAATACCAACCTGATCCCTAAGACGATCAATGAGAATGTTGTGATCAACTGTATCAAATGCCGCTGTAAGATCTAACAACAACAAGACAACGCGGTTTCCAGAATCAACACCTCGTAGGATATCATTAGACACCCTCAAAAGAGACGATTCTGTACTATGACCAACTCTAAAACCTGACTGGAATCTATCGCAGATGTTATTCCTAATTAAAAAGTCATTAAGCTGTGCGTGCACAATTTTTTCTAGTATCTTTGAAATAAAAGGCAATTTTGAAATTGGACGAAAACTACTCATGTCAAATGGGTCTAAGCTGGGTTTTTTTTAAAAAAGGGCTGAATAACTGCGTGCTTAAAACTAACCGGAACAACACCAGATGACAAGCTGATATTTATAATAGACAGAACACTTGGGCCAATTGAATCAAGTACCTGCTTAAATAGAGAAGAAGGGAGCACATCACCAGGAGACCTGGTGGACTTTATATTAGCAGTTATATCCTTAAGCTCCTGCAAAGAAACAGGCATGAAACTGGTCAGTTGGTTCTGAGGGGCAACAGAAACAATAAAATCATTGCCAACAGATGAAATTACAGATCTAATTCCATCAACCTTACCAATAAAAAAGTTTAAAAACTCTTCACACATGTCAGCAGAAGGATTGAATGCAGGAGCAGCAGTAGGATGAAGAACAGTATTTACAGTAGAGAAAAGTACTCTAGAATTATTACAGTTTCTGGAGATGATGACATAAAAAATAATTTGATCTAGCCAATTTAACAGTTCTTTGATACTCATTCAAACGGTTCTTCAAAAGCTCATAAGAGACGTGTAATTTATCTTTAACCCATTTGCGTTCAGACCTCCTACACTCCTGCCTAAGAGCACGGGTAGTACTGTTCAACCAGGGCTGCGATTTGACTTTCTTCCCCTGACTTTGACAGGAGCCACAACATCTAAAATCTCTAAGCAAGAAGAGTTAAACTGATTGACCAACTATTCTAAACCCATACAGGGAGAGTGTGACTCGATCAATGAAAATAAAGGAGAGACATTTAAAACAGCTGAAAAACTACTCACTGTACATGGATTAAGTATGTGAGACGAAATCGAGGCAGAAACAGTATTACCCGGCACAACACAAGGAAAGTTAGAATTTAAAATAACAGTCTTATGGTCAGAAAAAACTGTATCAACAATCTTCACGCTATCAATAGAAAATCCTAAAGATAATACAAGGTCAAGCGTATGACCACGTTCATGAGTTGGACCCGAAACACATTGTAAAAAATCAAACGACTTTAATAAATGTAAAAATTCTTTAACCAGGGGCTTTGAAGGACAGCACACATGTATATTAAAATCCCCCAAAATTAAAATACTGTCAAAAGAAGGGACAATACCAGATAAAAATTCAGAAAACTCCTGTATAAAATCCCCATGAGAGTATGGGGGTCTATAAATCAAAATTCAGCATAATTAACTGAGATTGAAAAGAGCTAAAAGACGCAGAAGGTGAAAGTCTACATTTAAACTGGTCTTTAAAAACAACTGCAAGACCACCGCCACGACCAACAGACCTAGGGGTACTGAAAAAACTGCAGCCAGGAGGAGAAAGTTCAGAAAGAGAAGTCATTTCACCAGCATTAAGCCAAGTCTCAGTTATAAATAAAAAATCAATTTCATGAGAAAGAAAAAGATCATTCAGGATGAAGGTCTTATTTGCCAGAGATCTCGCGTTTATCAACGCCATTGTCACTGGAGTGGGAATGGCATAAGAAGATCTCAGAGAGGAATCATAGAATGGTACCGGTCCACTGTCATGTAAATAGCGAAGATTCCGATGATTAACTCCTCGATCTGCAGACTGTCGCTTCACGTACACCATCCGCGATGACTGAGGCATCAGCACCGAACACGGAAAGACAGGCACAATGTATGAACATCTCAAGTTCCTGATCACGGCCTCCGCCATCAAAGAAACTGGTCCGATGACTGGAAACTTTCCGATCCTTTTCGATCTCACAAGGACTCCAGCACGCTTCCCACGCTTCCTTCGCCGTTTCCTCCACATGCACAGACATCCCGGCAGGTAGCACATTTTCCTCAATGCGACTGGCACAAAATGCGAGTGCAGATGCCAATCATCTCTGGGATCGCTAAATAAACAACCGGTCACAGCCAATCGAATATTAAGAAGCATCATGTGATCATTTACCAGAGGGGAGCAAACAGAGGGTGTGATAAAACAAACAAAAAACAATACAAACAAAAGAGACAAGGACAGACTGTGGCAAGCCGGCAAACATCCTGGCGCCATCTTGGGTCTAAACATGCCCCCCTTGACAATTGACAAACTCCCTTCTCAACTGGTCTGACTCCCTTTAAATGTGTACAGGGGTTCCAACCGCCAATGTTCCCATAGTCAGGGGAGCCAACGGACGTGCCAGTCGTAAACGATTGGATGACGTGCAGTGAGGAGGTCTGGAATTGGGCTCATGTTCACCTTCAACATGCTGTTTGAAGGCAAAAGGAGCAAGCGGATCGCAGAGGGCGCCCAGGTCCCAACTACCAGCCGGGTCAATGGGTGTGGCTATCAACACGGGATCTACGTCTCCGGCTTCCATGCCGCAAATTGAGTCCAAGGTACGTGGGTCCATTCCAGATCACGAGACAGATAACACCAGTTTCCTTCAGGCTGGCACTTCCTCACACAAATTGTATTTCTCCTACCTTTCATGTATCCCTGCTCAAGCCTGCTGCTGGTCCCAGAGACGAGGGAGAGGGGAGGTCCAGTGAGCAGGCCCCTCAACCCATCACCATTGAGGGCGAGGAGGCTTACCAAGTCCAGGAATTACTCGATTCCAGACGTCGGGGAAGAATCCTGCAGTATCTGGTTGACTGGGAGGGGTACGGTCCAGAGGAACGCTCTTGGGTAAATTCTGAGGATATTCTAGATCCCAATCTCATCGATGAATTTCATTGCTTACACAATGGAAGACCGGCCCCTCGACCCCGTGGTAGACCCTGACGTCGGTTGCCTCCTTGCGCCAGGAGTCACTCGCGGGGGGCTCTGTCACGGAGACGAACCCCGTGATTCCCTGGCCAGCAGAGGGCACCCTCACCTGAATACTGACACACACGCATCCATCCATTTAATTTACACTGACTACACTACATTTCCCACAAGCCCCGTCCTTGGACTCTGATCACCATCACAGGTGCAACTCATCAGGACTTTTATATAAGCTGGACTATCACCATAACTCAACGCGAAGTCTTGATTTGCTGTGTCTGTCATTTCTGAGCGTTACTACCCGTGTTTGTTTTCCTGTTGCCGATCCTGTTTGATATCCTTTACGTACCTTTGCTGCCTACCTACCGACCCTTGTTTGTTACTGGATTTTGATTCTCTGTTCTCCCTACGTTGCTGATATTGCTGGTATTGACCATTGCCTGTACGACTACGAGTTTCTGCAATAAAGCCTGCATATGGATCCCATGTCGAGTTCTGGTTCATTACATATATATATATATATATATATATATATATATATATATAGACGGTTTCAACGGCATCAACATAAACAAACGTTAATGCGCGTGAGCACTTTTGTGGACCTAACTTAACTTCCGGTAGACTCCAAATAGAATCAATAACAACAGCCAAGTCCCTCTAGAGTAGATATTTTTTGATAACAAACAAAATGTGTTTTCTGTGTGGATCAGGCGGACTTCATGAAAATGCTAATTCATTATTTGCCAGCAGGAGATGTTTTAAAGCATAGACATAAAGCACGAGAAATAGAGGTTTCCCCAGTAACAGCTGTAAACGAAGCAGAGCTGGTATGCTCATACGCTGCTATCAGGCATATAACATGCAAGTCTTCCTTCAGAAATACAGCGATATAAAAACACCCGTGCCTCATTTTGATATTTAAACATAAATGTAAGGAATTATTATTATTAAACGTGCAGTACGTTACGTAACGTTACGTTACTCATGTTTATTTAACGAAACCTTTTTGAAACTCGATCAGTTTTAAAATTGTGGCTCCAAAAATAAATAAATGTATGGGAAACAAATCCCGCAGCAAAACCACCTGAGCCCAACTTCAGTCTAATCATCACCTTGGCTTTAACTGCGTTTGTAGATGGCACCGCAGCCATACCGAAATACACAACACAGACCGGAAGTTAACTTAACGCGTGCGCCCGATGAAACCGTCTATATATATATATATATATATATATATATATATATATATATATAGAGAGAGAGAGAGAGAGAGAGAGAGAGAGACATAGATAGATAGATAGATAGATAGATAGATAGATAGATAGATAGATAGATAGATAGATAGATAGATAGATAGATAGATAGATAGATAGATAGATAGAGCACGGGATGAAGTTAACCATATTTTAGACCTTTTCTTTTTTTAATGACAATGATATTACATTCCTTTTCAACTATTAAATTAATACATACATGTGCTAAATTATATTCATGTTGTCATTTTTAACTTAGTTGATACTACTGTAGATGGTGATTTGGGGTTGATTTCTTTAGTGCAAGGCAGTGCCTTTTTGAATTTAATTATTTAAACTTAAAATAAAAATAAATCTAAATAAACAAAATGAAGAGCAATCACACTACACTTTTTTTTTTTTTTTGAGCTATCAGCCCTTTTAGTGAGTATAACTGGATTCACTGGCGTTGCTAGTAAAATTACAGTCTTACAGAAAGCTTGATTGGTTCAATTGTGTACATTCATTTACCCGTTCAAATTGTTATACTGAATAACTATTTACAGGAATTTAATTAAGTATTATAATTGCAGAACCATTAGAAATGAGTAAAATGATCTGCAGCGCTATCAGTATACCGGACCAAATTTCAGGCCTTTCCAGTGTATTTTTGTGAGTAAGACAATGTTTGACCACTTAATAAAACAGTTAAAGTCATAAAGATCTGCCTGTACATCAAAGCCACAGAATACACACACACCACCACCACCAGTCCTTCACACATGCATGAGCAGTGTATTGACACACACACACACACACACACACACACACACACAGCCGTAATTAAAGCTAGTGGAGCTCTGAAAAGACAACTCGAGGTCAGCTTAATTGAACAGACAGATGCTGGTAGCTTCTCTCTCTTAAACACACACACACAAATTGAAGCAAAAAAATGCCAGGGCCCCATACACTATTAACTTTTACCCTTCCTAACTTCTGTCCTCTTTGTGTGTATGTGTAAAGACTGCCCTCATGACAGTTCACTTCTAAGTATGATGATGACCAGCAACTTTTGTTCACTCATTAAACTGGAAAATATCCATGTGAATCGTCCATGTGTGCATATGTGTAAGAACAGCCATTACTGCTTAATAAGACTGAATCCCACTAGGCAAGGAAAGATTTAAGATAGTGTAACTAATGAGAAATGAGACCTCTCTCTCTCTCTCTCTCTCTCTCACACACACACCCACACACACACACACACACACACACACTGGTTATGGAACGCATTGTCTCCTACATTACTGTAGTCCCAGTGGGATTCAGCACACGGGCTGGCTAGACCAGAACAGTAGCACTTCTCGCATCCATGGAGATGGTCTCCACAGAGATTATAGAATCCCTGTTTACAGCAGTCGCAGTTTTGTCCCTCCACATGCTCCTGGAGAGAGAGAGAGAGAGAGAGAGAGAGAGACGGCTGAGTGAAACTGTGCTGCATGCACTATTAAACACTGATAAAGCTAAACCATGGGAAGTGTGTTACTTACACACACACACACAGGTGCACAAACCTCTACAGTGAAGGAAAAGTCATTATTCTTCCATTTAATTTATTTCAATAGCTGCAGGACCTCTTCACATATGTGTGTTTGTAACTGGAACCGTGCACCATTCAGAATTACTGCTGAAGAACTGCTATAACTAGAAATATGTTTTCCTATACATACATAAGTAAGAGTTTTGTGTGTAAGTTGTGTGTAAGTTTCTTCTCCTCACCAAGGATGCATTTATCTGATAAAAAAAAGTAAAAACTGTAATTTTATTACAATTTCAAATAGCTGTGAATATCTTTTAAACTGTAACTGATTGCTGTATTTTCAGCATCATTCCTCCAGTCTTCAGTGTCACATGATCTTCAGAAATCATTAAATTCTTATATGATGATTTGATGATCAATAAACATTTCTGATTATTATCTATGTTTCTAAACAGTTGTGCTGCCAAATGTTTTTTTTTTTTTTTTTATGGAGACCATGCTACATTTTATTTTTCAGGATTCAAGCATGAATATAAAGTTCAAAACAAAATGGAAATATTTTGTAAAATTACAAATGCATTTAGTGTCACTTTTGATCAATTTAATGCATCCTTTTTTAATAAAATGTCTATATATATATATATATATATATATATATATATATATATATATATATATATATATATATATATACATTTATATAACCGATCTTACTTTAAATCTTACCTGTTTATTATCTTAAATCCAGAAGAGTGGATTGCATTCAGTTGTGTAATTGTGTTTATTTATTCCAATATGTAAAATATGTTAGTTTTTTTAGTTGTGGGGAACTAGTTGCTTTGAATTGTAACTCTGTGTTATTTTAAACTGTGTGTTGTGACCAGTTCTGTTCAGATTCAGGTTCGCATTTTCCCATCCAGCGCCACGTCATTTAATCACCAAATCCATTTGCGCCCATTTGTGCGCCCATGGGCGTGCTGGTCTAAAAAAGAGGTGTTTTCAGGCGTATTGCTGGCGCATTGCTATTTTAATGAGCTGAAAATAGACTGCGCCATACACCAACTCAAACCTGGTCTAAAGTCTAAAGTCAATGGCACAATATTGTTTTGTTATTCAAGAGTGCGTTGGTAGAAATTGCGCCTCTGGGCGGTCCACAGTGCATGATGACTTTGCTTATTACACACAGGGATGCATCACACAAACATTCCAAATATTAAAAACAAAAGGATTACAGTGTAAAATAATATTATTGTGTAGGCTACATATACAAATGTAATGATGGATAGTCATTGCGTGTATTAGAACTAGGATACCTATTTGCAATTCAGCCTATTACTAACAATGATGAATGAAATTTTACTTCATCCCATGCCTTCTTCACTTCGGGAAGCTTTGGTGGATTCCCGCTTGTCCCGTAGATGATCTTTCTTCGCCTGAGAAGCATTCAGCTTTTCCACCAACAAATTCTGCCATGTAAATAGCAATCCGCCATGGCGCGAGCGCATCTCGCTCTTAAACGGAATGAGAGATGACATTCTGATTGGTTTATTGAATGCCCATTACTTATTAAGAAAATAGGGACGACCCATTCCAAAAATGCACCCCAGTGCATGGACCATTTTTCTGTCGTTATAATAGGAAAAGTGGATTTGGACATGCCCTGAGTTCACCTGCGCTGTGCGCTTTACACTTTGCATTAAGATCGTTAAAATAGGGCCCATGATCTTCAAGAGGCTCATTTCATAAATTCTGATCATCAGTCAACCCTACAGTGTGAATCCAGTACTAACTAATGTATAATGAACTTTTTCAGATGAACAGACACCAGTGTTTCTGACACTTTAATTTATTTCTGTATATTACAGCTATCAGCAATACTGGCATCAGACAGCGGCACCTGGAGCGAGTCCATCCCATCTGTGGGTGTCATTTACTGATGTTTCTTAATGTCCCATTTACACTGGCGCTCCGCCTGAGCCCAGCCTTCACTGAACAGAGCTGAGCGTTTGCGTCTATAATCTGACCATCACAGCCTCCTTATCTGGGCAACGCCAAACACGCTTCACCTCCGCTCACTCTTAATCTGTTCATCCATCCATCCGGAGCACTGAGAGAAATCCTGTGAAACCCTTCTCGATCATCTGTAGTCCTGCATTAAAACTGAGCTGGCTCATCTTATTCTATTTTCTCAGTTGGTTTTGTGCATTGAAACACTTTAATCTTATGTTAGGAGGGGAAAATAGATCCAGACTGCAACGATTTGACAGCCAAGGAAAAAAAAAAAGAAAAGTTAGTTGTCAGGAAAACATCAAAGTGTAAAGCAGCTCTCAAGCAGTATTTCATTTACACAGAACAGAGGCGACATCAGATGTGCATCTGATGCTGAGAGATCAGATCTGAGCAGCTTATAAATGAAGCGTTGCACTCTTACACTGAATTCGGAGGTGTTAGAGGAACACTTTAACCTTACATTGTGTGTTTTGACCCAGAAATAAAAAAGCAATGGCTGTTGTTGCTTTCTTGGAACTACTAGGGACTTTAAGCAATGCTTAACAATAAAGCAACAGCAACAACTGAGAGGACTGTGAAACATTCAATCTTTTATCTTTAGCATAATACAATTTTTATTTAAATGGGGGCAAGAGAAACCGTGCTTTTGGCATTAAACGACAACTTAAATTAAAATATATCCACAGTAACTTACAGTGCATTCAGGCTAACGTTTTTGTGTTCTATGGGAATCAAACCCACAACCTTTTGTATTGCTAATGCAATGCTCTACTACTGAGCCAAAGGAACACTCAACTTATTGTCAGAAGAAGAGTTTTTAGTCTTGTATGATGCCAATAAGTCTAAAAATCAAGATTTACAATGCAAAATATACTCGCCTTTTAATCTGTCACATAGTAGTGACTACTGCAAATTTGTTGTACTCCCAGGGTAGACCATTACAATGTACACGTCACGAAGTAGGACTTTAAAGTTGCGCAAGCGCATGTTCTTTGCCATTGCCATTCCATCAGCTGTTGTTGCTTAAAGTCCCTAATATCTGGTTGTCAGATCTCTCATGCAAACTTCCATCTACTTTGTAAAGGTTGAATCACTGGGTTTGTGTCATGTTTTACTGCAAAACACACACTCCCCTCTCTACTGCTGACATTTTTATAAATCCCTCCTTTAGATCCTTCATTGTCCTTTTTGGACCTGTGTTGTTCATACAAGCTGATTTCATCTGTCCATCTTTAAGTATCCTCATCACATAAGATGGTACATGTCCTACCTGTCTCCTCTGTCCCTTTCCAACCATTTCCTCTCAGTCCTGGTCGTGACAGCATCCACTGAACAATTAATAAGTAGATATGAATATGACACACCTGAACCAGCCAGACATAACAAAGCTGACAGTTTTCTGTGTTCATCTTAGAATATCTTGAAAAATTTCTTCAAACAAGCTTGTGTGAAATTCCTCGCGACCTGAATGTGGCCTTTCTGATTCAGTGCCTTTTTGCTTAATTGGTTGTCTTATTCAGGATGAGCAGTCTGTAGAAAGCTAATGCTGCCACAGACCTTTGTGCCAGATTTAATTTTTGACTGGGATGAAAACGAGGCTGTGAGGGACTGAATAGTTTAATGGAATGTAAAAAAACAAAACAAAAAAAACTTTCAGACAAAAACTCTATCAAACAGTTTTTAAAGTTGTAGGTTGTGACTAAGTCATGCCTCACAGCCTCATTGTCGGCCACTTTAAATTAAATACTGCATCCAACCTGTCTTAGGTCTGTAAACAGTGCCTTAAAGACTTAGTGATCACTACATGTGAGAAACTGCGAAGCCATCAAAATTACTATCATTTAACTATATTTACATGATTAAAATCAAAAGATTTTAGTAATGAAATGCGTTGCTAGAGATGTTAAGTTTGCTAAAGAGTCTATACACCGCAAAAAAAAAAAAAAAAAAAACTGTGTGAATGATCTCACAAAAGCCCCATTCACACTGCACATCGAACCCGGCATATTGCCGGAACATTACCGGGTCGCCTTCTGTGTGAAAGCAACCACGTCCCAGGATTGATTCCGGCATTGAACCCGGGTCGGGGACCTAGTAACATTTCCGGGATGAGCGATGTGTGAACAAAAGCCAGATCTAATGCCGTGTCGAAGTGATGAGGCACGTTATCGCGCGACTCTTTCGGCTGTTTTGAAGAAAGATCAACGTTTGCAATTAAAAAATATGTGCAAACTGTAATGAAGCAGAGATCAGTTAGTTCCTCACTTTCCGCGCTGACGCCGAGATCGTTTGCTTGCTTCAGTGAAAGTATAACGTGCATAGCGTTTTTGACTCGTACATTACACGTCACGCACTGGAACAATGCCGGGTCGCCTTCTGTGTGAAAGCAAACACTTCCCGGGATTGATTTCGGCATTGAACCCGGGTCGGGGACCTAGTAACATTGCGGGGTTCGACCCGGGACGAGCGCTGTGTGAACAAAAGCCAGATCTAATGCCGTGTCGAAGTGATGGCGCGCGATTGTTTTACCGGCTGTTTTGAAGGAAGATCAACGTTCGGGATGAAAAAATATGTGCAAACTGTAATGAAGCAATTAGTTCCTCACTTTCCGTGCTGACACCGAGATTGCTCGCTTTTTCGACTCGTACATTACACGTCACGCGCTGATGTCACGTGTCACTACGGGATCTTTACGGGTTGTGTGTGAAAGCACGCACATATCCCGGGTAATCACTGGCAGTGTGAAAGTGCAAAATCTATCAATTGCCGGAACACTTTACCCCTGTATTTGCCGGAATGGCAGTGTGAAAGGGGCTAAAGGGTACTATGGCAGTATAGAGGGTATGCATTGAGGTCACTTTCCCATCTGAACACAGCCCCTCAGCCAGGCTTGAGTGGAAAAAGAGACTGCTGCATGAATGCAGCAAACAAAACGCAAGTAAAACTTGATAAAATGATAATCAGCTAAAACTAAAGGTTGTTGGAATCAATATAGTGTTCCTTACAACTTACTAAAGATCCAGCGGTCCATGGATATTGACATGCAGCCATTTTCCTGACATTTACATGTGCCTGATTTTGACGCCGAGAAATACTTAAAGCAAATTTGCCTGTCAACATATTTTATAAATAAAAATTAGGTTGTTCTAAATCTGGTTGATCACTTATATCAATGTTATTTATATATCGACATATCGTCCAGCTCAAAACGTATATAGATTTTGTCAGTGTGTGGCGAGTGGGGCGGGGCCGAGAGGCGTGGGAACGAGGAGTGAGGCCAGGTGTAGTGATTGGAGATGAGCTGCACCTGCGCCCCACCCCTCGTTCCCACGCCTCTCGGCCCCGCCCCACTCGCCACACAGTGCTTATTTAAAAACATCCAGTTATGCAGAATATAAGATGGTGAACATTTAATTGAGGAGTTGTCAATACTATATATATATATATATATATATATATATATATATATATATAACAATAAGATAAATAAAATAAGATTTTACCGCAAAATTCAGCATATTAACATAAAATGATAAATGCAAATGCTTGTTTCGCTGCCTGAAGCACATTTGTTTCTTTGAATAGCAGGATCTTTTGCTTATCTTTTCTGTAGCTTTCGGCAGTCTGTAAAAATATATCTCAGATATCTTGTCAAATCTATTTGTACAGTCAATCATAGAGCTCTTTCCTGTTTTAGATATGTTTTGTGTGTTCTGCCATTTAGTCTTTCTCTTAGGACTCCAGCTGACAGTGATGAAACATGCATACCCTCGATTTGCACAGCAAGTACTCAATATTAGGGACTTGAACACTGACTTCATATTATCCATGGACCATCTGTTGTTCAGAAACCTGCTACAGTAGTTGACCTGAAAATTGGTTGTTATACATTAATATCATACTGCTCAATGCAGCTGTTCACAAGAATCAAATATCTGGCCTTTGTCAACTAAATGAAGATCGCTGAATTGATCAGCGAGTGGAGTTATCTCTGTGCTGGATTTTAGGAGTTGCTTGTTAAATCAGTAATGCTGCAGGTTCTCTGTACTTCCCACAAACTGTGTATGCGTGATATTCTGCTTCTCAATACTTAACCTAACCAGTGTCAGAGTTCATCCTGCACGGTTGCTCTAGAAACCACTCTCTGTAATTGGCCGATGCGGGATAAACTCTAAAAGTATCCTGTAAACAGCAGATTTCACAAACACAGATTGGCATCCATAAATATCTAAACATCATGACCCCAACCTACACACGCAAGGATTTGCACTGACCTCCATGAAGCCATTTCTCAGAAAATCTAAAAATCGAATCGATACATTTTTTGTGAGGCAAATTTTGTAAGAGCAGTACTTTAAGAAATGCTTATTTAAAATGAACAAAGGGGGGAAAAGAGCACATTTCTAAAACACATGATGCAAAATTTATAAGATAATGTTTTACATAAGTGCAATGTTTAACCTTTTGACCACATGGGCTGCCACAGGCATAAAGGGGAAGCAAAAAAGAAGAAGATAATAATAATATAATCTGTGCACAAGTATCTATTCCAAGGAAGCTTCTAATAATCAAATTAGATAAAGTATAGTAATGTTTTGGTCATAGAGTCTGTGCCTATGTTGTGGTATTATTGTAGCAGTGAGTGCAGTGATCATGGAGAGGGAGGCCAGTGTTAATGTGGTAACACATGTCGTACCTTACACACACAGGGCAGCTGGCAGGGATCCTGGTTAACACTGCCTTCACTGCTGCAGTTGCATCGCTCACACAGAGTGAATCCTGTGTATCCAAATGCACACCTGTCACACTTCTCACCTGTGCATCCCTGCTTACAGATGCACGAGCCCAATGCCAAACCTGCAGAGACAAGAAAACACACCATTACAGCCTATGCTCCTGCTTAACACACAAAAACAAATGTCAATACTATCATCAATGCAAAATAAAACATGCTTTAAAAACACTGATACATTTTTACCAGAATTACCTAAAACGAAAACAAAAAACACCCTGTGGAAACCAGTGCAGTTTAAAATGCCTACTTATATATATATATATATATTTTTTAGGCCAAAGTTAAATGAAAGTGAGGTAAAACCAATTCACCTAATCATATTTAAGGCTACTCTGCTACTTTATCTTCTAAAAATCATCTATAACATACATGAATGGTTTTTTGACTGTGACAGCTTGCTTTGCCACGTCTGCATGAAACTGAATGATTTAGATTTGAAATAAAAATAATAAAGTATGTATAAATTATACATTAAAAAATAATTTAGAATGAATACCATCCTGGAAACGTATTTTGCTCACTGTTATTAACATATTTTTAATGACATCCAGAAAAGGTTAAATATTCAGAATATTTTCAATTTTCAACATTTTTCAAGGTCCAACTATCAAGGCTGTAGGAAAATATGTCCCTCCTTACCTGCAGTTTTACTCCACACTTTGTGAACTTATTTAACACTTCTTTGGGAAGTTCCTTTGTTGTTTTCTTTAAATGGTAGGTATATTTTTGCAAGCATATTTGACTTGTTTTTTGACTTGACAGATTTGTTTTTTTTTTTACTATCATTACTAACTAAGCCACTGGCACATTTTATTCCATCTTCCATTTGATGCATTCAGAAAGGATGAGTGTTTACACAACAGTATAATGTGGTAATGTGCTTCTAATGACCTCCACATGCTATTTCAGTGATCTTTTCACCGAAAACACTTAGTATGTGTAAATATGGCTGCTGCCGGATCTTGTGTTGTGTTATACCTGCTGTGGCCTAATTCTCGTCCGGGACACATGAAAAGTGCAGTGAACTTCTCAGGTTACATGAGCAGGGCCAGGGCATGTGTGGACTCACCTGGGAAAATATTCAAATAATGCTCAATTAACTCAGCTTAGCATCAGCCACAATCTGGTTATAATAGCATTCCTCTGATTTGTCAAGACAGTTTCACTCTGGCAAATAAAGACATCACTTTACAAGGAGCTCCTGACATATGCCACTGATAATATGACAATTCCACATGTGGAAGAGTTGATCTGAATACTGTCACAGCTAAGAGTCAGAAACAGGTAAAAGGTATGCTGATACTGTGAACAACAGAAAAAATAAATTCAGGTCTGATTTGGGGTTTTGTTTCAAGTTCATTGTTTTAATTTCTCTTATTTTGTCATAGTCATAGTTCCTGTCTAGTCTTGTGATTCCCTTGATCCTTATGTATTCCTGCCTAGTGTGTGTGTGTCATGTTTTGATCAGTTATCTAGTCATGTGCCTTGTTTCCCATTGGCTGGTTTTTGTCATGCGACCCTTTTTGTTTGGTATTTATTGCCCTCATGTTGTCTCTTTCACATTGTCGAGTATTGTCTCTGTAACCTCTCTTGGTGAGTCTTATTTCTGTTCATGTCAAGTCTGTTTCAAGTCGAGCCAGTGTCAAGTCAAGCCAAGCCTGTTTGGATTATGTTTCATGTCCTTATTGTAAATAAACTGCATTTGGGTTTACTACGCTTGCCTTCAGTGGACTGTTTGTTGCAGTTACTAATTCAAGAATGACCCATAAAGGCTAGCCACCAGAGCTTGGGTCACTCCAGCGTGGAGTAACAAGAAGGTGTAGCAAGAAGTAAAAATGGAGTAGCAAGAAGGCGATTAGATTGAGTGATATTTCTTTAATACAGTAGTTAAACAATCTAGTTAATATTGCATAACTTCAATTTTAAACATATTATTGCCAGTTACTTTGTGTGTTTTTGCTTCACCAATAAAAACAGTTCCACATAAAGACACAGGGGCATTTTGTTCCTGAACGATTGTGTATTTTTGAACAACTCATTTAACCACAATTCAGTGATTCGCTCATTAAGACTGTCTGACTGACTGACTGACTGACCATCTGGTTAATTCCTGGAAAATTTATGTTTTTTAAGAAATTGGTTGAGTGAATAATTCAGTGACTAAATTAATGTTTATAAATACACTCTGTGCATCTGAAATTGCATATTGTCTGAATAGGTTCCACATTTGATGAAGAATTTACAAAAGCAAGCAAAGTCACACAAACAGTGGAGAGTCCCAGTACTGTTAATTGCTGTAATGAAAATTAAATGCTATTGAACCAAACAGATTGAAAGGCCCAAACTAATTGTTGTGGAATTCATATTATGATGTATTAACTGTTACATAGTGTGCCTATTATATGTATAGTCACTCAGTCACTCATATAATATGAACTGATGTTGATAGACCACACCTAAATAGGCCGTAAAACAGTAAAACAGCATTCTCAGCTCTGTTGGACATTGTTGAGACCTCTTACTTTCACAGACGTGGCGTGTGAGGAAGGTTCCCGCCATCCAGGGTTTCTGGTTGTAACCAGGGCAACAGCGGTCACAGCTCTCGCCTCAAGTGCTGTGCTCACACTCACAGCTGAATTTCTGATGTCAAAACCAAACAGTCAATCAAACCCACTGTGTGTCATTCAGAAATGTTTTGAGAATGCCTTCCTAAGTAAAACTCAATCTGAGATGGCAAACACAATGCAGAGCAGAATAAGCACAAGCTGTAAGCACCTCTCAGGCTTACTCCAATGTGTATAAAAACAATGTTGAAACAATTGCCTAATAATAGCTGTATTTCGGTGCTGAGCAGATCAGTGATCTAACAGCACTTGTCAATGTCAAAATGACTGAGACGGAAAATTAAATAAAAATGCGGTTGCTACCATTAATGGACACTTAAATGGAGCATGAATTTCAACATAAAACGTCCACTTTAATAACCAAAAAGTGAGATAAAAGAGTAAGCAAGTAGCTTAACATTTAATATGTGGCTTTTTTTAAATGTTACATAAATGCAAAACATTTATTTTCTCCATATAAACTGTACAATTAAGAATGAATGTGTACATATTATGAATTAACTTAATGAATGTGGTTACACTTACAGCCTTTCAATGCATTGACAGTGCATTTCAGTGCATTGCCTAAACTAGAAAATGTTAAAGCGTGTGATTTTGATGAATGTCATTAAAGGTTGAGGTTAGGAGATTCATATTAAATCCTATTTTTTAAAAAAAGTGAAAGTGACATGACATACAGCCAAGTATGGTGACCCATACTCAGAATTTGTGCTCTGCATTTAACCCATCCAAAGTGCACACACACAGAGCAGTGAACGAACACACACGTAGCAGTGGGCAGCCATTTATGCTGCAGCACCCGGGAGCAGTTGGGGGTTCAGTGCCTTGCTCAAGGGCACCTCAGTCATGTAATTGCCAGCCTGAGATTCAAACCCACAACCATAAGGTTAGGAGTCATACTCTCTAACCACTAGGCCACGACTTGAATGCATTCAATTCCAGTTCTACCAGAAAGACTCGGGAGATAGAAGAATGTACGAAGCATACATTTATTGACAGCTCAGCGAGCACAATTATAAATTTCTTTGGCGGAAGGCCCCGTCCATGGTTCGTAATCCGAGGGTAGCGAATCTGCATTTCCTGCCTGAAGACGAAGGCAGGGGTGCAGCCGACCCCCCTGGAAGGTAAGGACAGGACCATCCTGGTGGTGGGGGGGAGGGTAGAGGTTGTTGTCGCGTCGGCATCTGCGAACTCAAACATGTGTAAGTACGATCTTTTTATAACAGCCAAAAGTGATTAGTCTCTAATTAACAACTTAATAATAAAGCTCAAGTAATAACCCTAATTACAATGCAAATATGAAATCATTTGAGGATAAAAATTCTTTAGCTTCAGATGACAAACCTTGTTGTATGGGTTGAGAGGGCAGGCCTTAGTATGACCATAACAGATGCACATGCCTCCTACTGATATATCCTTAATGGAGTAGTAATGCTGAAAAACAGAAGCAATGCAAATCCCATTAACCTCAAACTCTACTATAATACATAAGTGAATTACTGCATCCACTAGACAAGAAACAAGGAGCAAAACTAACTGCTGTCTATTTCCTATGCTTTACCCTCCGATGTGAGAAATCAAGGTTTATAATTTTTATTTTAAATATTTACAGATGCATGATTGCCTATTGTTTTTATTAATTAATTAATTAATTAATTAATTATTATTAGAATTTTTTTTTTCCTTGACAGACCTTAAAGACTTTTGTGGTTTGAACTGAGAAGTTCTGATGAAGCACTAGGAATCTTGGAAGCAAAGTATCTATAAGTTAAACTTTGTGAACAGATCTGCTTTTCAGATAGAAATTCACATAACACCTCACACAACAAAAGTATGAGTTTGTAAACCACCCTACCCCCTGAAGCTGATAAAATATTTTTTAATATATAAATCAAAATAAGGCATTTATCTATGTGTGAACTGTTACCTTGCTGAAAAACCCAGCTGGTCACCGGCATAAGCTATGCTTTGCACAGAGGTACCCGCTTTGGTCACTGGTTGCTGGCCATCATCACGGGACACTGGTGTGCTGGTGCACCAGCATAAGTTGTCATTTGGATGCTGGTAGGATCCCAGTAAGACATCAACAAACAGTACATGTGCAAAAGGTGTTGTCAAAAGTATGTTGTCACTATTATGGTGATTAGTGTTCACCCTAGATAGGCACTTTGCCCTTGACTATGGTTAAATTATTTCACTTTAATCCACTGTTACTATTGCAAAACGTTATGCCCCTCACTGCAATGAAATCCTTTGAATTAATATGTGTTTTTTACATTTATTCTTTTTACTAACTGTAATGATAAAATCTCCATAACTACGGGAAGAAGGAGGCAGGAACCGGCGCACAATCAAAATGAAACTTTAATAATCACAAAATAAACAAAATAGCGCATCAGCCCTTCACGGACGACTGATGCACGCAAATAAAAAGCAAAACATAAAATAAAGCCCAGGCCTGGTCCTCTCTCGTCCTTCATGGTCGTCGCTCTAGTTTTATATTCTTCCATCTCCTACGTGGGACTCGAGACCTGTGGTGGGTCGCAAGTGTAGGTCATCTCCAATCACTACACCTGGCCTCACTCCTCGTTCCCACGTCCCTCGGCCCCGCCCCACTCGCCACACTAACAACTTTCTTGTTGTCATTAGCTGTCAGCTGACACATGAAAGTACCCAGATGTACTTTCAGTTTTTAACTTTATGCAACGTAAGAACAAAACATTTTGTCTCTTCAATAGACTGTCAGTAACATTTTACAAGTTTGACATTTTTCAGTTAAAGTAAATTCATTGATGATTCAGTGATTTCATCCATCCAGTTCAGCTATCTTCCAATAGTCTATCCCCAATAAGCATATTACATAATAAACATATGTTATATTACTACTGTCTTACACACACTTAAAGGTATAGACTGAGAATCACTGAATAAACATGCACACATTTATACTGTACTTTATATCCCTACAGCGTGTGTTAAGATGGCTGTGATGCTTAAACAGATCAATGATTTGAAAAGTGCCACGAAGCCATGCTCTTAAACTTCCTGGGTAAGTCAATTTACCAAACTCACAACAATACACTTTAATATGAGAATGACACACATCACCTTTAAATTAGCCTGATAATCATATGTCACCTATCTGGCGTAAGCCTCTCTGTCACGGTAGGAAATCCAGTGTTTCCTCCGTGTCATGTTTTGTGATTGTTTTTGTACTTACGTTGTCCCCATGTGCTCGTTTAGTTGATTGTCATCACCTGGGTGTTGATTGTCTCGCTCCAGCTGATCTTCATCACACCTCAGCTACTTATACTCACCTCGCTCTCTCTCTGTTGTCAGATCCTCTCTCATGTCTCCGTGTCCTAGTTGGATTACCGTCTTCCGTGTTCGTGTGCTGGATTGGATTCGTGTTGTCGTCCTCGTGTCAGTGTTCCGGTCTGTTCCTGGTTTCACCCATTGACCTCCTTCACCTGCACCATCGACTTCACCATCCAGCTCTTCTCACGCCACCGTAGACCTTCCTTGCCATTGCCAACATTCTGGACTCTCTTTCTAATAAACATCATCTTATTGCCTGCAATTGCTTCCTCCTCATTTACCTGTCGTTACAGAAGGATCTGACCATCATGGAAGCAGCAGGCGATCGCTCCCCATCTCATCTGGAGGAATTTCTGCAGAGAGCCGTGGGTCGTATGGATCGCCAAGACAAGGCGATAGATGAGATGGGTCGAGCCTTCCAAGCAATGGTGACGAAGGTGTCCGAGCTCGCTCTCCAGTCTCAACACCAACAACAACAGCCACCCGCTGCGCCTCCCACGCCACCCACACCGCCGATCGTCTCCGGGGGTATTTCCCAGCCCGAACCACGCCTCCCCATCCCTGAGAAATATGCGGGTGAGCCAGAGTTTTGTCGTTCATTCCTGTCTCATTGTTCTCTGCACTTCGCCATGCAGCCCCGCACGTTCTACACCGAGGAAATGAAGGTGGCATTCGTCTTGTCACTACTGACGGGAAGGGCTGCCCTCTGGGGGACGGCGGTGTGGGAGAATCAAGACAGCTGCTGTGCCTCGTTCCACGCCCTTTCGGAGGAGATGAGACGGGTCTTCGACCGCTCCGTCGCCGGGAGGGAAGCGGCTAGACTTCTCACGGACCTACGTCAAGAGGACAGGTCCGTATCCGATTACTCGATTGAGTTCCGCACCCTGGCGGCGGAGTGTAAGTGGAACGAAGAGGCGCAGTGGGATCACTTCCTGCATGGGCTGGCTGACCGCATCCAACAGGAGATCCGCGCCGTCGAGCTCCCCACTTCTCTCAATAGCCTGATTGATCTCACCATCAGAGTTGACAACCGACTCGATCAAGCCGCCAGACGGAGGGGGAGAGCAGTTCTCGCGAACAGACCGGAGGCTCAGTGTCAGCGCTCAGAGGTTGCGGTCAGCCCACCGGGAGATCTTGAACCCATGCAGGTGGGGCGAGCTCGGCTCTCCCGGGAGGAGAGGATCAGGCGGAGATCCCTGGGACTATGTTTATACTGCGGCAGCCAAGAACATCATATCCAGCGTTGTCCGGTAAAAGACCAAGCCCGATAGTAAAACAGAGGCTACTATCGGGTGGGATCTCTGCCAGGAAGACCTCATCTACATCGACACTCCTTCCGGTGAGTCTACGGTGGTCCACCCACGCACTCGATCATCACGCTTTGTTGGATTCTGGGGCAGAGGGTAGTTTCATGGACTTCAAGTTCGCCTGTAAGCTTAACATTCCTCTCACCTCCCTCAAACACCCCATTGCACCCTTTGCTCTCAACGGACACAGATTACCAGTCATCACACAGACCACATTACCTGTTTCTCTCATCACATCTGGCAACCATACTGAGGAGATCTCATTCTACATCACGGACTCACCTCAATCCCCCATCGTTCTCGGTCACACCTGGCTTCAGAAACACAACCCCAGGATCAATTGGCGCCTTGGATCTGTGGTTAGCTGGAGCGAGGAATGTCATTTGTCTTGTCTTTTGTCTGCTGGTGTTAATGTTTCTGAGTCTGTGTTTCAGGGGGAAGCAGTGGATTTGGCTAACGTGCCCGTGGAGTACCATGACCTGAAGGAGGTGTTCAGTAAGTCTCGTGCTGATTCTCTTCCTCCTCATCGTCCCTATGACTGTGCGATAGAGTTATTGCCAGGTACTTCTCCGCCTAAGGGCAAGTTATATTCTTTGTCTATTCCAGAGACGGCGGCCATGGAGAAATATATATCCAGTTCTCTAGCAACGGGGTTTATCCGCCCTTCTTCTTCTCCAGCGGGGGCGGGGTTCTTTTTTGTGGGAAAGAAGGACGGATCCTTGCGACCTTGCATTGACTACCGAGGGCTGAACAACATAACGGTAAAGAATACCTATCCTTTGCCACTTATGTCTTCAGCTTTTGAGAGGTTGCAGGGAGCGTCCGTTTTCACTAAATTGGACTTACGTAATGCTTATCATTTGGTCCGCATCAGGGAGGGGGATGAGTGGAAGACTGCCTTTAACACCCCTAGAGGCCATTTTGAGTACTGCGTGATGCCGTTCGGGCTAACCAACTCGCCGGCAGTCTTTCAAGCACTCGTTAATGACGTGTTGCGAGACATGGTCGATCTGTTCATATATGTTTACCTGGATGACATATTGATTTTTTCTTCGTCTCTCCAGGAACACGTGCAACACGTACGACGAGTGCTTCTGCGGTTGCTAGAGAATGGATTGTTTGTCAAGGCGGAGAAATGCGTTTTTCATGCACAGTCTGTTTCTTTTCTAGGACACATCATTTCGACTGAGGGTGTTCGCATGGATCCTGAGAAGGTTAAGGCTGTGGTAAATTGGCCATCCCCAGAGTCTCGCAAGGCCCTGCAGAGATTTCTGGGGTTCGCCAATTTTTACCGGCGTTTCATTCGCAATTTCAGCCAACTAGCCGCTCCTCTGACCGCCTTGACCTCCCCTAGTTTGACGTTCAGGTGGTCAGACGCAGCTGAGGCTGCGTTTGCCAAACTGAAAAGCTGCTTTGTTTCAGCTCCCATTCTCGTCACCCCTGATCGCTCACGTCAATTCATAGTGGAGGTCGACGCGTCAGAGGTGGGGGTAGGAGCAGTGTTATCCCAACGCGCATCCTCAGACGGAAAGGTGCATCCGTGCGCGTATTATTCTCACCGTTTATCTCCTGCAGAAGTTAATTATGACATTGGCAATCGAGAGTTGTTGGCAGTCAAACTTGCACTGGAAGAATGGCGTCACTGGCTTGAGGGGTCGGGTGTACCTTTCATTGTATGGACGGACCATAAGAATCTCGAATACATTAGAACCGCCAAAAGACTTAACTCCAGGCAGGCTCGGTGGGCATTGTTTTTCGGTCGTTTCGATTTTGCACTTTCTTACCGGCCGGGTTCCAAAAACATCAAACCCGATGCTTTATCCCGTCTTTTTGAGCGTTCCGATCGTACTGCTACTCCCGAGCCCATTTTACCGGGGACCATCATTATCTCCGCGCTCAGATGGGAGGTCGAATCGAAGGTGTTGACCGCCTTAGAAGGGGTAACGCCCCCGGCTCGTTGCCCACCGAACCGATTGTTTGTGCCGGAGGGGTTACGGTCAGACGTTCTCCAGTGGGGTCATTGTTCCAGTGTTGCTTGTCACCCAGGGGTTAGTAGAACTAGATTTCTAGTCAAGCAACGATTTTGGTGGCCTGGTATGGCTCGTGACGTCCACGATTTCGTCTTGGCTTGTTCAGTTTGCGCTATTGGTAAGACCTCCAATCGACCTCCAGATGGGTTACTCTTACCGCTGTCTGTCCCTTCAAGACCCTGGTCCCACATTTCGCTAGATTTTATCACCGCCCTCCCGCCCTCTAAAGGCAATACGGTGATTTTAACCGTAGTGGACCGGTTCTCGAAGGCGACTCATTTTATTCCCTTGCCCAAATTACCTTCAGCCAAGGAAACAGCGGTAGCTGTCATTGACCACGTCTTCCGCATACATGGCCTTCCGACAGACGTGGTTTCTGACAGGGGTCCCCAATTTGTGTCCAAATTTTGGCGAGAATTTTGTAAATTGTTAGGAGCGACTGTTAGTCTTTCTTCCGGGTTCCATCCCCAGAGCAATGGTCAAACCGAACGAGCCAATCAGGATGTCGAGAGGGTTTTGCGATGTTTGGCTTCCAGTAATCCTTCGTCCTGGTGTCAGCAACTCTCAGTTGTGGAGTACGCACACAATTCTTTGCCAGTGTCATCTACGGGCATGTCTCCATTTAAGTGTAGTTTAGGGTACCAACCACCTAATTTTGTCAGTACGGAATCCGAGGTTTCGGTCCCCTCCGCACACGCATTAGTCCAGAGGTGTCACCGCACCTGGACCAGAGCTCGCAGAGCTCTGCTCCAGGCTAGGTCGCGCACCAAGGCTAAGGCCGATCGCCACCGGTCGAAGCCTCCCCGTTACGTCGTCGGTCAAAGAGTGTGGCTTTCTACCCAGAATATTCCTATGCGTTCCGTTTCTAACAAACTTGCTCCCAAATTTATTGGCCCGTTTTCTATTACCAAGATTATTAATCCGGTAACCGGGCGTCTTAGCCTTCCTCCGGCGTACAGGAGGATTCATCCCGTGTTCCATGTGTCCAAAATTAAATCGGTGATTTCTTCCCGTCTTAATCCGCCTGCCCCGGTTCCCCCCCCGCCTCGTCTCGTTAATGGGGAAACCACCTATTCGGTTAATCGTATTCTGGACTCTAGACGGAGGGGACGCGGTTTTCAGTACTTGGTGGATTGGGAGGGTTACGGTCCGGAGGAGAGAAGCTGGGTTCCTGCTCGGGACATATTGGATCACCACCTTATAGATGATTACAATCTACAGGTAAAGCAGGCTGGGAACGTCAGGTGACGTCCTAGGGGAGAGGGTACTGTCACGGTAGGAAATCCAGTGTTTCCTCCGTGTCATGTTTTGTGATTGTTTTTGTACTTACGTTGTCCCCATGTGCTCGTTTAGTTGATTGTCATCACCTGGGTGTTGATTGTCTCGCTCCAGCTGATCTTCATCACACCTCAGCTACTTATACTCACCTCGCTCTCTCTCTGTTGTCAGATCCTCTCTCATGTCTCCGTGTCCTAGTTGGATTACCGTCTTCCGTGTTCGTGTGCTGGATTGGATTCGTGTTGTCGTCCTCGTGTCAGTGTTCCGGTCTGTTCCTGGTTTCACCCATTGACCTCCTTCACCTGCACCATCGACTTCACCATCCAGCTCTTCTCACGCCACCGTAGACCTTCCTTGCCATTGCCAACATTCTGGACTCTCTTTCTAATAAACATCATCTTATTGCCTGCAATTGCTTCCTCCTCATTTACCTGTCGTTACACTCTCAGATTGCAAAATGACTCTTTTTACTAAATACTTTGGGTCCGTTTATCCAAATTGCTCAATGCTTGTGAGAAATGTAATCCTGCATTTCAATGCAACTACTCTTTGATGGAAACAGGTCAATCTGTGAGTTAATGAGTTTGTAGGAGGAAGTGGGCGGGTGGAGGTGTGTGATATGGCGTCTTTGAGGGAAAGAGAGGGCTGATTTGTTAATTACTCTATGATTTTGATTAAAACCCATCTGTCTGAGGAGGAGAGGCTGGTAATGGAGGAGGCGGGCAGCATTAGCTCCAATCATCCACACACGCACAGATGGTGTATGAATGGCACTGAGCAATGACAGCATATTCCCCTTCTCACAATATCACCACACTAGCACTCTAGTGTCTTCAGCACCATCTGAGGCAATCACACGTCTGGTGACGATGGGGTCAATGTCTTGGGGGTCATTGAGTGTGAGGGTCATGAGGTCAGCATTTAAGGTGCAGATCCTTTGGAACCGCAGACAGATATAGCCTGTCGAGGTGAAGTTGAGTAATGTGGGCGATGGATCGTCCACACTGGGACGGCCATTTATTAGTGAGGTGTGAATCTGAAAGAAAATGATAAGTGAAGAACATGACATTATGAGAGAGTCATTAAATCATATTCAACTAATCATGGTTATTCTTTTTTTTAGGGGTTGGGGTTGGGTAGTTGGGGACAACAACAACACTTTTTGCTTGTGTCTTTCTGCTAAAGTACTGGTACATATATATTTCAAAATGTAGTCCATTATCAGAAAATTTTAACATAATCATGCTAACCAAAAAAATAATACAATTAACCCTCTGGTTTTCCTCACACTTCTGACACTCTGAGGCTGATAATATAAGGAAGACAATAAGCAGATTTTTAAAAAATCAATTAATGTACTATATATATAATATTTATTCTTCAATATTTTTATTTTGATGGTATTAAATGGCAATAGACAATATTCACCTTATAACTATGCAGCATGTTTGTTTATATAAACTAAATCAATTATACAATAATACAGTTAAGTTAAAAATATAATTGTATTTAAAATGCATTGCATGGAAGGCATATCTGGTGGTAGAAATATATAAAATTTTATGTAATACTATGGTTTAAGCATTAGATGCCTTTATACAGGAATGTGTATTGCCTAGTTGCTTATACAAAAATTTTTACAGATGTAATTACTTTAGTTATGTTTTGCATTTGGAGATACATTTGGTGGTATTCACGCACAGGGTTAATAACACAGCTGGAGGACTTAATTTTGATTGGTCAACTGCATCATACAGTCATCAGCTTCTTCTGAATAACAACACCAGAACAACCCTGGAGAAAGAAGTGAGTTAATAATTAACTCTAGACCGTGGAATTTCCCATTCATTCAGATCACAAATATTTTCTTCACATGTCTGCATATAGTAAGTGCCAAAAATCAACTATATGTTCTATCATTTTGATAAAGTATAAATGTTTAAAAAAGTTAATTGGATTTTTTTATTTATTTAATTATTTTATTTTTATTTGTTTTGTCTAAAATGATCAAATAACAGCACAGGGTTAACTGTATATAAACAAATAGGCAACATTCCATCACAGTTTTAATACCAGTGCAGCTCAAGGAAGTGATGCATGTGTGTGCAGTACTGGGCTGTTTTTCTTGGGTTAATGATGTGTACTAATTAGTGCTGTGTGAGTTTATCCTGTCTGTTTTTAAAGGAGATAGAGCGACATTTGAGTCCAGGCTTGATCTCTCCACCCACCTCCCTCATTAGTACGGCGCGCACACACACACACTCACACACAATGCTCTTCAATATAATCCTATGATCTGACAGCTGTACATTTGACTTTAAGCAAACACACAAACATTAAATCTGCTGCTGTAAGAGAACTTCCATCTCATTTATCATTCCCTGTGTGGGTGTCCATGTCAGCCTGCTTATAGCTGTCAGACACACTGTGTGGAGAAGTTAGCAGCTGTATTAATGCAAACATGCATAATTCTACATGTTTGGTTTGTATGTAAATGTGATCTGATATTTGTGTAAATGAGAGAGTGTGTGTTATTGAGTGGGCTGTGAATGAGAGGGACACTGGAGTTTGTGTACCATTTGTGTGTGTGTGATTATGAATATATTTTTCTCTTGTCTGTTTTCTCTCATTAAGAATCACAGTTAACAAGGTAACTTAAGATGCATTGAAGCGAGACTCTGTGAGGTTTTCCATTCCTCAAACCTCTGTGCCATATATTCAAATGCATTTAAAGGGACAGTTCACGCAAAAAGAATTCTGATATAATTTATTAATCCTCATGTTGTTCCAAACTCATATGTGTACACTGTAGCAAAATAATTTAAAAACATTTCAGAACATTTCATGTCCATATAATAATTTGGTATTCAGTCATGTAATAATTGGCATAATACAGGGTCAGATGAGAGGTTAGCTAATCAATAGGAAGTCAGAGAGGGGGTATCTTGTTATATCTTGTTTAATTTTTTTTTTTAATGAATTGATGAAACAATGAAAGTTATCATTTCTTCAGAATATGCCATTTGTGTCATAGTCATCTAAAAATGGCATTAAACCCTTTTCATTGAACTACTTAATTTTGTTTCCCTGTGAGTGAAGGTGTTTCTCACCTCTCCGTTCTCCAGAGGATGGATTTTAGAGTAGAAGGAAGTACAGATAACTTCCTCATCATGCATGTAAGATGGCGGGCCTGTTCTGGGAACGATGTTGAAGCGTGTGATGCACTTTGTGTCTGTAATCACGTAATACTGCCACGGCATGTCCAGAGAACGTCCTAGAATCCAGTTTCCGGGCTGAGGGAAGTTTGCAGCTTTCAGGATCACATACGAAAAAACTGAACTTACATAATTAATCCTGAATGATATTAAATGCAATTGCTAAATTCTACTTTGAACAGGATAATTTATATAACTTCAGTTGTTGTTAATTCATTAATTAATTCAGAATCGACTAGTTGAAGAATTGTACTTTAGTAATTTGATTAAAAATTATATCTTAATGAAAATGATTTGTATTCTTAAAATTTTATGTGGCAACTATTTTATAAAAAGCAATATTGCTGTGCTTTAGTTTCTCCAAAGGACATCCTTAAGTGATGATTACATACATTATAACACGGCCTGGAGGACCTTATCGCTCAGACATAGTGATGAACAGTCAGAGATGTGCCCATGTCAGCTATTTTATTAACTGTATTTCTGCAGGCTGCTTTGGTTTAGCTGGTTTCAAACACCAAACCCTGTGATAACGCTCGCAGTAGGCTCTCATAATAGATGAGCTTCTTGCAGCAGAACAAAAATGAAAGGAAGATCTGAGAAAGAAAAGAAAAAACTTGATTCCCATGATTCCCCACTCTTTTATTCAGCAGCAGGAGACCTGAGGCATATGGCACACACACACACACACACACACACACACACACACACACACACGTGAGTGTGTATATTGCAGTGTAACAAGCTAAACGCCGCCCTTGACAGGTTCTCTGCAGCCTTCAGAAAGCTTCAGGGCACAGTTACATTCCAGCTTACCTGAAGAGCTGACCTGAATAAAAAGAAAACATGAGAAACGGGGAAAAGAAGCTAGGCTGAAGTTTCTATTCATTCCTGTTACATTTAAGTTAACACCGCCCCATGAGAAACACACACAGAAACAACAACAGGGTTAGCATCGCACGCTCTTTCATCTGCAGAAGATAACAGGATCACGTTACTGTCTCTCACAGCACTGCCACTGTTCTGGACGCTTATTCAGCAGCACAGTGATGAATACACAGCTTTCTGACTGAACTGTGAAAGACGGCAGCAATTCAAGGCCACGTCAGTCAAACATGTGTGAGTGTACACTTCAAACTGCTCAACAATCACACACAGGGTTAATAACACAGCTGGAGGACTTCATTTTGATTGGTCAACTGCATCATTCAGTCATCAGCTACTTCTGAATAACAACACCAGAGCAACCCTCGAGAAAGAAGTGAGGAAATAATAAACTCTAGACCCCGGAATCTCTGAGTTATTGAAGATAATTACATTCATATTATATACTCCTTTCTGTTAACAAAACAGGACAATAATAATAAATTATACATTAAATCAGAAACAGAAACAGAAAAGCAGGATAATATACCTGCAAGCAACACATTTATATGAATTCAGCTGTCACTCTATTTTAAGACCAAATGCGGTTTGTAGTTATTAATAAACTCATATTTCATTAGTGCATATTTAGTCTGCATTTATATTTAATAAAAGTCTATCAAACAGATCTGCCACAACTCTTGAATATTCCTGATACTTTAAATGTTGCAAGTGTACACTTTTCTGGCAACAGAAGCAAAGTTTGCTGAATCATTTAGATCTCTGATCATTAAAAAGATATGTGATATTCAGAAACATATTTTGAGCAAAAAACCCTAAACTGATACATAAGTTTAAATAGATGAATAGTTCACCCAAAAATGAGAATTGGGAAAAAAGAAAAGTACATCCTGAGGCCATCCAAGTTTTAGATAAGTTTCTTCATCAGACTTAAAAATGTAGCATTGAATCACTATTTCAGCAATGGATGTTGTACAGTCAATGGGTTCCGTGCAGACATCTGATAAAAACATCACAATAATCCACAAGTAATCCACAGCATTTTACAAGCCAACACAGGCAAAAAGTTCTAAACATATATGTGGGCGGATTTTGATGTGAGAGACAACAGGAGATGGACTTTTCCACTGGAGGTGAAATTATAGACCTTTATTTAAGCAACGGTTTGAAGTTAAAAATGTTTTAATGATGGATTTGTTTCTTACAAACTCTGTCTGTGTATGTGTGTGTGTGTGTGTGTGTGTGTGTGTGTGTGTGTGTGTGTGTGTTTGTAAGTAAAATTGTCCATTAAGTTTGAAAATAACACACCAACAAACCTTTATATGATGACAAAATTATTCCCAAACATAAATCTCCAATGCCTTGTGTTGTTAAAGAGCTTTTGCCATCTGTCCAGTGACGTGCAGAGCTCTTGACATGATGCCTTATCAGACGTTTTGGGACTGAGTACAGGTTAGATGTACAGTAGACAAATTCACAAACTCCTCTTCAGTTTATACGGAACATTCCCTCAAACTAAACTGCTGCTGCTCATTTCACAAGTGAAGATATCAGCCAGTCATTCACTTCATTTACATAAGTCTTAATGGTACAGTTGCAAAAGCAGCATGTTTAATTGCAACTTGAGGGGAAAACAAAAGAGTAGAGGAATTTATATGAAAAACATTGCTTCGTTTGACTGTAATATTCATCATTAGCTTAATAATAAAACAACAACAACAATAGAAATCCCTTGGAAATAGTACATCCTCATTTAGATGTGAACATGTCTCTCTCTCTATGTGTGTGTGGTCAGTGTTGAAGGCGACAGCATCAGCGACTGGCCTCAGGTGTTCATTTACCACAGAGGTTCCCATCACTAAAGGCCAAAGATTTAATAGGAGACAAACAAGCATCCCTGCAGTTTGTGACAGAGAAAAAAAGAAGTATAAAAAAACATGTCCCACAACCTGCCAGAGATGAAACACAGAGGTGCAATGCCTTATCTGACTGTGTGTGCTGGCCTAAGACCTCCTACACACACATGTACACACACACACACACACACACACAGAGACACCGAGATGACAGCATATTTTCTTCATGTCACATCTCTTCTGTTAAAGATGATTCTCAGAGGCTTCAATAAATTTCAGTTCAGATGAACAAATTTGAGAAAACATTTAATAACTGTAAAGCCAGAAGGGTAAACACTTGAGAGTGAAAGTGCTGTTTTGCCATTTTCAAAACTAATTTAAACTAAACTTAAAAAAGAAGAGCCCCCCCCCCCCTTTAAAAAAATCATTAAACTATAGGGATGTACATCTTGGTTACGTCTTTCGGACAATTAACTGACATAATTAATTGGTTAAAATCAGTTAAATGACAAGCCATTAATAAATTGCATTCAATTAATTACATTTGTGATATATAAAGGCCAACTGTTTTTTTTTTTCTTATCAAGCGTTTATAAATTTTACCGATACACTGTGATTTTAACAAAAAGAGAAAAAAAATGTGTGTGAGTGTGTGTGTGTGTGTGTGACAGGAAGAGAGAGCGAGAGAGCGAAGGAGAGAGAGAGAGAGAGAGAGAAAGATCTCAAAGCCATAACAACTTTTAATTGCATAAATAACTACAGCACTGTAATGATATAACCTTTGTAATCATCGGGAAGAAGGAGGCGGGAACCGGCGCACAATCAATAAGACTTTAATATTCAAAAATAAACAAAACAGCGCGTCAGCCCCTCACGGCGACTGACGCGCACAAATAAAAAGCAAACACATAAAATAATGTCCCAGGCCTGGTCCTCTCTCGTCCTTCACGGTCGTCGCTCCAATTTTATATCCTTCCATCTCCTACGTGGGACTCGATACTGGCGGTGGGGCGCAGGTGCAGCTCATCTTCAATCACTACACCTGGCCTCACTCCTCGTTCCCACGCCTCTCGGCCCCGCCCCACTCACCACAAGCACTTTTTTGCATACAAAGTAAAATGTATTAACAGTACATAACAAATGCATAACAGTGTCAAGTTCCATAAAAGGTATGAAAAGTCATCGTCAGAATACTCCATCTGCCGTCAGATGTGCAATCTGGGATATATGAGGTGACAGGAACACTTATTGTAAGCGAAGAAAACTAAAATAACAACTTTATTTAATAATTCCTTTGTCAACAGTCTCCTCTGTGTCACTCCGTGCTGCGTGTGTATGTGTGTCCGAGCCTCATTTAGCTTTGATTTGAAATACAGTTTAATACAGTTTATCCTTGTGGCGTGGAGGACACAGAAGAGCATACGCAGCACAGTGATGTGACGACTGGGTTAAGGAGGAGCTGGAAGCAAGTGCGAGTTTAGAAAAAGTTTTAAGGAGAGGTGGTAAACAAACAAACTGGAACACAAATAACGCTGGGATGAAGATACTGTCCGAGATGGTGGAGGGAAGTGATGAGTCCAGATGGCGGTGGTGAGTTGGCAGCAGGAGATGGTGGCACAGGAACTGCGGGGAAGCGAGCTGAAGGTAAGTCGTCATGCTTGTGGTGGTTGCGAAGTGTGGACGAGGTTCCGGGGAAAGACACGGATATCCAAAAATGGAGAACACAACAGAAAGCAAATCACAAAGCCATTATATAGAGAGAGTAATGAGTGTCAGCTGCTGCTGATGACAATTAACGGAGACGCACCATCAGTGCAGACGCGTAACACACAGACTACACCCACAAAGTGCAAAACCCAGAGATCACAGTTTACCAACTGTGACAAGTGACATAATAACAGTGATTGACAATATTGCCATTTGGGATGGAGTAACCCTTAAAGTGGCCTTAACTACTATGCATTTATATCTAAATCAATCATTTGGTACAATGCATTACATGTTTTCCCATTGTACTTGCATATAATACCTGCATATAATTACATCTGTAATTAATTTCTGGTATTACATTTATAATTACACTGTCGACCCATCCCTTAGACTTTAACCAACCCTTAAACCTACCTATACCACCAAATCTTTTCCTAACCTTACCTGCATCCCAACTCACACATTGTACTTATATTTTTTTATTATTATTTTTTTTTTTTTTTTTTTTATGTAAGTACGTAGTAGTTAAGGCCACTTGATATAAAGTGGGACCCAAAAAAAACAAACCATACTTTTCTAGTCTTGTGAGTGTAGAGTTGATTTGTGTGCAGTACGAGTGAAAGGCAGCACATGAAATATCTCAGGTTGTGTATGTAACACGGGTCCCTGAGAAGGGAACAAGACACTAAGTCTTTACATTGACACTGTAGAAATGCATCTGCTTGACCATTGTCTGAAGCATGAATGAAAATCTTGATTGGCTGATTTGAGGTCAGGTGATGTAGCGTGGCACGTCAGTGAGACCAGAAAAGGGCACCTTCATCACAGAATCTCCAACTTCCATTTCCTGAAGGAAAACTTCTCTGGGTTACTGTCGTAACCTCGGTTCCCTGAGAGATGGGAACCAGACATGGCGTTAACGCCTTGGGGACTCCCTTCCTTCCTAACCTACCTGAAATCCTATTTCACAATGCCAGTGAAGTTGCAACTCTTACTGGCCAATGCCAGCCAAGACGGCAAATAAGGGCGGGCCCCCGCCACTATATAATGCACCATGTTGGCGGCATAAACTCAGAATCTTCCGAGTGACTTGACAGTACAGCAGATCCGAGCAGTGAACATGGCGGCCTATGCCATGTCTCATTCCCGTCTCTCAGGGAACCAAGATTACGACAGTAACCGGAGATGTTCCCTCTCGAGAACGGTTTCTCGACATGCCGTTAACACCATGGGAACAGCAACAATAAAATGGCTCAGCCTCAGCAGAGCTGCCATGAACAATTCTTTTAGACACTAAAAATTAATCCCCAGCCAATCAGATACAACTCTGCGACATGCCTCGAAGGGATAGGATATAGATTCCCGTGTGGGGATCCAATCGGGTTACTTAGAATCCATGTCTGATGTCAGATCTCTGAGAGAGATGCAGCGCCATCGCTATAGAAATATGACACAGTCCTGTGAACACATACAAGCATATAGCAAAACCGGGCACAATATAACACACATAGGGAATGGCCGCATAAAGGCGCTACAGTCTGAAACTCTCTCTACAGGACCTGTTCGAAACCACCAGCACTGTCAAGCGGCTAGTGGTTACAAGAAGAACCTCGGGTCGTACTCACCGATAGGACCTGTGAGGCTAATGACTGCACGTCCAAGTTGTAGAATCTGGCAAAGGTATTCTGCGAAGACAATCCAGCCGCCATACAAATATCTTTGATAGAAACTCCCTTAGTCCACGCCCACGAGGAAGCAACAGTCCTCGTCGAATGGGCTCGAACACCAATAGGACATTCCATAGCACGGCTAGAATATGCCAAGGCAATTGCATCGACCACCCAATGTGACAGCTGTTGTTTAGAGACGCAGCCGTGCAGTTGATATAGAGTCCTAAAGCCCTCACTGGACACAACGCCTGACTCGGGGTGATGTCCAATGAAGTCTCCGCTTCTGGAGAGAAGGCAGAAAGAGCCACCACTTGCACTCTAAATGGTGTCAAGAGCGATTTAGGCATGTAGCCAAATTTTGGCTTGAGCGTGACGTTACAATCACCTGGTCCAAACTGCATGCAGTCAGCATTCACAGAGTGCGCTTGCAAATCCCCCACGTGCTTGCATGAAGCAAGGGCAAGCAGCAGCGCAGTTTTAAGCATGAGCTCTTTCAAGCCGACAGACTGAAGTGGCTCGAATGTCGGGAGGGCTAGCGCTCCCAGCACCAGAGCCAGATCCCAGGATGACAATGTAGGGGGGCGGGAGGGTTTTAGTCTTCTTGTGCCTCTCAAAAATCTGATCACTAGATCGTGTTTCCCAACTGAGCGCCCATCAACAACAGCGTGAAAAGCTGCACCATTGGGTTGTTGTTCTGCACGCTTAGTAAACAAACTACAACTAGTCCAAAATAAATGAACAAGAGTTCTTACTAGAACCAGGAAGTATGACCATATTAGCCCGGTACTGTCAACAGTGCACTGGCTCCCTATCAAACATAGTACAGATTTTAAAATATTGCTTATTACTTATAAAGCCCTGAATGGTTTAGCACCTCAGTATTTGAATGAGCTCCTTTTACATTATAATCATCCAAGTCCGCTACGTTCTCAAAACTCAAGACAATTTGATAATACCTAGGATATCAAAATCAACTGCGGGTGGCAGATCCTTTTACTTATTTGGCGCCTAAACTCTGGAATAACCTACCTAACATTGTTCGGGAGGCAGACACACTCTTGCAGATTAAATCTAGATTAAAGACCCATCTCTTTAAACTGGTTTACACATAACATACTAATATGCTTTTAATATCCAAATCCGTTAAAGGATTTTTAGGCTGCATTAATAAGGTAAACCGGAACCGGGAACACTTCCCATAACACCCTATGTACTTGCTACATCATTAGAAGAATGGCATCTACACTAATATTAGTCTATTTCTCTCTTATTCCGAGGTCACCGTAGTCACCAGATCCAGTCTGTGTCCAGATCAGAGGGTCACTGCAGTCACCCGGATCCAGTACGTATCCAGACCAGATGGTGGATCAGCACCTAGAAAGGACCTCTACAGCCCTGAAAGACAGCGGAGACCAGGACAACTAGAGCCCAGATACAGATCCCCTGTAAAGACCTTGTCTCAGACGACCACCAGGACAAGACCACAAGAAACAGATGATTCTTCTGTACAATCTGACTTTGCTGCAGCCTGGAATTGAACTACTGGTTTCGTCTGGTCAGAGGAGAACTGGCCCCCAACTGAGCCTGGTTTCTCCCAAGGTTTTTTTCTCCATTCTGTCACCGATGGAGTTTCGGTTCCTTGCCGCAGTCGCCTCTGGCTTGCTTAGTTGGGGTCACTTCATCTACAGCGATATCATTGACTTGATTGCAAATAAATGCACAGACACTATTTAACTGAACAGAGATGACGTCACTGAATTCTATGATTAACTGCCTTTAACTGTCATTTGCATTATTGACACAATATTTTCCTAATGAATGTTGTTCATTTGCTTTGACGCAATGTATTTTGTTTAAAGCGTTACATAAATAAAGGTGACTTGACTTGACTTATGCCTTCTCTCTGCTGATTACCCCTCTGTGGATTATTAAAGACTGTATATTGTTAACTTCTTCATCCTGTGGGTCCACTCATCCACCACACCCCGACATTTTGTAAGATTTTTAAATAATAAAATCTTCTTTAGATTAATCCTTGTTTAAAACAGTTTTCCTGTGTAAATGAGAAACATTATTATAATACTATGCAAAGTTGTACAGTGTTGTTTAAAGACTATCTATTGTCACAGGTCTTTTGAATACTCAGGGAGAGGGATAGGCTACCTGTGGATATTAAAAGTTTTAAATATGGCTAATTGTACTTTGAATGTTGGTTCATACAAGGTTTTTCTATGGTGAATTTTGTATATAGCTTTTTTTTTAACCGTGACAGTAAATTTTGTAAGTGCGTAATTTTATTGGAATTCTGTATTTATAATACTTTGCAATGCCAGCATACCTGTCAGCAGGAGTGGAATTTAATTAGCATTTCTAAAATAAATTAAAAATACAGTGAATGCATAAAGGAAATGTGTAATTTGCATGTGTAAATTTTAACACTTTTTCACATCGGGCCAAAAAATGGCTTCTTCTAAAACAAACATGTTCACATAATGTATTGTAATTGATGTGTATGTGAGAGTGTATTTGTAAATGAATGCTGAGTAAAGAATGAAGGGTGTGGTAATTTTAATGCTTTTTTTGGGGGTAAATGTATTATTAACATTTTTATCTATTTGTCATCAGCCTGCCCAGGGACTAGAGGTGGAAATTAGCATAAGTGCTACAACCCGGTATAATGCATCTCTCCTTTTTAAGGTTAATGTATATTTTACAGTGTCCCTGTTCAAATAAATAAAGTTAAAAATGCCAAAGTCAAACAAAAGGTTGGTTATTATGTCAAACAGTTAACACTCTACATCTGTACAGTCCACTGAACCTCAAAACAATTATTTATATATGACATTGTATAGTATGCTGGAGTTTTCAGCATGTAAGTGCCAACTGGACCTTATTTAAACATGACACTGCTCCACTGATCATGTACTGGTTACTCCACTGCACACCCCGGATCACTTCCTCCTCACTCTTAATATCAACATGATCCCTGACAAATCACTTACACCTCCACATGTCATCTTTCAACGTAACCTATGCTCACTCTCACCCTCCCGGATATCTGCAGTGGTTTCATCTTCACTTCATTCCACTAAACTGTTTGCATCTTTTTATGCCATCAGTGCCACTGATACTTTCTGCTCCACTATTTGCCCCTTGTCTTCCAGACCTGCTCATACCACCCCTTCCGCCCCTTGGTTGTCTGATGTTCTACGGGAATACTGTTCTAAGCTTAGAGCTGCTGAAAGGGTGTGGTACAAATCCAGAAATACTACTGACCTTAATTTTTATCAGTCACACCTCTCTTCCTTCTCCGCTAATGTCTCCACTGCTAAAATGACATACTACCATAACAAAATTAACAATTCATCTAATTCTTGCATGCTTTTTAAAACATTTCCCTCTCTGCTAAAACTGTCCGGCCCTGCAGATTTGCTTTATTCAACATCAAGAATATAAGGCCCTTTCTTTCAGAACATGCTGCACAACTCCTTGTTCAAGCTCTTGTTCTGTCCATGCTGGACTATTGCAATGCTCTCTTGTCAGATCTTTCAACCAGTTCTATCAAACCTTTACAATTAATCCAGAACGCAGAGGCAAGATTAATTTTTAATCAGCCGAAAAGAATACACGTTACACCTCTGTTTATCAATTTGCACTGACTTCCAATAGCTGCTCGCATAAATTTCAAGGCATTAATGTTTGCCTACAAAACTACCACTGGCTCTACACCCATCCATCCATCCATCCATCATCTTCTGCTTATCCGGGGCCGGGTCGCGGTGCCAACACTCTAAGCAGAGATGCCCAGACTTCCCTCTCCCTAGCCACTTCCTCCAGCTCTTCCGGGGGAACCCTGAGGCATTCCCAGGCCAGCTGGGAGACATAGTCCCTCCAGAGTGTCCTAGGTCTTCTTTGGGCCTCCTCCCAGTGGGACATGCCTGGAACACCACCCTGGGAAAGCGTCCAGGAGGCATCCAAAATAGATGCCACCTCAGCTGGCTCCTCTCTATGTGGAGGAGCAACGGCTCTACTCTGAGCTCCTCCCGAGTGACCGAGCTTCTCACCCTATCTCTAAGGGAGCGCCCAGCCACCCTACAGAGAAAGCTCATTTCGGCTGCCTGTATCCGGGATCTTGTCCTTTCAGCTCATGACCATCGGTGAGAGTAGGAACGTAGATTGACCAGTAAATTGAGAGCTTTACCTTACAGCTCAGCTGTCAATCTCCCGTTCCATCCTTCCCTCACTCGTGAACGAGACCCCAAGATACCTGAACTCCTCCACTTGAGGCAGGAACTCTCCACCAACCTGAAGTGGGCAACCCACCCTTTTCCGACTGAGAACCATGGCCTCGGCCTTGGAGGTGCTGATTCTCATCCCAACCGCTTCACACTCGGCTGCAAACCGTCCCAGTGCACGCTGAAGGTCCTGGTCTGAGGAGGCCAACACGATAACATCATCTGCAAAAAGCAGCAACGAAATCGTATGGTCCCCAACCTGGACACTCTCCGGCCCTTGGTTGTGCCTAGAAATTCTGTCCATAAAAATTATGAACAGAACCGGTGACAAAGGGCAGCCCTGCCAGAGTCCAACATGCACCGGGAACAGGTCTGATTTACTGCCGGCAATGCGAACCAAGCTCTTGCTCCGGTTGTACAAGGACCGAACAGCCCTAAGTAGGGGGCTGCCGACCCCTTACTCCCAGAGCACCCTACACAGGATGCTGCGAGGAACACGGTCGGATGCCATCTCCAAATCCACAAAACACATGTGGCCTGGTTGGGCAAACTCCCATGAACCCTCCAGCACCCCGGAAAGGGTAAAGAGCTGGTCCAGTGTTCCACAACAGGGACGAAAACCATTTACCTAAATTTATTATTTCAGACTTATGTGCCCTCTAGAAGCTTGCATTCTGCAAATGAACATCACTTCATTGTGCCATCAAAAAGAAGCACAAAGTCACTTTTACGGTCTTTTAGATTAAATGTTCCTTCTGGTGGAATGAACTGCCCAACTCAATCTGAACCTCTAACTTTAGCACTCACTATTCTTAAAAAGAAAAAACCTGACTACCTTTCTAATTTTTTTGTATTATATTTTCTTTTAATTTATTATACAATTACATATATATATATATATATATATATATATATATATATATATATATATATATATATATATATATATATATATATATATACATATATATAAGACCTCTATCACTAGCTTGCTCTATTCTTTTTCTATTCTATCTGTTTTCTTTTTATTTATTATATTATTTAAAAGCCCTTGATATGTGTACTGCGTTTAAGGTAACTGAGACTTGTTATAGCACTTATGTCTTTTGTTATATTTTGATTTCTTCCATTGTCCTCATTTGTAAGTCGCTTTGCATAAAAGCGTCTGCTAAGTGACTAAATGTAAATGTATTCCATGAGCTGTTTTTCTAGGTGCACATGTACTAGGTTATTTTGGCTCATTCTTCCAGGAATTGAATATAGTTTAGATGACACTTGTGCACAACAATTTTATAGTTATAGTCCCTCAAGTGGACTTGGATCAGATGTTTGTCTGGGTCATTATGGGACATTATGTCTGAGTCTGTTCTCATGCAGTATTTCTCTCATTCATTCTTCCCCTTATTGTCAGTCCTCCAGTACAATGTATGCACTAGCATACTTCCCTGTAGAGACAGTGTTTTTTTTTGTGGTATGAGCACTGCGCTACTAACTACAACTGATGTTTCTTACCTGAATACCTTTTTGACTGTAGTTAAACTGCTTAAATAGCTTGGCATGTCAGCACCACATCTAACCACACTGGAATGGTCACTGTTATACCTTCTGCTTTTATATGGTTGTTTTGAAGTAATGGCATGTTTTATGCAGAGCTCTATTGGCCACCTCCACTGTGATCTGCTAAACTCTGTATTTGTTCAATAGTGATCATTGCCTTCCCTGTGGCTTTTTTCTCCAGTCTTATCATAGAGGATACTGGGTGAATGTGATTTCTAAGCAGTGTAGGTGGTTTGATTTCCATTTCCTGGTAATTGAACCAAATAAGACATCCAAACATCTGGATGTTGTTTACTCTCTGATATTTTGTACTCTTTCTTCCATTTCAGCATTTGTTTAACTTGGGGATTTTATTTTCACCATTTGTTCCTATAAATGTGGGAATTTAATCCAGGAAATGTTTTTATGTTTAATGTTTCACAGGCAAATATTTCTGTAAAACAGCATTTTTTTTTTTTTTTTTTCACGTATAATATTTTATTTACTGGCGTTTTTATAATAATTATGATTTGCAATGCCTCATGCAGACATGCACATCACATACAGATGAATTTAAGTTTTAATGAACAGTGTGAAAAAAATGGCATAAAGTAATTATGTGTATGTGTTTGCACATGTGTGATTGTGGAAGGCTTTAGTATGATTAGTCACATTTCAAAATAGTACTGAGGTCAGGTGGACATCTGCAGAGACTGGAACATCGCACACACACACACACAGTTTCCAACAATGAATCACATGCCCAATCATTAGACTTCTGAGACCTGAAAAATAAAATGTGAAATGTAAAATGTAAAAGGCTAGAAAATGCCATGCAGATTTCTAATGAAATGTATGTGCACTGTGTGCAAAACATAGCAGCAAATGGACAACTGAAGTATTTGATTGTTTTAACGCCAAGGAACACCTATTTTCAAGCATCTGTATCTTAACTTAAAGAAGTAATTCACCCAAAAATGAAAATGATTTTGTTTCTTTGGAGATTTGGAGAAATGTAGCAATTGCATCAGTGTCTCAGCAATCGGTGCTCTACAGTGAATGGGTGCCATAAGAATGAGAGTCCAAACAGCTGATATAAACAGCACAATAATCCACAGCACTCCAGTCCATCAGTTAACATCTTGTGAAGACAAAATCTGAAACAAATCCACTATTAAGACGTTTTCATCTTCAAACCATTGCTTCTGGCTAAATTTTGAGTCCATAGTCCATAATAAAAATTTGTTATTGTGCACTTTCTTTAATGAAAAATTCCATCTTTTAATGCATCGTGAAGCTTTTGGCTTCTTAAGGCATTAACTGATGGACTGGAGTGGTGAGGATAATTTGTGGATTACTGTGATGTTTTATCACTGTGATGACTCTCATTCTGACGGCACCCATTCACTGCAGAACATCAATTGCTGAGACAGTGATGCAATGCAACATTTCTGATGAAGAAGACAAATCTGATGAAGAAATAAACTCATCTACATCTTCCTATAAGACTAACGCTAAACATCATCAACACCCAGCAGCAGTCCCTGAAGGAGGCCTGTTATCCATTTAAAACATATAACACATGAAGCATTGTGAACAGTGTGCATATCAGCCTGCTGTTTATAAATAACCACTTAATTCAATTGAATCAATTTCCTCAGCTGAGACGGGTTTTGCTTTAGCGCTCAGCGTGCCTGTAATGTGTTGGCGCACGTTTGTCATTGCGGTGACAGGTTGTCAGGGAGTGAGTGATGGTGAGATGGCAGTCATGGCTCGATGCTGTATATGTGATTGCCGTCAGTAATTACACACCCTCTCATCTGATTTATTAACTCTAAATGTCCTCTACAGCCTCTCTAATGAATACTCAAACCCTGTCACACTCATTTGTCTTCTATCTTGCCTCCACTCCTCTCTCTTGCTTTCTCTGTCTCCTCTGTTAACGCACTGTTCTGCACTCATTGTCATATTCTTCACTTCAGGTAGGGCACAGAGGAACAATGCAGGAATTAAAGGTATAGTTCACCTACAAATTATTTTTTTTTGACATTATTTATCACCCTCATGGTGTATGACTTTCCTTCTTGACCTTTTTTAGGTTAATATTATGGCCACACATTTTTATTTAAAGGGGGGGGGGGGGGGGGGGGGGGTGAAATGCTCGTTTTCACTCAATCTCCTGTTAATCTTGAGTACCTATAGAGTAGTACTGCATCCTTCATAACTCCAAAAAGTCTTTAGTTTTATTATATTTATAAGAGAAAGATAGTCTATACCATTTTTTCCCGGAAAAACACGACCGGCTGGAGGCGTGACGTGTGGGCGCGAGCGCGAGTAGGCTTTTGCGTTGGGAGCTGGAAGCTGTGACATTACCTTGAGGGAAAAAAAACATCATCCAAAACAAACCATGGCTAACAGTCAGATTCAGCCGTTTATTTATGATCCAGAATCAGATCCAGAGGCTGAAATTTAACAAGAGCAGCAGCAACGACTACAGCAGGACGTCTCTATGTGGTATGTATTTAAACTGTATATATTTGCTTAGCGGTTTTGGAAAATGACTAAGTTCCACTTTATGTCGTCTTTTTTTTTTACGGTGTACATGTGGAAAGTGCAGTTTGATGACAACATCGCATGTTGTTTACTTGATGTGCTTACGCGCCGATAGCGAAGTTAACAACACAGAGATATTTGAAGCAGTTTACTCACCGCCTGCGGTTCCAACACACGATCGTGACCCTTTTTCGTTGGGACTGCATTATTCTTGAGAAATAAACGATGTGCAAATCCGTCGTCAAACTGGGCCTTGTTTGTAAAACAAGTGTGGCGGTAAAGGTGAAAGGAAAGGTTAATCAGTGAATTTATCCAACTACGCCACCCTGGTAGGAAACCAGATAATTTTATTCCCATTAAAAGGACACAGGTAAGTTTCACCAAATGAAGGCAAGGTAGGGGTGACGGGGGCGAGAATACAAAAGATTGGATTTTATTATAAAAACACACAGATAAAACGCACACAAACAGTTTCCACAATAAGGGAGGTAATTCCCAGGGCCAGGATTAGTGGGAACCAGGCAGGCCGGCTGCAACTCAGAATGGTTATCGAAAAACCCACCTAAATTCACACCAAAGCAACCATCACACACACCCACCAATGGGAAGTTGTATCCACACACACCGCACACTGTGACACTGCAGAATGACAGCAGCTAGCCTCCCCAGTTCCACCCGATCCTCACTGGCCCTGGAGAAACAGAAAACAACATTAAAGAAATTCAACAAAAAAATATAGAAATGAAAATACAAAAAAACAAAACTTAAACACTTTGTAGCGACTCTGGCACCCGAGCATCCAGAGAACACCACGCACAAAACGTAAATCAAAATCAATAAATAAATACTCAAATAAATAACCCTTGCAGCACACAATATGCTTACAAAAAGAAAATGCAGGGTAAACAAATCAATACGAAAGAGACATAACCAAACAAAAACAATTATGGTCAGAAAAAAAACGATCCAGAACCTCAACTGGTAGATAGTTCATTCGGAGAAAGTACTCAGTCTTTGCAGCTTCTTAAACTCTCAAATTATTAAAGCACAAGAGACCGCAAAGTGCAGATCGGACTCCAAAATGCGTCCCTAAGCAAAACAGCAGCTGTGTTGCCTGAAATCATTAGCCAGGATGAGGACTAAGATGCTTTAATCCCCGATTTTTATTGAATAAACATTAGATGCAACGCTATATGGCTACTCTCAACCGGTGTCATAGCTCAGGTCTACCAGCCAGTATTCACTGCTCTCGCTGCGATTACTGCAGCCGAAATACGTCGCGAGTTGCTGCACTGTCAACGCCACCAGACGCGCTCTAAATGAAAACTGAGGAAGGAATCAGAACGGAAACGGAAATGCCAGGGAGAGAGAGAAGCACCCCAGGTCACAAACATACCCACCTGCCATAATAAAGGTCCTTAAATAGTATAGATACTATCGTTTCATTGGTATATGAACTTTAACCCCACCAACCAATGAGATCGCTAGTGCTGTCGCTATCATTTGATTGGTGAACCAACTGTACATCAACCAGCCAATAAAAGACTTATCCTGCCACACAAGCATCTTCGAAATGCAGGGAACAAACACAAACACTTGCACAACTCCGTTGATGCTCTGTAAAAATAAACTCCATCCACTGGTCCCTTAATGCTGTTTTTTCTTTGGTAATCTGTGCAGGGTTGTCTTGCCCTGGCAACCAAAAACACACTTCTTTTGTGACATTTGGCGACGCTCTGGCTCTGATCAGTGAAGTCTGTTGTGCTCTCAGTGCTCTGCTATACGGGAGCGCGCGCTCTTCCGGCAGAAGTGCCTCAGGACCCATATAAGGAAATTCCGCTCCATCTAACGTCACACAGAGCCATACTCGAAAAAAACTTTCCGAAACTTGTGACAAACCGTACAACTTAATTTTTGAAACTTTGTCCATGTTTAGCATGGGAATCCAACTATTTAACAGTGTAAAAAACTAGCATTTCACCCCCCCTTTAATGAAAATTACTTAGAAATATGGCTGGCAAGCCTCATCAATCACAAATCTCTTACATTCACCAAGGTTGCATTTATTTGATCAAAAATACAAAGAAAAGTAAAATAGTAAAGTATTACAATTTAAAAATATCTGTTTTCTATGCGAATCTCTGTTAAAGTCTAATTTATTTCTGTGATGCACAGCTGTATTTTCAGCATCATTACTCCAGTCTTCAGTGTCCCATGATCCTTCAGAAATCATTCTAATATGCTGATTTGCTGCTCAGGAAACATTACATATCATTATCAATGTTGAAAACAGTTGTGGTGCCGATATTTTTGTGGAAACCGTGATGCATAGTGTTTTTCAGTAATCTTTGAAAAATATATATATTTTTTAAATAGAATACTTTTGCAACACTTAAAAATGCCTTGACTCACTTTTGATCAACTTATTGCTTTCTTGCTAGATAACAGAAATTTCTTTAAAATAAATAAATAAATGAATGTTACTGACCACAAACATAACAATTTTCATGATGCTTCCAGCTTTCAGACCATGTTACAAAATCTGTTTAATTGCAGTATTTAAACATAATAAGAAATAAACACCTTTTTAGATTCCATGAGGGCCCAAGCCAACAAAAAACAAACTGTGGGACTTTTAGGACTGAATCTGAATGTGCAGTTGTGCACACTATAAACTGTGCTATATAAAGCATGTACATGTGTGTGCAGGATACATATTTGATCTTTTCTAACATCAATCCCACAGAAACATGTAACAAATGTCTTATTTTCTCAGTAGTTCATCATTCTCTGTATGCAGTACTTCCCATCGCTTCTATTTTTGCTATCATTTTGCCTCTCATCTATTAATTTGCACATCACTTTTCATTCTGACCACCCTGCACCCTGGTGTCATCTGTTGACTGCATTAATTGCATGTCTGTAGGTGTTTGTGTAATTTCCTGCTCAGCACTGGCCTCAGATCATCATCTAATAAGGGCTGATGGGAGCATTCTGCCCACACATAACTGCACACTCAGTCAGCTCCACTGCTTTTCACTTTTTCAGCCAGAGCTAACCTGCACACACGCGAGTAGGAGAAGAGAAACAGACAGACTGAGTGAGTGAAGAGAGAGGCTTTTCTGCAGAGGCATTTCAAGACTGCAGCTTCTCATGACAGAGCAGGGGACAATTTCATACCTGATAAGCATTCAAAATAAAAGAGTATAAAAATATCCTTATTTTAGCTCATGTGCTCCTAAGCGGAATTCAGAAGCACAGAGAAAAATAACACACACATTTTAGGGGCACACTGTTAGCATTTTTTAAAACTTGACAAAAACGCATTGCATTCATGTTTTATTTTAAATGTATATGCTTGATGGACGGACGATCCTGCAATATTATTGTAACTACAATGTAAAATCATTATTTTACATCCACCCCATAGCATTTATGGACTGCATTAAAATTTGTTACTTTCCCAGCTAACCAAATTTTGTTATAAGAACGTTCTCCAAATATTGAGAGTTGGTTCTGGGAATATGGTTAATCTATGATGTTCCTTAAACGTTCTTTTAACTTAATTTTGATTTAAAACATTCAAGGAAGGTTGATTTGTAACATTCCAAGAACATAAAAAGATCAGTTTCCTTAATGTTAGTCAAATGTTATCTAAAGGTTAATATGATGTTCCTGAGACATTTTGTTCCTTTAAACATTCTTTCACTCATTCAAACACCTGCTGTGAACAAGCACCGAAAGAAAGAGATTTAAGAGCACAAATTACAACTTTCTTTAGCCACAGCCTTAGATGAACTGAAGATAAAAGACATTAAATATCTCAAGATCTGATTAAACAACTCCACAACCAGCATTGCCAGCTTCAGTTATTACTAACCATATTTAATTTATTTCTGTCACATGTCTACAAAAGTTCTTAATGAGAATTAAAAGAGGTTTAGATGTCGATGTCTTATTGAGTTGTTTTTTTTTTTTTTTTGATCACCATCACTGAGATCAGTGTTTATGGCTCTTGGTCCTTGACTTTTGTTTAGTTGCTTCTTCTGCAACAACTGCAGTTGTTTTCAGAATTCATTTCTGCATTGATTTAAACAGATCAACATGTTTGCTTTAATAAAAGCCAAATGACTGCATTAAAGTGGTTTAAATAATTCAACTAAAGTACAAAGAAATAAATAGAAACACTGTTGTTGTTTCATGTACCAATTGTTGATGTTTAAGAGTGTATAAATAATGTCATTGTTAACTTTTTAAAACATTTTTGTGCCACAGTACTTTATTGTATTTAAAAAAATAAAACTGTATATTATTTGCTATAAATTCACAGCAATTATTTGGCAGGAATTTCTGGTAAAATAACAATACAATTGTTAACAGTGCACAATAAAAATGTATCAAATAATGTGTTTTTCTTTTGTAAATGCATACAAGGAGATATTAACATATTTAAGACTATTTAATATTTTAAGAACCTACAGGGTCTTGTTTTATTCAAACATGTGCTCCTAAATACATTTTACAGTCTACAGTCATTTTTTTTTTTCTTAAAACAATTCTACCTCGTTTAATTTTCAGTAAACCTTTTAAATTTTAGACATCTGTTCACACTATGGATAATAAATAAAAACAAAATTTTCTAGCAGATGAACCATAAAAATACTTACAGCAAATCAGAATCCATCCGCCTTTAAAGTGGTAGCACATATTTAGAGTATGCATACTTAGAATAATTGAGATATTATCTTACTTAATGTTGAGGCTTGCTAAAAACAGAATTGATGATGCTTGTATTTGAACCCTAAATGGATGTAAGGAAGGGCTAGAGCTTTACATAAGCACAAGCTGGATTCTGATTGGCTGATTGGTGAATAATGATGCTGTCCCTGTGAGCAGTTGTTGTTTGATGTTTTGTAGTTTACCTGCTGCAGCTCCAGAGTCACAGTGACATTATGGTAGTCCATCCCGTTCATGATGCTTGGGCTCTGCCACCATCTGTTAGTGCTGTCGAAGGCGTACTCGATGGGATGTCGCTCTACACACACGAAAAACACACTGCTTAGAGTCCAAAGCACATTCATCTCTGCTCAGGGGCTTTATAAGGCAGTGAAGACCAGTCAGAAAATTGGAAGAACAGCTCAAAAGTCTGATGACCATATTTAAAATTTGTCTAATATTTAATTAACAAGTAAACATTACTGTGAATAAAAAAAAAAGTTAAATATTTAATAATATCTTTCTGGATAATCAAGTAAAGCGCTGCCGCTTATCTTAAAATGTACTAACAATATCAAAGTTATTCTTACTTTATTAAAATCAGTAAAGATTTAATCAGTACTATTAACTGACTGAACTATAACCAAAACCTCCCCAAGAGCTCTGGGTGTATATTCAATACTCATATATCTAAATTTAGTTTTGTTTGAATAAGTGGTATTTTTGGATTTGTATTTGATATCTCTTTTATCTGAAGAGATCGAGTGAGATCTGATTCCTCATGGCACTAGGCCTTTAGAGGAGCTCCATAACACCTCATATTAAGCCACGACAGGACAAAGCACTTCTAATAACATGTTTCTGCTGGCTTTTACCTCAGTGAGCTGAATAAAATCACCTGCTGAAGTGTCTTTTGAAATAAACCCATCTGCTGTAATGAGGATTGAGTTTTATAAGCGCTGAAATACTGACGTTTATCTTGGAGTAGAGCCTGTGGAAAGCCTGCTATATGAGACAAACCCCAATCTTTCTTTACAGCCAGATTCTTAATCAGGCAACGATGATTAAAGTTGTCCACTTAATCTTGTATTTGACTGCATATATTCTTTTCTAATTCATGAGCGAGATCTAGGTTTCATTTAAAAGAACTCCCCCGCTGGTTAAGTCACATCTCTCTCTCTCTTTCTCCAATTTTCTCTAATTACATGTTATATTAATCACTCTCTGGCTGGGTGTGTGGGTGACTCTGGGGCTCAGCGGCGTGTGTTTGAAGAGCGCCGAACTCATTACTGACGGAGGTGTGTGGATGACAGCACCAGCGATTTACTCAACTCATGTTTCATTAAGAGATTGTACACATCAGAACCCACAATAAAAAAGCTCCCTAAAAGAACCAGTCTGATGAAGGCGTCTCGCTCATGTTTCACTCTGGAGCCAAATCTAACACAACCCCTTAAAGAAATAGTTGACCCAAAATTGACAATTCATTCATTTTTTACTCACATTATGGCACTGTAATGTTGCTTGTAATTCTCATTCATCTTAATGACGAGGATTCGCATTACTGTAATGCAGTCAGGAAAATCATTCTCTGGACACAACAAAGTTTTTAGTCAAATTTGCATAAAGAACAAATACCACAATGATGTATACAATTCTAATAATACATGATTATAATAACAAAATTTCTGCATTAATTTTTCGGTAACACTTTCTATGAAGCCTGTTTTTAAAATACATTAAAAGGGTATTCTTAAGGCATTATAATAAATGCATAATGCATTATAAAAAATCGTATAATATGTTGTATCATCTCATGAATATTCATAAGAACAGTTTTAATATATAATAATATTTACTTATTTGTGGATTATATTTCTCATAGTTAAATTGTATTATTAATCTCATATCTTAGAATTTTTTTAATTTCTATTTTTAATTTATATCAAACAGATATTAAATCAGATATCAGATCAGATGAAATACGAATACAATGACTCATTAAGTTTAGTTCTCATATTCAGAAGGTTTCTCAAACAGCGAAGATTTGATGCAATGCTGACTATCATTCAGTGGCAATGCATGATGTCAAATAACTGAGAGAATGTTCGATTACTACGGATGAACATCAGCGACAGGATGTGATGTCATGCTCTATAGTTTAATAAAATTGCTATAATGTGTGATGGTGTGGATGGCGGATTTCATGTGTGATGATAATGATGGCAGTAATGAGCACAGTGATTGATTGTTATACATATAATACCAAATGTATATTGAACATAAGAGTTATTTGAACAATTTGCAAAGCAGATTTTCCCTCAGTACACGTATTCATTAATTTTAAAAGTCTGAGTATGAGATCAAACACAAGATTCACAAATTCAAGTTTCACCTTTCAGCAATCTTTAAAAAAGCAATTAAAGAAGCACATTAATTAGGTAAAGCTATTATAATAGGGGACAAAATGTTCCCAGTGTTACCATGCCTAATTATTATAAATGAATTTAGGCTTAAATTTAAAATATAAATATGAACAGTTTCTAGCTGTGTTTTTGGTCTTAACTGTTAAGTACTGTGGTGTTGAGAAAAATGTATTCCCCGATGTAAATCAATTGATTTGATAAATATTTAATTAAAATTATATTTTATCATTGAAAATTAATTTTATTTGCTGCAAGATCCCCGTGGAGCACACACACAGTATTTATTTTGCTAAGGAGAGTGTCATGTTGGGCTACAGAAGTGGGAGCAGGCTGATTTAGGATAACGGGATCTGCTGACAGTGAAAGTTCATCTAACTCAAAAATCAGCCCGACAGATTTCCAATGAATATCATTTCTGCTATTTGGCTATTAGAGGTATTTTCTGTTCCAGATGATAACAGTATCAGCTCACAAATCAGTTCCCAGAGCAGATTGGGTCAGACATTTGAAAGCAACAGAAGTAGAAGTATATTTTTGTTAATGATTCAAATAATACTATATAAAAAATAAATAATTATAATAATAATAAAAACAATGCTTTCTACTCTATGAGGCCAGTGAAGTGGGAAATAGTGTACATGTGCATTACATGTGCGACTGTGCCAGTGTTACTATGACTTTGGAATGCAGTGATTTCTGAGCAGAAACAGTCTTTGATTAGGGCATCTCAAATGGATTATGCACAGCCCGAGAGCCAGTGTGTGTGTGTGTGTGAGTGTGTGTGTGTGTGTGTGTGTGTGTGTGTGTGTGCGTCCTGTACCATTAGCATTATCACTCTGCAGGTCCGACACTGGGCTGTCCTGGTACATGCTCCACTAGTTTGCAGTACATTTCTGGTCCTGTTTCTCCACATGTGGCATTGGTCGTGATCTCTGCCATGGAAGCCAGGTTCAGCACAGCTGGGAAGAGACCTGTGCACACAGCACACACACAACGTTAGCTGTTACCAAGACAAATGATCGCTTCTACAGATAGTTCAAAACCAACAGCATCCAACAGCAAGTTTTCAGCTTTCCAATCAATTCATCTCCCCAGATGTACACTATGCACATCACTGAATTCACAGGGTTGATGAACTGCCTTTATCATTCTGCATTATTGACACACTGTTTTCCAAATCAGGAAAATTGCAATCTGCCATTTTTGTTTCCGGTGATAAAAAAGGCTTTAATAAGAATTCACATATAAATTTGAGCATAAATGCAAAAGGATGTATTTTGAATGGTCAGTGTTTAATTGGCTTCCAGCAGCACTTCTCGCAGCTTAGAGCAACTTATTGATTTAAAATGGTGTGACCTAGTTTTGTTGCAACATGCTGTTTGTTTGCAGTATTGTTTGTGTGCATCTTCTTCTCCCCGTCACCAGTCCTGCTCCAAGGAGCTCATCATTTACAAGAGAAGCATTGTCCTATATTAAAGTTACACTGGAAACATTTCTCATTTATTTTTTTATTTGTTTGTTTGTTAAAAGTGAATAAGAAAAAAAAAACTGGTTCACACTGATTTTGCAACGTATCAACGTATCCTACTGACAGCCGAACTCTGAGTTAAATCAGTTTTTGTTGAAATGAATCATGGGAAGTCTTATTAAAACAAACTTGTGGATGTTTTGAAACAAAATGATCATATCAGTGACGAGAGACTTTCAAGCTGCATAAAATCAAATGCAATGTCTGTTCCATCAAACACATCCTTCTTCAAAATAGCACAGCAACAGTTGTATTATGAAAGCTGACCCTGCTTTGCTCGTCCTCGTTTATGTAATTAAAACTTTCTGAGAATCCACTTTCCAGCATTCAGATAAAGAGAATATGGAGCTCACATTCAAATCCTCTTGAGTACAAATTGGGTTTTGGTAGTTTATTGTTCATAACAGCATGACTCAGAAATGTAAATATATGGTAGATATTAGGGCTGCCCAATAAACTATAAAACAACCACAATTTGAGTGGTGTTATCTGTATATATTTACTCCTCTATCTGCTTGGTTTCTCTCTGCAAATGACGAGGTTGTAGGATGTGAAAGCATCTGAAATACACAATTGAGTACAGAGTTACAATGTGTCTCCTTCCATTTGTTTTAGTGAAAACAAAACAAAACAAAAAAAAAAGAAAAAACTTGTGAACTGGTGATGAGGAGGGAAGTATCCTTAACCGAACAGGGCTGGTCACACTTACATGTTCTCTTAAACTGAAAAGAGAAAAAGACATGATTTGAAAGAAATCAGCATTGATTTTCATGAGCAAATGCACATCGCCATTGATCACCATGAAATCAGTTACAATCTGAACGTTAAAAATTATAGATATTTTAAGAAATCATTTACTCGCAGAGTGTGTTGACAGTCTGTTTAGTTGGATAGCTGAACTCCAGAAACTCAGTAGGCCTAATAAGCAAACTTCTTTTTAGAGTGTACCTTCTGATAGTAATAAATACATATATATATATATATATATATATATATATATATATATATATATATATATATATATATATATATATATATATATATAAATCCAACAATATGGATTATAAATTCATTGTCTCTGTTAGTTACTTAGTGGAGAGGACGAAAAGCCATACAAAAGTCACATAGATTGAAACATATTAATAATAAATGCATGTTCATATATTTAAATTTAAATAGAAGAAAAAAAAATACAATATATGTAAAAATATTTTGAAATATATTTTACAAATATATGGCCACTTTTTATTATTTTTCACATATATTAAACATGTAAATATATTTTTATCTGAAATATTTCCATATATTTATTTCCTATTTATTTCCTTCATATGTAAATACATTTAGATATCAGACTATGTAAATATATTATTTTGCAATATATTTCCATACATTAATTTATAATATTTGTTAACATATTTCATTTATATGCAAATATATTAGATATGTGCATATATTTAAAAACATTCAAATATTCAATTAATGGTCATTTTTACTGTACTTCACATACAAGTAAACAAACAAATGTTTCCACATATTCCCATTAACTCAAACTGTGTGTAAATAAATTAAATCTACACATATGGAAATGTTATCATTTTATATATATATATATATATATATATATATATATATATATATATATATATATATATATATATATATATATAAATATATATTATAATTTGCCCCTTCATAATAAATCAAACAGAAATTGGACACTGAAGAAAAAAACAAAAATAAAAAAATAAATCAACAATGCGACTTAAAAAACAGTGACAATATAAAATGAATTGACTCTTTTATATAAATAGTAATTTAATGTTAAATTAATGTTTGAGCAATTGACATTATATTCTTAAATATAATTTAATTCCAGTTTGTGACATTGCCCCTTGTCCTATTCTTGCAATATTCAAGTGTACATGTCCCTGAGTAATATCTGCGTGCACTTATTTCTAACAGAACAGACTGAAATTTACTCTTATGTGGACAGTCTTCAAGAGTGCAAATAAAACTTTTTATAAAGGTTTTCAGTACCTTTCAGACTCATGTGAGGTTTCCACAAGCAACAAAGTCTACTTGAACAAACATTTCACTGCGTTTAAAATTTAGAAAATAATATTAAAACAACTAAATGGATCATCTCTAGGTTATGTATGTAACCCTAGTTCCTCGAGGGAACGAGACGCTGCGTCGAAACGCTTTGGGGAACGCGTGTAGCGTGAGCGACTCTGAATATGATATCTAATCTGTCTTATAGAAGAGTGTGACGTCACGGGCGAGGTGATGTAAGCGACCAGGAAGCTATAAAGGCACGGGCCGCACAGCTGGCTCAGCTTCGAGTACCAGCAAGCGCTAGCAAGGGTGCCGGGGGTATGGCCTCGAGACGCAGCGTCTCGTTCCCTCGAGGAACTAGGGTTACATACGTAACCTAGAGACGTTCCTCTTCAGGAACTCGAGCTGCGTTGAATCACTTTGGGGAACGAGTACCAACGCTGCCAGGCTACCAAACCCCTGCCTAGTGTGTATCCGAAGAGCACAGCTTAGGACGAGGGGAATGAAGTGCCTGGAGTGACTGGCATGAATCTTTCAAAAGTAGAAGGCGTGGAAACCCCGTAGCATTGCAGATGTCCAGCATGGACGCACCTGCTAGAAAGGCCTTGGAGGCCGCCATACCCCATGTAGAGTGAGGCCTCCAAGGGGACACAGAGTGGCGCTGATAGTCTCAACTATCCATCGACTAATAGTCTACTTAGAAGCAGGGAAACCCCTCTTGGGGGGACCGCAGCATGCAAGCAATTGGTCCATTTTTCTCCACAGGGCAGCTCTGTGGGCGTATGCATCCAGCGCTCGAGCTGAACACACACAAATTAGCTTCTCTTGGTCGGGCTCCCGAAAGGGAGGAGGACAGAAGACCTGCAGCACTACAGGTTGTGGTGTGATAGAGGGCACCTTAGGAACATATCCCGCTCGAGGGTATATGAACACTTTGGTCATGCCAGGTGCAAAATCAAGATAGGTAGGGGCCACTGAGAGGGCCTGTAAATCTCCTACTCTCCTCAGAGAGGTAATGGCCAACAGAAAGGCGGTTTTAAGAGTCAGATGTCTATCTGAGATATCTTGAATCGGTTGAATGGAGATTTGTAAAGAGCCTCTAACACCACACCCAAGTCCCGGGGGGGAACACGGGACCGTACTGGAGGTCTCAGCCTCAGCGCACCGTGGAGGAAACGTGTAACTAGGGGGTGTCTTCCCAGAGACTGACCATCGAGAAGAGCGTGGTAGGCCGCAATAGCCACCACGTAGACCTTCAACATGGAGTGGGTCAACCCTGCAGAGAGCCTAGCCTGTAGAAACTCCAGAACTGTACCAACCGGGCAGTTTGCTGGGTCTAACTGGCGGTCTCTGCACCATGAGGTGAAGAGTTTCCACCTCAGGGCGTACAGTTTCCTTGTTGAGGGAGCTCTGGATTAGAGAAGGGTCTCAACAACCTCGGTTGAGAGACCGGCTGCTAACAGTTGTGCCCCCTCAGGGGCCACACCCACAGCTTCCACAACTATAATTATCGTACCCTGCACCTGCGAGAGTAGGTCTGTCCTGATCGGTATCTCCCACGGAGAGCCGTCGAGGAGCGAGACTAGATCTGAGAACCATACACGGCCCGGCCAGAACGGGGCTACTAACAACAGATGGACCCCGTCCCGGCGTACTCTCGCCAGAACTCCCGGGAGCAGAGCGATAGAGGGAAATGCGTACAGACGAAGCCTCGGCCAAGTCTGTACCATGGCGTCCAGTCCCAGAGGAGCTGGATGAACTAGAGAGAACCAAAGGGGGCATTGTGACGTCTCTTGAGATGCAAATAGGTCTACTTGAGCCCTGCCAAATACTCTCCATATCTGCTTCACTACTTCTGGGTGAAGTTTCCATTCCCCGGGCCTCAGCCCCTGCCTCGACAGTATGTCTGCTCCCATATTTTGTTTCCCAGGAATATATACTGCTCATAATGAGAGGAGTTTGCTCCGGGACCACACCAGGATCTGGTGCACCAGCTTGTACAAAGGGCGCGAAAGCAGACCTCCCTGGTGGTTGATATAAGAGACCACCGATGTGTTGTCGGTGCGCACCAACACATGGTGACCCCTTAGGTCTGGGAGGAAGTGCTTCAGTGCACGATAAACTGCTAGCATTTCTAGACAATTGATATCCCATGTTAGATGGCGATTGCTCCACAGACCACGGGCAGGGTGGCCACTCATGACTGCACCCCAGCCGGTGAGGGATGCGTCCGTCGCTAGTGTTACACGGCGACAAGGAGCTCCCAGCACCGGGCCCTGTTTCAAGAACCAAGGTTTCTTCCACATGTCTAAGGCACGGAGGCAGCGCCGCGTGACCTTGATATTGCGAAGTAGATTGCCCATCGGGGAAAATACCTTGGTCTTGAGCCACCACTGTAGGGGTCTCATGTACAGCAGGCCAAGAGGTATCACATTGGACGCAGCTGCCATCAGACCCAACAATCTCTGAGATTGTTTGACAGTGAGTGACTGGCCTTCTTTGACTCTCTCGACTGAGATGCGGATCGACTCGATACAAGCAGGGGACAATCGTGCCTGCATCGCGGTCGAATCCCATACTACGCCTAGGTAGGTGGTTCTCTGAACCGGAGAAAGCACACTCTTCTTGGCGTTCAGTCTCAAACCCAGCTCCCCCATATGTGCGAGAACGACACCTCGATGCCGAGCCGCAACCTGCTCTTGACTGAGTTAAAATCAACCAGTCGTCGATGTGGTTGAGAATGCGGATGCCCTGCATGTGCAGGGGGACCAGAGCCGCGTCTACACATCTTGTGAACATGCGGGGTGAGAGTGCAAGCCCGAAGGGAAGTACTCGATATTGGTAGGCTTCGCCCCCGAAAGCGAACCTCAGAAACTTCCTGTGTTGTGGAAGGATGGAAATGTGGAAGTATGCATCTTTGAGATATATTGTGACAGACCAGTCCTCAGACCTGATCTGATCTACAACATGCTTGATCGTGAGCATTTTGAACTTCAATCTCATAACTGAACGATTTAAGACCCTCAAGTCTATAATTAGACGCAACCCCCCATCCTTCTTTGGAACTGTGAAATACCAGCTGTAGAACCTGGACTCCCTGTCTTGAGAAGGGACCACCTCGATGGGCTTCCGCACCCGGAGATCGGCAGATCTGGCGGGTGAGGTAGGAGATAAGGACGCGCCCGTCTCCCTACCCTCCAGCAGATCTTATCTGCGAACTCAGCGAGTGCAGGCGCCGCTCCGCCTCGGCGAAAGCAGGACCGACACCGCGAGGAACGCTGGCGAAGACTCCCCCTCGTGAGAGTCCTCCGGGATCGAAGCGTCCACACTGGCTTGTACCAGTGCAGGCAGTCGGCTCCCTCAAGAGCCGAAACAGTGTGCCTCAATCCCAGGCAGACCGCGCACAGACCGTGTATTCTCACTCGTGATGAACACACAATCTGAAACGTGATCTGGATTCGCCTTTCAGATGTCTCATCTTAGCTTTGCTCTTTGACTATTGCTTACTCTTTGAGGAGCTAATAGTGACAAACAACAATAAATAAGACTGACAAGACAGAATGACATGCACACACAGAGCGCTTGCTGAAAACGCAGAAGCTGAAGCCAGCTGTGCGGCTCGTGCCTTTATAGCTTCCTGGTCGCTTATGTCACCTCGCCCGTGACGTCACACCCAGATGAGATATCATATTCAGAGTCGCTCACGCTAAACGCATTCCCCAAAGCGTTTCGACGCAGCTCGAGTTCCTGAAGAGGAACTATATAATTTTACCTCAGACTGTGACCCAGACCACTTCATGTGCTAATTAACTAACAGGAATTAACTACTTAAGTTCAAGTACCGTTACACTGATGAAATAATACTCAATTACAAGTAAAAGTACAAAACAGTACTTAAGTCAAATTAAAAAGTATTCCTCTCAAAAAATACTCAGATTACAAGTTACTAGTTACTTTTTAGCTGGTGATATTTAATTACCAAAAGATATTCATATCAAAGATCTATATGAATGGATAGCAACTTTGAACAAAAAACACTTCTATCTTATTTACAAAGTATGTGAATTAGTGTTCATGATACAGGGATTTCTAATTCAATGCCTTGGTTGGATAGGAGTGGTTAAAGGGGTCCTGTTATGCTCTTTTACAATTACTTGAATTTGTTTTGGGGGTGTACTAGAACATGCTCTCATGCTTGGTGGTTCGAAAAAACACATTATTTTTCACATAATTTACATTATTTAACTAATTTTTCTCTCCAGCTTGGCGCAAATGTCTCAGTTAGTTCTGGGTTTAAAGAAGACCTGCCTTCCGAAAACAAAATGTGTTGTGATTGGTTAGCTGTCCCAGTGTGTTGGGATTGGTTAGCCTTCCCAGTGTGTTGTGATTGGTTGGCTGTGCCAGTGTGTTGTGATTGGTTGGCTGTGCCAGTGTGTTGTGATTGGTTAGCTGTCCCAGTGTGTTGTGATTGGTCGGCTGTCCCAGTGTGTTGAGATTGGTCGGCTGTCCCAGTGGGTTGTGATTGGTCGGCTGTCCCAGTGTGTTGTGATTGGTCGGCTGTCCCAGTGTGTTGTGATTGGTTGGCTGTGCCAGTGTGTTGTGATTGGTCAGCTGTGCCAGTGTGTTGTGATTGGTTAGCTGTCCCAGTGTGTTGTGATTGGTTAGCTGTCCCAGTGTGTTGTGATTGGTTGGCTGTCCCAGTGTGTTGTGATTGGTTGGCCGTGCCAGTGTGTTGTGATTGGTTGGCTGTGCCAGTGTGTTGTGATTGGTTAGCTGTCCCAGTGTGTTGTGATTGGTTAGCTGTCCCAGTGTGTTGTGATTGGTTAGCTGTCCCAGTGTGTTGTGATTGGTCGGCTGTCCCAGTGTGTTGAGATTGGTCGGCTGTCCCAGTGGGTTGTGATTGGTCGGCTGTCCCAGTGTGTTGTGATTGGTCGGCTGTCCCAGTGTGTTGTGATTGGTCGGCTGTGCCAGTGTGTTGTGATTGGTTAGCTGTGCCAGTGTGTTGTGATTGGTTAGCTGTCCCAGTGTGTTGTGATTGGTTAGCTGTCCCAGAGTGTTGTGATTGGTTAGCTGTCCCAGTGTGTTGTGATTGGTTAGCTGTCCCAGTGTGTTGTGATTGGTCAGCTGTCCCAGTGGGTTGTGATTGGTCAGCTTTGCCAGTGTGTTGTGATTGGTCAGCTGTCCCAGTGTGTTGGGAATGGTTAGCTGTGCCAGTGTGTTGTGATTGGTTAGCTGTCACAGTGTGTTGTGATTGGTTAGCTGTGCCAGTGTGTTGTGATTGGTCAGCTGTCCCAGTGTGTTGGGAATGGTCAGCTGTGCCAGTGTGTTGTGATTGGTCAGCTGTCCCAGTGTGTTGGGAATGGCCAGCTGTTCCAGTGTGTTGTGATTGGTGAACAGCTCAGACAGTGTTTCAGTACTGCCTGCCCCTTTCCAAAGCAGCAAGTTCCCTCTGATAAGGATGGCATCAATATTGCCATATCAATTTGATATTGTTTTGGAAAGCAACGCTGTAGTCCAAACAGGCGGATTATTGTAGTTCTTGAAAAGGGATTTTTAAAAAAATGAAATATTTCCCTTTGGAGTGGACTTTGAGATTTGTAACTTTGTAGATTTTTGTTATGCCCAAACATACACACTACACAACGACTAAAATTCCAAAAGTGTAAAAGCAAAATAGGACCCCATTAAGAATATCTGCTTGTTACGTCTGACATCATCCTTTACCACTTCTGGGACCTAATGCTCTGCCAGACACCGCCCAAAAAACAACAAACTGATTCAGCTAAAATATTAGTGTCTGAGAGACACTGTCTGCATGAGAAATGAGTAGAGGCTTAGATCCGGAAACAGCAGTCCTAACTTCATGACTTAACAAGAGGATTCTCCCAAGCCATCAAACTGACTTCATCAATGCAAGAACGCCATTCCAGAGCCGGAAGCGACGGCAGACATTTTTTTTTCCCCAGTGTATTAACTTGCATGGTTCAGTTGTTTGCTACAAGACTGTGCACTAAAAAAGCTAGTAGGGTTATTTCTGATTTCATGATGTACAACCATTTTCAATACCATTGGCAACACTACCACATACTGTATACTGCCATATACCTGTAGATTTAGTTTTTTGTCCATCCATTTTTTCAAGGCACTCGTTATTTCAAGCTTTGAAATTGGTTTAATCCAAGTCTTCTAAAAAGACACATTCACTTTATATGATGAATAGATTTTACATAGGCTTTTATTGACATACATATAAATAATATGCCCCCAATTACCATTAGAAAAATCTAATTCTTAAACATTTGCTCATTCTGTGTGTTTGTGTCGTTAAAATAGGGTGACTCTGTTGCAAAAGCTTACAGGACAAGGAATCTTGATTTCAAATTTGATTTCAAACTGAATTGAATTTACAACAATAATGAATTTATAACGAAATATGACCACACTGAATTTTTACAAGCAAAGATTTAAGAGCCATATACAGTATGTTAGGCCTATTTATGTAGATGAATGGAGCATCGGATGACTTTGACCTGCAATGACTGTACAATGTAGTGATGCAGTAGACAGACTAGGATATTTATATGTACAAATCAGACAAATATCCCATTCCAAAACATTTCTAGCATAAATTTACATGGTAAAGAAAATTAAAGTTCCATCTTTGTTTAAAGAATTTCTGGTGCATTTAATTTACAACCAATACAATTAATAGAAGGATTATCATTGGACAGGTGTGGATCTATTCTGAATGGTTGATAAATTTTGACAAAATGTAATCCAGGGGCAAAGAGAAATAATTTCTACTTTAAAACCATGGAGAGATCGCGACTGCACACAGTCTGCGTGCAAGCAGTTCATTTGTATAAGTAAGGCCTATTTGAGAGCTTACATCCAGTTGTCTGTGATTACATGACAGTATTCTCATATTTCAATAAAGCGCGTGCCACATTTGCACAGGAATTATTACAATTATGCGGAATACTTGCAATACCGTGCAGACATTCAGACTGTAATTAGCAGGAAACGGATGATTGTCAAACTCACTCGGAGAGGAAGGAGAGACGCAGATTGTATCTGTGTATATTCAGATATGGTGGAAAATGAGTAATGGAACCGTGTCAGATATTTCAGTATAGGTATCAAAATATAGATATTTATGATAACACTACCATGTAGTTTGTTTCTCCAAGCTCCCAGTCCATAAATGACACTGAGCTCCATCTCTGTCTGATCAGCTCTTCACCTGCAGCGGTGCTGTTTCCAGTTCAGATATCAGCGCTTTGATTGGTTAAGAACTTAATAACTTTAAAATACAAAACAGTATAAGTTGTGGCCTAGCGGTTAGAGAGTATGACTAATATGCATTATAATACTTCAGCTAATTATATGTAAGTGTGAACTCACCTTAAAGGGGGGGGGGGAGGGGGGTGAAATGCTATTTCATGCATACTGAGTTTTTTACACTGTTAAAGAGTTGGATTCCCATGTTAAACATGGACAAAGTTTAAAAAAATTAAGTTGTACGTTTGAAGGAGTATTTCTGTTCCAAAAATACTCCTTCCGGTTTGTCACAAGTTTCGGAAAGTTTTTTTTCGAGTATGGCTCTGTGTGACGTTAGATGGAGCAGAATTTTCTTATATGGGTCCTAAGGCACTTCTGCTGGAAGAGCGCGCGCTCCCGTATAGCAGAGCACTGAGAGCACAACAGACTTCACTGATCAGAGCGAGAGCGTCGCCAAATGTCACAAAAGGAGTGTGTTTTTGGTTGCCAGGGCAAGACAACCCTGCACAGATTACCAAAAGAGAAACAGCATTAAGGGACCAGTGGATGGAGTTTATTTTAACAGCGCATCAACGGAGTTGTGCAAGTGTTTGTGTTTGTTCCCTGCATTTCTAAAATGCTTGTTTTACAAACAAGGTCCAGTTTGACGCCGGATTTGTGTATCGTTTATTTCTCAAGGATGATGCAATCCCAATGAAAAAGGGTGGTCACGATCGTGTGCTGGAACCGCATGCGGTGAGTAAAACTGCTTCAAATATCTCTGCCTCCTTGTTAGTGCGTCCCCTCCCATGCCGGAGACCCGGGTTCGAGCCCCGCTCGGAGCGAGTTGTTGCTGCTGCTGCTCTCATTCAGTTTCAACCTCGGGATCTGATTCTGGATCATAAATAAACGGCTGAATCTGACTGTTAGCCATGGTTTGTTTTGGATGATGTTTTTTTCCTCAAGGTAATGTCACAGCTTCCAAACACTCTCAACGCAAAAGCCTACTGGCGGTCGTGATTCTTTAGCTCCGCCCACACGTCACGCCTCCAGCCGGTCGTGTTTTTCCGGGAAAAATCGGTACAGACCATCTTTCTCTTATGAATATAATAAAACTAAAGACTTTTTGGAGTTATGAAGGATGCAGTACTACTCTATAGGTACTCAAGATTAACAGGAGATTGAGTGAAAATGAGCATTTCACCCCCCCTTTAAGTGTCCATCCAGCTTGGCAGATGATGACCTTTACAGACCATTTGAGTTTGAAGAGAGGCATGTTCACAATAGTCTAGCTCTGTTCTACTGTTATTCATTTTAATTCCAAGGAATTTGTTTATTATCATCTGTGACTCATTTAGATTATGTTGTACCCCTGTGTAAGTTGTTGTGTATAAAGTATCCTCAGTGCAGAGTCAAACAAGACTACCTTGTAGGACATACAGGAAATAGTTTATATTTATTTTATTTTTTTGTTAAATATTAGATAAACATTTGAATGTTTCTACTTACTAGATGCATCACGATATATTGTGAAAAGAAGATGAAGTTATTTAATAAGCTTTCTCAGATTACCTGTGTTTCCTATATCTCTGTCAGCAGCTCCCATTAATTTTTTTTTTCTGATGCTCCTGAAATCACAGTATGATTTTTACCAATATTTGTTTACAAAGAAAGATCAAAACGTGTTTGACACACATTGTTTTAAAATAGTTTCAGCGCATTTTAGCCTGCATGTAAGTGATGACACTGTAGACTATACAGTGCAGAATTTGCGGTTAAATTAATTAGCTTGCTATCATTTATCTATTACCAGCGCAAATTACCAGAAAACATTTACAAAGCTATCACAACCATTCATCTAAACATAAGATTGATTAAAAACCCAAACTTTCATTAATAAAGCTCTTATCTATAGTTAGCCTACCTCTTATAGTTAGCCTGTATGGTTAGTTATCAGGTTGTGATGCTGTGATGCATGGACGTGTCTTTTTATGAAATTCAATAACAGTTAATTAATAATTAAAAAATACAAATTAATATTAATTATTTATTAACAGTTTAATTGAATAAAAGTCACATGAAATGTCCTGGAACTCGATCAAGTATTGTTTAAGTGGAGAGGCCATCAAAATGTAAATTCAATGAGAATATGAAAGCAGTATTGCGAAATGTTGTTTGAAGTCAGTTATACACAGATAGATAGCTAATATAATATAATATAATATAATATAATATAATATAATATAATATAATATAATATAATATAATATAATATAATATAATATAATATAATATCATATAATAGATTTATTATATTATATATTTTCTAATGTAAAAGAAAAAAACAACTTTACACCTTTTGTGTGCTTGATGTTACTTGTATTAGTTGTTTTGGAATTTTAGTCACAACGTTCATATGATACAAAATGTGGCTTATATTCAGGAAAATAAACTATTCATAAATTGATTACAAGTTTTTTTTAATCATGCTGTTTAAGAAAACAACAGTCATAAACACACTGCAAAATGTTGTAATTGACAGCTGTAAATCTCTTTAATTAAAGTTGCTTTTGTGAGTCACTGACAAAATTATGATGACTGACATTAATCATCATTATTCACTGAAATCACAATATCAAGGGGAAATATTTGAAATTATGATAATCATGCAGCTTTATCAGGACAAATATAGTATGCGATTTAACATTTGGTGTACAGCATAAAAAATAAAGCAGTTGGTATTTAGTGTACAGTACACTGCAGTAAGTGGCACAGTGGTATTTGAACTACCTGAAATAGAATAGAAAGATGAGGGTTTGCAAAGACATGAATGTCTGTACTGCATGGATAAAATCTGGATGTCAGCAGCATTAAACTGGGTTGTCTGTTTTGTGAAGTGTATTTTTGCAACAGCAAATAAAAAAACAGTGGTCATAGTTGGTCAGAATTAAAGTGCGCTTAGTCTCATGAAATCAGTCTCAGCTGTTCAGACAGATGTTCCTTATGAGTTCTCACATGCGAGCTCCCTGCTCTTTACAGTGAATTCCCTGAATGCTACATGTAGTTCTAATTCTGCCGTTTAGTTGCAGGGATAAAGTCTTTCATATCCTCCTTCATGCAAACACATCACAGCTTAGCAGCTGCCTCTGGAATGTCCACAATCAAATGGATATTACGCTCAATATGGGACAATTTGTAAAGCATAACAAGGACATTTTCCCAGGAAACATTAGCTTCAAGCTTGGATATTTTTTAAACTGGAGCTTTACAAACCATCATCTATTTTAATATGTATATTGTGTGTCTGTGTGTATGTACAGGTGCATCTCTAAAAAGGTTTTACAACTTATTTAAAAAAGTGAAACTTTCATATATTCTAGATTTATCACATGTAAAGTAAAACATACAATTTTTCGTTTGTTTGTTTTACTTTTGATGATTAGAGCTTACAGCTCATGAAAGTCAAAATATTTTTTTTTTTTTTTAAAATACAGTATCTCAAAATATTACAATATTTACATTTGAGTGTCATTAAATGACCATCCCTACAGTACAAATTCTGGGCATCTCTTGTTCTTTAAAACTACAATAATGGAAAAGACTGCTGACTTGGCAATGGTCCAAAAGATGATCACTGACACCCTCCACAAAAATGGTAAATCACAGAATGTCATTACTGAAAGGGGTGGCTGTTCACAAAGTGCTGTATCAAAGCATATTAAAGTTGACTGCAAAGTTGACTGGAAGGAAGAAACTGGGTAGGAAAAAGGTGCACAAGCAACAGAAATGACCGCAAGTCTGAGAATATTGTCAACCAAAGCAGATTCAAAAACTTTCGAGAGCTTCACAAGGATTGGACTGAAGCTGAAGTCAGTGCATCAAGAGAAACATTCTCAGACATCTTCAGGAAAAGGGATACCGAGCAACTTCTGAAACAATGATGCAGGATGCAGCAAAGTCAGATTGTGCAGAAGAATCATCTGTTTCCTGTGGTCTTGTCCTGGTGCTCCTCTAAGACAAGGTCTTTACAGGGGATCCGTATCTGGGCTCTACTTGTCCTGGTCTCCGCTGTCTTTCAGGGCAGTAGAGGTCCTTTCTAGGTGCTGATCCACCATCTGGTCTGGATACGTACTGGATCCGGGTGACTGCAGTGACCCTCTGATCTGGATACAGACAGGACCTGGTGGCTACGGTGGCCTTGGAATAAGAGAGAAACAGACAAATATTAGTGCAGATGCCATTCTTCTAATGATTTAGCAAGTATATAGGGTGTTATGGTAAGTGTTCCCAGTTCCGGTTTACCTAATTAATGCAGCCTAAAAATCCTTTAACGGATTTGGATATTAAAAGCATATTATTATGTTATGTGTAAGCCAGGTTAAAGAGATGGGTCTTTAATCTAGATTTAAACTGCAAGAGTGTGTCTGCCTCCCGAACAATGTTAGGTAGGTTATTCCAGAATTTAGGCGCAAAATAGGAAAAGGATCTGCCGCCCGCAGTTGATTTTGATATTCTAGGTATTATCAAATTGCCTGAGTTTTGAGAAAGCAGCAGACATGGAGGATTATAATGTAACAGGAGTTCATTCAAATACTGAGGTGCTAAACCATTTAGGGCTTAATAAGTAATAAGCAATATTGTAAAATCTATACGATGTTTGATAGGGAGCCAGTGCAGTGTTGACAGGACTGGGCTAATATGGTCATACTTCCTGGTTCTAGTAAGAAGTCTTGCTTGCTGCATTTTGGACTAGCTGTAGTTTGTTTACTAAGCGTGCAGAACAACCACCCAATAAAGCATTACAATAATCTAACCTTGAGGTCATAAACGCATTGATTAACATTTCTGCATTTGACATTGAGAGCATAGCCCGTAATTTAGATATATTTTTTAAATGGAAAAATGCAGTTTTACAAATGCTAGAAACGTGGCTTTGTAAGGAAAGATTGCTATCAAATAGCACACCTAGGTTCCTAACTGATGACGAAGAATTGACAGAGCAGCTATCAAGTCTTAGACAGTGTTCTATGTTAATACATGCAGAGTTTTTAGGTCCTATAATTAACACCTCTGTTTCTTCAGAATTTAGCAGTAAGAAGTCTATTTTTTATATCGACTATGCATTCCATTAGTTTTTCAAATTGGTATGTTTCGCCGGGCCGCAAAGAAATATACAGTATCATCAGCATAGCAGAGAAAGCAAACATCATGTTTCCTGATGATATCTCCCAAGGGTAACATATAAAGAGTGAAGAGTAGCGGTCTTAGTACTGAGCCTTGAGGTACTGGCCTTGAGGCCAGCTCACCATCGCACTCTGGATCCTCTGAACACCTGCCTCTTCCCGGACTGTGTATCCCCCGCCAAGAATCACCAGTTCCCCTGTCTTCATGTTCATCGTTTGTGTATCTTCATTAAATACTGTTAACTCACACTTGCTTCCTTCCTTCCATTGACAAATCGTTACATGGACAAACCACTCAAAAAAAAAAAAAAAAAAAAAGTAAAAAAAAAACATTACACTTAATTGTTTTGTAAAGTTATTTTTTTTCTTCACAATATACATATGTTGATTTTTAAGTGCAAGACATGACAGCAGGAACAAATATAGAAATGGAAAATAAAAACTAAACATAAAGGTGACAGAGAATTGCGTCACTGGTGAATAGGCTCATATTGGGTGAGAGGCCTCACAAGCTGCAATCGTCTTGAAAAAAAAGTTAAGTGATGTGACATACAGCCAAGTATGGTGACCCATACTCAGAATTAGTGCTCTGCATTTAACCCATCCAAAATGCACGCACGCACACAGCAGTGGGCAGCCATTTATGCTGTGGCGGCTGAGAAGCAGTTGGGGAATCAGTGCCTTGCTCAAGGGCACCTCAGAAGTACTGTTTTACACCACTTAAAAAGGGACAAGTGCATAAATGAACAAGAGCTGTCACATGGACTCCTTTCTTGAGCCACTGATGCAGGATGTCTTCAAGCCTCATTCATTTGTCACATCAGAACTGGCAGCAACTGCTTGATTTTGTCAAAATAGTTTTAACAGTTCAATAAACAATAAGTTAATATTAGCTAACTTACATTTTAATCATTATAAAGCCGGTTACTTTGCCTTTTGTGTAACCACCAATAGTTTCAAACAAAGACAGAGTAGAATTCTGTTAAAAAGATGAATGATTGATTCAGTGATCTAATGACTCTTCTTATTTCATCCTTGAACTTTTTTTCTGAATTTTGCCTAATACTAACAGCGGTTGATATAATATATAATTGTTTGGCAAACCAGATGACCAATCATCACAAGACCAGCATCTACTCATTCAGAGAGAACTTGATCAAAACCCTCTCATGATCTGGATTTCAGATATTGTCTTAAGCGTGTGCATCTTTAAGATGATCTGAAGACAGATGCACAGAAAAGGGAAAATGTTGCACATAAGCACACTGGATATGCTATTCACATGACATTTGTAGCTCCAGATAGCCAAAAGCATAATTATGAATCAGATGAAATGACTTTAAAAGACCTGACATGTTTCCGAGAGCGTTCTGGTCCATAGTTCAGGGTTATCGCTCTTTCTCTCTCTCTGAGCCGGGCCGGATCGATATCAGCGTTCATTCCTTCTTCATTCATATCCTGATGCAGCTGATCCTTCATTCAGCTTGACAAAACTAATTATTCTTTCATGCGAAGCCGTAAGCCGTCTGTCTGCAGGCCTCACAGCCCTGAGACGTGCCTTTAAAAAGATGAATCTCTCCATCGCTCACTCCCACCCCGCTACTCATCTACTCTGTGCATTTATGATGATGTTGCGAACAACGGGCCTCTTCAGCCTCAGGCCGAGCTGAAGGTTCAGACACACAAACATTTAATCTAACACCCACAATCCCTACAGAAGGAAATAACGTAGATGATGCCTTTCAGATGAGATGGGCTATTGTTTAAATCAGTATTTTCCTGATAAAAACATCTGAGCATGAATTGCTTGTTGTGTTCTGCATTTGAAAGTCACTTTGGATAAAAGTTTCTGTTTGATGAAGAAATGTAAATTAATTTATAAAGTTGCCAATGATCAATTGACCTGAGCTGCCCTCCACATTCATTTTACAGATCTCTACTCTTGCTGCATGACAACTACTGTCTCAGTTATGAGTTTTTACTAATTTGATGAAACACAACTGAGCAATCCACCAATAAAGTTTTCTTTGTGATCTTATGCAATTTTGCTTATATAATTGTTTATATATAAGAATATGATTTTTGCAACATCAAACACTCACACCATACACATATTTTTATGACACACTCGTAACACCTTGCCCCATAAACCCACCAATCTTTGTGCCACATTCAATCGGCCTCTGAGCTTATTGTCTGTGTTTGTGCATGTGTGTGTGTGTGTGTGTGTGTGTTTGTTTAGACAGATTTCAAGTTGGGATTCACTGATGTTTATTTCTGTCATAGTTTATGATGAACTGTGTGCGTGTCTTGAGTTCTCAAACACACACACACACACGCGCGCGTGCGCGCATACTTTGTATACGTGGTTTATGGTGCTCTCCATTGGAGTAATAGATTTTATACTCTTAAAACAATGGCCTTCAATCACATAAACAGGTCAGTTCATGAATTAAAGTGGTGTGCCTTCACTGGGCCTCATTCATGACACACAAACATAATAAATTATTGTGTAAATCATCATCGCTCTCATTTGTGATCAGTGTCCACCAGTATATCAGTATAACAGGAATAACTGCTAGTGGCCAGCAGTTCAGCCACTCAAACCACTGACACATAACCACCCATTTACTAGTAACATTTTTCTTAGAAAGCTAGTAATAACAGCTGAACTTGAGCAAAAACTTAAAATGCACTGGATTTCATGATTATTTGTGTAAACTCTCTATAAACTAATTTAACACATAGAATCCCAGCTATGTTCTGTACTTTGCATTATGTAAAGAAATAGATGAATGCTCCTAGCCATTTCAATATGAATTCTTCTGTGTGTGTATGTGACTTCTACCTTTGTTTCTTTCATTCTGTGCAGCACATCACTATGTTTCCATGGTGACAAAACATGGAACGGCACTTAAAGATGAACGACTTCCTTAATAGAGGATAATGACACTTGTAATTTGCAATTGGACGTGCTTTAATTCCCCTTTTCCTTCCTTTCTTCTCTTTCTTCATTACTTGTTTATTATTATTATTATGAAGCAGACTTGTACTGGTTCTGTTGGCTTTGGAGACACACACACACACACAGAGAAAGAGAGATATCTTCGGTGTGTAATATGAGTGATTAACAGGACATAAGCAGAGTTGAAATTATCATCAGAACATCCTGTTCGACTGCTACCCCTGACTTTCAGCTCTGACATATGTGTGTTTCTGTGTGATTCTTTTGTTTACTCAAGCAAAGGGATAATGAAACCATATAAAAGCACAAAAAGTAGATTGAAATGTACAATTATGACTTAACATCATCACCACCATACTAATTTTTTGCAGGCAACACTCGCTCCTCTTTTTAATATTTCAGCTGTATTTTCATCTCTACCTCTCGTCTGTGGACCCATCCTGATTAAAGTTTGATTCTGTGGAAGTAACCGTATATTGAAGGCAGCTCTGCACTTTATCACAGTCAAGGTTGCATCTCCTGGCAAACACAAACATCAGTCATCACACAGAGCTGCCACACACAGACATCAATCCATCCGGCCAACGGCCAGCGCTCAGAGAAACTCCATCACAGCCAAACACAGCAGCACAGCCCTTCACACAATCCTACACACAACACGGCTCCGTCTTTAAAGGGCCAAAGCAGTATGACAGCTCATTTGACTTTACTTATTAGCCCTGACAGCAGAAGCACATTTCTGGCTATTTTCTACGAACAGGGAACAAATCGGTGTCCCATTATGTTTATTTATTTATTTAATAAAAAAATTGAACGTTCCTGAGAAATAGATATGCTAGAATAGTGTTTATCAAAGTGTGAGGCCCATATCAGGAGAGGCACAGAGAAATTTTATTACATAGTAAGATGTGTAACAAGGACACCTTTAAATAAAGTGTTACCCCCAAAATAACTATACTAGTCATTATATTATATTTTAAAATAATAATATTCTAATAATCTGATTTCAGTTACTTTTTATGGATTACATGATTACATATTAAAACATACACACACACACACACACACGCACACACACACACACACACACACACACGCACACACACACGCACACACACACACACACACATCTTAATGAATGCTGCACTCTATTGTGCTCATGGACTACATGTCTGACTGTGAATAGAGAGCATTTCTACACTGACATTTGTAACTGAAATCTCCTTCACTGGTTTGATCAGGGCTGAATTAAACAAATGGCCAATTGAGAGAGACATTAGATCCATGAAGGAATATTAAAAACACACATCCAAAATAAACAGCTCATGTAATATTTTGTTTGACCTCCTGTGGTGGATGATAAACGGTTTCAGAAGATAAAGCAGCCCATTAACTGACCGTCTGTTAAAAAGCAAAACAAGTTTCGAGCCTTCTGTACTCTGTTTTCATGGAAAGTGCATACTAGCAGTCATTTCATGAAACATACACCATAAATGATAACAAAACATTCGCAGGTCTCCACTGGGCAACTCCAAGGAATAAAACTGGGTTTTTTTTTTTTTTTTTTTTTTTACGTGCCATAATGTGATGGGTTTATGATATGACTGGAGAAGGAAATAGACCTAACAACTCCCCCTGGGGCTCCTGACACAGTCCCCACTCCCATAAACAGGAAACCGTGCAGATTAGAATTGCAGTCTGGGTGACAAACACACATACAAAGGGCACAAACTGTCTAGACATTTTTTTTTCTTTCTTTTTTTTTTTTTTACTTGGGGTTCAGGATAATCAGGTCAATAATTTCTGCAAGTAAAGAAATACACACATATAAACACACATGCAGCTTTGAACATGCACACACACACACACACACACAGTCAAACAACTGAACAAAAGATGCAATTTGCCTTTGCCGAGGAGCAATACTCCTTTGTTTATACCTTGTTAGAGGATCCTCAAGCACTGCACATCTGCATGACTCCATGAAATAATTTCCTTCAGCAGCTCACAATGAAGTCCCTTCAGCGAGAGGTCATTCTGTTGCCTACAACTACATTTACATACAGCTAGTGACTATGGGTGGCCATCGGTACAGTTTTCCATCACACAGTCCGGTTTTGAAATAGCAAACCTGTCTACCAGAGCAGCCTTTAGCCAGAGGCTCCTTTGTTTCAAGAATCATAGTAATATATCTATATTTTATACTTAATCAATTAGTATACAACTGATAAATAATGAAATAAAATAATAGTCTATATTTAAGTTAACATTAAGTGACATACATTTTAGAAAAAATATTTGCAATGTTGGTTGTTTCTCTTCTATTCTGCTCTGAAAATAGTTAGAAACTGACTCACAGCAGAAAAGTTGCATCTCCGGTCAACACAGTGGTGTTTTGTTTCTGACTAATTCATTGTTTACGAATAAATCAGTCAAATGAAAATCAGTCTAATTTTAAAAACTGACACTTGGTGTATTGCTAAATGAATTAGCCATTTTGAACTAATTGGTTGAATGAATGATTCAGTGATTCATTCAATAAGACATATCATATTTTATATTTAAAACAATCTCAAAGCAATATTTATTCAAGGATAACCGCAGTGTAAATGCATTCATGGCACTGCTGAGCTTTACTAAATAGTGTGTGTAAATCTAATCACCACTCCAGGTGCAGATGCAGCGTTTTACTCTGCAGTGCAACTGATTTTTTATCATGATTGTGGTAATTGCATTATTATTTTAATTTAACTGACTTAATAAATGTAAAATTGTACATGGGGACACATAAAAGTTTAGAAAAGTTACCCTTTATTAAGGTGAAAAGGGCCCTGGAAATAAATTTAATATTTTAAATTAATAATAAAAGTTTAAATGTTACAGCTTTTAGGTTTAGGATTATTTGTCAGTTTCTATCCTGGCTTCACTGAATCCTGTAAAGTGTGCTCCTGTTTGGTGTTATAGAAATGGCCATACTAATATTAACAGAGATAAGTAAAACTACATTTTCAAAATCCACTAGTGGTTGGGTTGTCTGAATAACTAGTGGACTAGTTGGAAAGTATCGCTTATTAACGGTCACCTGACACATTTCCGGGGTGGCAGGTCTGTGTCACAAAACAAGGCTTGCACACTCAAGTGTTTGCAAAATGGAGCTCTGTGCTCGTGCATCCTACTTCTCTCATTTGGCACAAATCCAAGCATTCCATAATATTTCCATAATTGTGATGCATCTTAACGCAACCTATTATTTTATTTTGTTAAAGTACCAAAAGCGCTCTCAAGTTAGCAATGCTGGAACTGATGTGTTTTGTGTGTGTGTGTGATCGTGCGTGCGTACCAGCGAGAAACTCAACTATTAAATTATACCAGCAGAATCAACTCAAAACACTCCATCATTTATTGTCTTATTAATAATGCATCACTGTAAAAGGCCTACTTTTATTTGTGTACACTCACAATGAAAAAAACAAAAAACAAACAAATAGGATATCATTTCTGCCATTTGGGTATCCTTTCTGTAAATAAGTTAAGCTTTTCACAAAAATGAACTGAAACTCAGCATATATAGGCTTTGTTACGTGTCACACTGTTATTTCTATGAAGGACTAAAAATGACAGAAGGAAAAATAAATAAATAAATAAATAAATAAATAAAAGTAGAAAATAAATAAATAAATGCAGAAATAATATAGAAAATAAATACATTTTGGTAATAAATAAATGGCTATTTCTGTATTTAAACACAAAACCATGTGAATTCTGTATTTCTGCGCCCGTCTCAGCGCCCTGAGGACCGCCCTCACATGCTCCATATGCCGCGGCCAGTCCCCTCTATAGATGATAATATCATCCAGGTAGGCAGCGGCATATGCAGCATGGGGCCGCAGCACTCGATCCATGAGGCGCTGAAATGTAGCTGGGGCCCCGAACAAGCCGAACGGAAGCGTAACAAATTGGTGTAATCCGAACGGTGTGGTGAAGGCTGTCTTTTCTTTGGACATGGGAGATAAGGGGATCTGCCAATATCCCTTTGTTAAGTCCAATGTTGAGTAAAAGCGAGCCGTGCCTAACCGATCGAGCAACTTGTCAATTAGCGGCATTGGATAAGCATCAAATTTAGATACTGCATTCACCCTGCGATAGTCTACACAAAACCGCACCGAGCTGTCTGTTTTAGGTACCAAAACTATCGGGCTCGCCCAATCGCTGTGTGACTCCTCGATTACATCCATCCCCAGCATGGCTTCTAATTCAGCCTTCAGACTTTTTTCTTGTGTTCAGGCAACCTATATGGCCGGCTGCGAACTACGACACCCGACTCTGTCTTAATGTGGTGCTGAATCAGGTCAGTACGACCAGGTAGGGGCGAAAACACGTCCGCAAATTCCACCTGCAAACGCGCAATGTCAGTGAGCTGCGAGGGCGAGAGGTGATCCCTTGCCAGGGCAAGGGATTTCTCTTTAGTAACTGCCTCTGGCCCGAGATCCTCCTCCTCACTCACTGCCATCGCTAGCAGCACTGACTCCTCCCCGCTCCATTTTTTAAGGAGGTTGAGGTGGTAGATTTGCCGCGAGTCGCCTTTATCTGTTCGTACTACCTTATAATTGAGATCTCCTATCTGCCGTGTGACCTCAAAGAGTCCTTGCCACTAGGTTAGTAATTTGGAGCTAGAGGTTGGCAGTAACATGAGCACTTTATCTCCCAGTGTAAATTCTCGTAGCTCATTCCCCCGGTTATATAGCTGGCTTTGTCTGTCTTGGGCCTGAAGCAAATTCTCCATAGAGAGCCGCCCCAGTGTATGGAGTTTTGCTCGCATTTCATTTTTGCTATCTGAGCGTCTGTCCTCCCAAGTTTCTTTCAGGACATCTAACACCCCCCGGGGCTGTCGTCCATAAAGAAGCTCAAAGGGGGAAAACCCCATGGAGGCTTGGGGGACCTCGCGCACAGCAAATAAGAGGGGTTCTAGCCACCGGTCCCAATTTTTCGCGTCTTCCTTTACGAACTTCCGGATCATGGTTTTCAATGTGCGATTAAACTATTCGACCAGGCCGTCTGTTTTTGAGTGATAGATGCTGGTACGCACCGCTTTAATGCCCAACAATCCATACAATTCATTTAATTTGCATGACAAACGCGGTGCCTTGATCCGTGAGAATCTCCTTCGGGATTCCCACGCGGGAGATTTAACGAAACAGGGCGTCCGCCACACTCTTTGCCGAGATGTTGTGGAGCGCCACTGCCTCAGGATATCGTGTCGCGTAATCCACTAAGACCAACGCGAAGCGATGTCCCCGTGCTGATCATTCTAATGGCCCGATGAGGTCCATAACAATTCGCTCAAAGGGGACCTGCACTAGGGGAATAGGGCGCAATGGCACTTTTGGGATGGCCGCTGGGTTTACCAACTGACATTCCCGACAAGACGTGCACCTCCTGCGCACGTTCTCATGAATGCCCGGCCGAAAGAATCAGGTCGTTAGTCGATTTAGTGTTGCCGTTACTCCTAAGTGTCCCACCATAGGGTTAAAGTGCAGCATCTGGAAAAGCATTTCCCGACGGCTCCGAGGTACTAACAATTGGGTTGTATCTTCTTTTGTCTGAGCGTCGCGGGTCACTCGATACAACCGATCCTTGATTATGGCAAAATACGGATGGGCTAGCAGGCGCTCAGGGTGGAGGACCGGTTCTTCCCCCCGACCGCATCCACTGTTAAACAGCCCAATAATTGCTGAAACTCTGGCCAATTAGTTCCCAAGATTAGCGGATGCCGGAGGCGCGGACTAACGGCCACCTCCACATTATGCTTTTGGCCCCTAAATTTAGTGGCTATGGCCTTTACGGGGTATTCCACTATATCCCCGTGCACACACCTCACCTTAACCATGCGGCCCGTATCCAATGTCCCGGATTGTATCAGGCTTTGATGGATGGAGGTCTGGTTACAACCTGAATCCACCAAAGCCTGATAGGTAGCATGCCGCCAGCTGGTCAACCGCCAGTTGGATGGCCAGATCCAACGCTGCCGGACGGTGGCACTGGACCCAGTGGGCGGTCTTCTTTGGGAGGCGGGAGATGAACTGCTCCAGCACCACCGCGTCTCGGCATCGCTGCCTCCAGCCAACAGCCATTTGCGGCACAAGTCCCGGAGCTGCTGTGCCAATACAAAGGGTCGGCCCGCTTCGTTCAGCTCCAGTGACCGGAAGCGCTGTCTGTGTTGTTCGGGGCTGAGGCCGACCCTCTGGAGGATGGCTCTTCTCAGGTCGGCATAGACCAGGAGGTTCGGGATGGGCAGTTGTTGTGCCGCCTTCTGGGCCTCCGCCGACAGCAGTGGGATCACCCGAACGGGCCAGCTGTCCGCCGGCCACCCACATGCCTCGGCCATCCTCTCAAACAAGTCCAGGAACGCCTCTGGGTCATCTTTGGGCCCCATTTTCGCGAGGCATGTGGGGGGCGGGGCCGGCACTGGGGGAACGCTGCACCCATCCGACCCTCCCGGTCCAGCAAGCTCTGGAACAGCTCGCGGTCCTCCTGTTAGACCTGCATCGATGTTCATGGTCGGCTCGCAGATACAGCAGGGCCTTGTGATGTTCCTGGTGCAGGCCCGCGAGCGATGTTATAATGTCGGCAAATGGCATCGGCGATGGTCCTGACAGAGACTGCATGGCGGAAGTGTTCTCCTTCCTCCCGGGTTTCGGCACCAGTGTAGTGAAGGTTCAGAGGATCAAAGAGGAAGGAGACCAGGGTCGGCGTTCTGAGGCTCGTGGGAATTTATTACTCAACATACATAAACAAAAATCGCGCCACATGCGCATACACTAAATTCACTGCTGTGTAATTCACGATCCTTCTCGTCATCCTGGCTTCACTCATCAGCGTCGCCCTGGAAACAGAGCAGGAACACTTGCACCTGCTCATGAACTTACCTTGATCCTTGTATCATGTACTTCTTCACCCCGTCACACTGGTGGAGAATGTGGGCATTGCAGTGAAGAAGTTACCGACGAGGTCATATATATATATGTATATGATTTAATATGATATTTAGTATTTTCAAATCTAGGTGAAAAAAAAAATAAGTTGTACTATTGTCGGTTTAAATAAATTAAAATAAAATGAGCATAGAAGATTTGTTGTACCGTTGTACCGAAATCTTGTCGAACCGTCTTGTATTATATCCCCCGAACCGAGATACATACCAAACCGTGACATCTTTGTACCATTACACCATTACATTAGCTTATCACTGGAGTATTACCCAGAAATGTTAAAGAGATGTGCTCGAGATGTGGTCCTGTCAGTAACAGGTCCAACAATTGCTCACCTGACAAATAGAAACAGGGTTGAATAAATCACTATGACATGGCTCTAAACAATCTGATAGAGATGGGCAAATGTGCTCTGTTTGCTGGGACCTAACCAAAATTACAGAGGGTCAAGCTCGGTGTGATGGTTCAGAAACTACAGCCATGTGATCAAATTCACCCATTTCACTATGATACTGCAGACAAATGAAGAGTCTGTCAGCAGCACCACAAAACCATGTGAATGCGTTTAGATTTCAATGGTAACATATGGCTCAGCTGTGACATATGGAGAAAAAATATACATGCTTTATGATACTTAATACCACAGTAAAGCAGACATCCCAAGTCTCCCGGAAGTTCCGTGAGTCTCCCGCATATTGAAAGGGGCTCCCTGAGACCCGCAAATTAGTTAAAATCTCCCGGAATCTAGACCGAGCGAGCAAAAGCACGCATGCAAAACAGATACTGTGTTTCAAACCGTGTAGCGCGCGCACGTCAGAGAGGGAGAGGGAGCGAGAGACCTTGCGTGTGTGTGCGAAGCGCGTGTCAGACAGACAGCATCCTGATTGGCCTGTTTCTGCAAATCAACCAATCAATTGTCAGTGTGGGCGGGCTTTTATCTCTTCTCCCAAACACAATTAATCAGTTATATCTATCTAGAAATAGGAGCACCATGGCAGAGGGAGAGTGCCAAAAAAAAAAAAAAAGAAATAAAAAAAAAGAAAAGTACACGAAAGTGTAACCCTGTCTTATAGATGTAAAACATAATGACAGTCTTGCTCATGGCGGGTTAAATGATTGCAAAAGGCATGTTGAGGTGAGTTGACAAGTTTCATTTCATCTGCATATTATTCAGGCTAGTTGCCAAGGCTACATGAAAACAACAAACTCTTTAGACCTGTTTAAAGTTGCAATGGAAAATAAATAAAAGCAGTTTACATAAATTGTATAAGCAGATTATATAAATAGTAAAAGTAATCTACATATTTAAACATAATTAATGAAATAATTACATAGGCCTAAAGCTTATAGAAATAATATTTTATGCTATATCTTTTAGGGACCACAACATGTTAGGGAGGCTAAGCGCAGGGAAGGTTGCTCCAATATATGTCAGTTCTCCCATTCAGATTCTGAGAAGGTGACTACAGCTGGAATTTATTTCATTCCTTGGGGGGGGTGGGGGGGGTGGTCTTCGTGATACCTCCCTGAAACTTTTTGCAGGTTGGGATGTCTGGTAAAGAGTGTTTTGTTGATGCATAACAAATGTCAATTAAAACATTTGATCATTTCCAGGTATGTAAAACTTAATATCAATGGACAGCATTTTGTTCCTCGGTTTGTACCGGTAGCCAGAGCGCCTGACATCTTGGCAAATGTAAAAGTGCTGGCTAATGCTACATGTAAATACAGTAAGATTGTTATTCATGCCTGCAATATTGATGTTCGACTTCGCCAGTCGGAGATCACAAAAAAATAACATTAAAGAGGTGTGTGAACTCGCAAGCACAATGTCAGACACTGTAATATGCTCTGGTCCCCTCCCTGTTTACTGTGGTGACGAGATGCAAAGCAGATTGTCATCACTCAATGGCTGGATGTCTAAGTGGTGCCCACAGAATAACATAGGTTTCATAGACAATTGGATGAGCTTTTAGGGCAGACATGACCTGTTGAAAAGAGATGGTCTTCATCCCTTCTGGGGTGGCACCACTCTTCTCTCTAGAAATATGGCAAATAGTCTTAGTGCTTATACTTGACTAACTGGGCCCCATATCAGGAAGCAGACGAACTGGCTAAACCAACCGTCTGCTAGCTGCCTCATGTCACAGAGGTCAGTCAATTCTCAGCACATAGAGACTCTTTCACTTAGATATCACACTATAGAGACTGTGTCTGTTCCCTGAACTAGAAAATACGAAAAACGTCCAAACAAAGTTAAGATTAACAATCTAATTGAGGTCAAACAAATAAAAAACAGATGCAATACGGATAAACAAATGATAAAACTTGGCTTATTGAATAACAAATCCCTTTCTACGAAAACACTTTTTGTAAATAATATGATCACTGATCATAATCCAGAAGTGCTCTGTTTGACAGAAACCTGGCTAAAACCTGATGATTACATTATTTTAAATGAGTCCACCCCACAAGATTGCTGTTATAAACACGAGCCGCATCTAAAAGGCAAAGGGGGAGGTGTTGCTTAATTTTATAACAATGTTTTCAGGATTTCTCAGAGGGCAGGCTTCAAGTATAACTTGTTTGAAGTAATGGTGCTTCATATAACATTATCCAGAGAAACAAGTGTTAATGATAAATCCCCTTATATGTTTGTACTGGCTACTGTATACAGGCCGCAAGGGCACAATACAGACTTTATTAAAGAATTTGGTGATTTTACATCCGAGTTAGTTCTGGCTGCAGATAAAGTTTTAATAGTTAGTGATTTTAATATCCATGTTGATAATGAACAAGATGCATTGGGATCAGCATTTATTGACATTCTGAACTCTATTGGGGTTAGACAACACGTTTCAGGACCTACTCATTGACGAAATCATACTCTAGATTTAATACTGTCACATGGAATTGATGTTGATAGTGTTGAAATTATTCAGCCAAGTGATGATATCTCAGATTATTATTTAATTTTGCACAAACTTCATATAGCCAAAATTGTAAATTCTACTTCTTGTTACAAGTATGGAAGAACCATCACTTTTACCACAAAAGACTGCTTTTTAAGTTATCTCCCTGATGTATCCAAATTCCTTAGCATATCCAAAACCTCAGAACAACTTGATGATGTAACAGAAACTATGGAATCTCTCTTTTCTAGCATTTTAAATACAGTTGCTCCTTTATGCTTAAGGAAGGTTAAGGAAACCAGTATGACATCATCGTATAATGAGCATACTCGCACCCTAAAGAGAGCAGCCCGAAAAATGGAGCGCAGCTGGAGGAAAACAAAACTAGAGGTATTTTGTATTGCTTGGCAGAAAAGTAACCTATCCTACAGAAAAGCATTAAAAACTGCCAGATCCAATTACTTTTCTTCTCTTTTAGAAGAAAACAAACATAACCTCAGGTATTTATTCAATACAGTGGCTAAATTAACGAACAATAAAGGTGGTATCCTCACAATTATATTCCTTCTTAGAGAAAAATGGTATCTGTGAGGATTTCCAGTCAGGATTTAGACTGTATCATAGTATTGAGACTGCTCTCCTCAGAGTTACAAATGACCTGCTCTTGTCATCTGATTGTGGGTGTATCTCTCTATTAGTTTTATTGGATCTTAGTGCTGTGTTTGACACAATTGACCACAACATTTTTTGCATAAACTTGAAAGCTTTGTTGGCATTAATGGAAGTGCAATAGCATGGTTTAAATCGTACTTATATGACCGCCATCAATTCATAGCAGTGGATGAAGAGGTATCATATCGATCACAAGTGCAGTATGGAGTACCTCAAGGCTCAGTACTAGGTCCGGTACTCTTCACACTCTATATGTTACCCTTGGGAGATATCATCAGGAAATATGGTGTTAGTTTTCACTGTTATGCTGATGATACTCAGCTCTATATTTCATCACAGCCCGGTGAAACACACCAATTAAAAAAAAAAAAAAAAACTAATGGAATGCATAGACAATATAAAAAACTGGAGTAATTTCTTACTGCTAATTTCTGAAAATAAACAGAGGTGTTAATTATAGGACCTTAAAACTCTGCATGTAATAAACTAGAACACTGTCTAAGACTTGATGGCTGCTCTGTCAATTCTTCATCATCAGTTAGGAACCTAGGTGTGCCATTTAAATGCAATCTTTCCTTAGAAAGGCACATTTCTAGCATTTGTAAAACTGCATTTTTCCATCTCAAAAATATATCTAAATTATGGCCTATGCACTCAATGTCAAATGCAGAAATGTTAATCCATGCATTTATGACCTCAAGGTTAGATTATTGTAATGCTTTATTGGGTGGTTGTTCTGCACGCTTAGTAAACAAACTACAGCTAGTCCAACATTCAGCAGCAAGAGTTCTTACTAGAACCAGGAAGTATGACCATATTAGCCCGGTCCTATCAACACTGCACTGGCTCCCTATCAAATATCATATAGATTTTAAAATATTGCTTATTACTTATAAAGCCCTGAATGGTTTAGCACCTCAGTACTTGAGTAAGCTCCTTTTACATTATAATCCTCTACGTCCGCTACGTTCTCAAAACTCAGGCAATTTGATAATACCTAGAATATAGAATATATCAGAATAGAATAATCAACTGCGGGCGGCAGATCCTTTTCCTATTTGGCACCTAAACTCTGGAATAATTTACCTAACATTGTTCGGGAGGCAGACACACTCTTGCAGTTTAAATCTAGATTAAAGACCCATCTCTTTAAACTGGCTTACACATAACATACTTTAATATCCAAATCCGTTAAAGGATTTTTAGGCTGCATTATTTAGGTAAACCGGAACTGGGAACACTTCCCATAACACCCGATGTACTTGCTACATCATTAGAAGAATGGCATCTACGCTAATATTAGTCTGTTTCTCTCTTGTTCCGAGGTCACCGTAGTCACCAGATCCAGTCTGTGTCCAGATCAGAGGGTCACTGCAGTCACCCGGATCCAGTATGTATCCAGACCAGATGGTGGATCAGCACCTAGAAAGGACCTCTACATCCCTGAAAGACAGCGGAGACCAGGACAACTAGAGTCCCAGATACAGATCCCCTGTAAAGACCTTGTCTCAGAGGACCCCCAGGACAAGACCACAGGAAACAGATGATTCTTCTGCACAATCTGACTTTGCTGCAGTCTGGAATTGAACTACTGGTTTCGTCTGGTCAGAGGAGAACTGTCCCCCCAACTGAGCCTGGTTTCTCCCGAGGTTTTTTTCTCCATTCTGTCACCGATGGAGTTTCGGTTCCTTGCTGCTGTCGCTTCTGGCTTGCTTAGTTGGGGTCACTTCATCTACAGTGATATTGTTGACTTGATTGCAAATAAATGCACAGACACTATTTAAACTGAACAGAGATGACATCACTGAATTCAATGATGAACCGCCTTTAACTGTCATTTTGCATTATTGACACACTGTTTTCCTAATGAATGTTGTTCAGTTGCTTTGACGCAATGCATTTTGTTTAAAGCGCTGTATAAATAAAGGTGACTTGACTTGACTTGTAAAGAACAGAGGAAATGTGTTTGCAGTAATGCAGCTGTAATTAAATCAGGTAAATGGCATGAGGGTTTAAAACCAGAAACATGCTTCTTGTATTTTTTTAACACATCCCAAAGAGTGAAGCATGATCACCAAGAATGTTATTGCCTGCCAACAATGCACAGACATAACAGGGAATTTTATCATCATGAAAATACATTTTTTAAAATATTATAATTTTCTCATTATATTTGTAGGTTTGATTTTCATTTAGAGCAAGAAAAAAAAAAGAAAAAAAAATGACATCACACTGCTCAGTGAATACCTTCTCTGATATAAATCAGCTTGTATGGATGTGACAGGTCCTGATGGCAGTAAAACAGGAGTTGTGTGTATGTGTATGTGTGTGTGTGTTATAATGGTGTGTAAGTGTGTGATGACAGCCGCAAGCAGCACCCTCGCTGAGATTTACTGCATCTAACCTGTGTCTTTTTACTTTAGGGATTCTGAGAAGTATCTGATTATGAAAAACAAAAGCACAGATGATCTAAAACACTCGGTGTCATTAATGAGTTTCAAAGCTGTATGCTTAAAACGTCCTTGTTTTGCTGTTGTTACTAGTTCTTTAGAAAGCACTTTTGCTCAGCAGCTAATTCCAATACTCTAAATGCTGGGACTGTCCTCTCAGCTTAAACTATGGTTCAGTGGTTTCCTGAAGGGCAACTTCTTTAGACAATTCCAGTAATTATTTCAGGAAAAGAACAAAAAATACCCCATGAAATGTAATTTTCTCTTCTGTGTTATTAAAGGGTCTGATATACTGTGAGAGAGCAATCCTTTTGCATCTCCATTTATTTTAGTAACAGTTGCTCTGCTGGCACTACAGGACCTTTCTGGAAGTGTTCAATTTGTGCGCTGCCACCTTTGCTCGTGGGAGCTCAGTTATGGCTTGATTTATTTAGATCACCTGAGAAGTAAAGTTCATGTGATGGATCACTCAACTCAGAGAGGGAAAAATACAGGTCTACAGAGTCCTCTGAAAAAATCTGACATCTATAATATAATGGTTGCAAGCTGGTGTGTATAATTCATCCAGCGAGGTTTTTAAAGTCTAAAGGGTTGCTGTCTGGCCAACACAAACATTTCCCTGCATGAATCCAGCTTGAATTAAGTTGCGGTTGATTGAGCAAATGATGGGCAGTGTTTTAAAATCTTGTATGACTTCCTTTACTGAGGGGCTGTTTAAGCCTTAAGATCTGTAATCTCTCTGGACATATTAACTCACACAGAAAGGAACGGGCTTCGGATATGTCATAAAAAGAAAATATGGAAACTATAAAAGTGTAAGCTTTGGGACAGTTTCCAAACCTTTTACGTACCGTGCTGAGGTTGGCACACATGCAACTTTAAAGGGAGATTTCAAAATTTCTTTAAAGACGAGTATGTGTACAAACTGTTTAATTAAACTTGGGCATTTCTTTAGAGTCAATAAGACACCAAATCTGCCCACATATTAGCGCTACAGAAACAATTAGTGTATCTGTGCATGTAGATTCACACATGACATCTCAATGGCTTTTTTTTTACTCTAATACATAAACATGGAGAGCAAATAATTAATTGTGTGAGCAGTTTCTACTTTATATTACTCTTAAACTGCCATGAAACATGGTGTGGCGAGTGGGGCGGGGCCGAGAGGCGTGGGAACGAGGAGTGAGGCCAGGTGTAGTGATTGGAGATGAGCTACACCTGCGCCCCACCGCCCCCCTGGCCGGGCCCCTCGACCCGGCCGCCAGGTCCGTCCCCGTCCTCCAACGCGGCGCGGCCCTCGGTGGCCCCCCGACTCGGGTCCTAGGAGAAGGAACAGACTTTGGGGTAGGGGAAGAGAGAGATGTAGGGGAAGAGAGAGAGAGAGAGATAGCTGGAAGGGGTTCGCCGACCCCGGAACAAGCCGCCAGCTGGTCCTCCGCCAGTTGGATGGCCAGATCCAGCGACGCCGGCCGGTGGCTCTGGACCCACTGAGCAGTCTTTTTCGGGAGACGGGAGACGAACTGCTCCAGTACCACTGTGTTGATGATACTCTCGGCGTCGCTTCCTCCGGCCAACAGCCATTTGCGGCATGAGTCCCGGAGCTGCTGGGCCAGGACAAAGGGCCGGCCCGCTTCGGCCAGGTCCAGCGACCGGAAGCGCTGACGATGCTGCTCGGGGCTGAGGCCGACCCTTTGGAGAATAGCTCTTTTTAGGTCGGCATACACCAGGAGGTTCGGGATGGGCAGTTGTTGGGCCGCCTTCTGGGCCTCTCCTGACAGCAGTGGGATCAGCCGGACCGGCCAGCTGTCTGATGGCCACCCACATGCCTCGGCCGTCCTCTCAAACAAGTCCAGGAACGCCTCCGGATCGTCGGTTGGCGCCATCTTCGTGAGAGGCATGTGGGCAGCGGGGCCGGCACTGGGGCTTGCCGGCCGCGTCCGAACCTCCTGGTCCAGCAAGCTCCGGAACAGCTCGCGGTCCTCCTGCTGGGCCTGCATCATCGCCTGGAAACGGCGATCGTGGTCGGCCCGCAAGTCCAGCAGGGCCTGGTGGTGTTCTTGGTGCAGGCCCGCGAGCGACGTGATGATCTCCGCAAACGGCGATCCCGATGTTCCTGGCGGAGTCTGCATGGCGGGGTGATTCTCCTTCCTTCCCGGGTTTCGGCACCACTGTAACGATATAAACTTCTTAAACATCGGGAAGAAGGAGGCGGGAACCGGCGCACAATCAAAATCATTTTAATATACAAAATAAATACAAAACGGCGCACCAGCCCCTCGCGGACGACTGGTGCGCACAAATAAAAACCAAAACATAAAATATGTCCCAGGCCTGGTCCTCTCTCGTCCTTCACGGTCGTCACTCCAGTTTTATATCCTTCCATCTCCTACGTGGGACTCGATACTGGCGGTGGGGCGCAGGTGTAGCTCATCTCCAATCACTACACCTGGCCTCACTCCTCGTTCCCACGCCTCTCGGCCCCGCCCCACTCGCCACACATGGTAAATATAGTTTTCTGGTAAACTGCACTGCCATTTTATATCAACAGTACAGAAAGTGTATACAAAATTATTGTAGAGTTAATATTGACGTGCAGTGTTGGGGAGTAGTTAAATTCAATGGTGTTATGTAATTTAATTACAAAATAAATGTAACTATAATCAGTTACAGTTACTAAGAAAAAAATGAGTAATTCAATTACAGTTACTTAAGAAAATTTTAATTACAAAGGGGATTACATTTGAATATTTTAACAAATCCACATACAGCTTATTTTCTCATATGGCCCATAATCTCCGCAACCTGGAAAACCGGTCTGGTTTGTAGAATCCAGTCATAAAAATGGAATTCAGCCTAACGCAGACAGAATATGCCACATTTTAGAATAATAAATTAAAAGTAAGTCAGTACACCTGAATCAAAACGCGATATGGGAGTGTGTGTGAATGTTAAGTCGCAAAATGTCAATCTATGAATCCTGCACATTCTGTGTGTCTGTGGAAACCATGCACTGACTGACCATCGGGAGAACCGGGACAATTCCCTGTGGACTGGCAGACAATTTGGCACTCTATTTTAATATTGTTATTATAAAATTGCACGCCGAATGTACTAAAGCGATTATTTCCAAATTCGCCATTCGATAATTAAATCTCTAATAAATTATGAATCGGTTATTTGTGACTGGCAATGGTTGGGCTCGCATGCTCTCCGAGCCTCCACTGAACAGTCGGGATCAGACTCAGAGTAATCAGTGTGAGAGAGAGAGAATAGAGTGGACTGTGGAAGCACACAGCTGGAGCAGAGGAGATAAACTACTGTTCAGGGTTTCAAGTGCAGGTCAGTTTCATCTGTAAAGATGATATTGTAGTTTTGTCTTTGTTTACTTAGTCAAGCAGCAGCTCGTTGCTCACACTACCTCAAAATACTGTATAAACGACATTATTATTATCTATTGTAATGTTACAGTATAATTTAGCAGACAGATAATCATATTTTATCATGGGTTTAGGGGAGGGATAGTGCAGACAAAAACACAGCTCTTATGAAAATGAATGTAGCCTATGGTATGGCACTAACCATAGCTTAACCATGGAATTTGTATAAAAATAAATACAAGTGGTAAATAATTTGCCAAAAAACAAAAATTGCACTTACAAAGCATGGTAAAAGTAAATAAAAAAAAATCTTCAGTATTAAAGTCATGAGAGGATGGATGGATAATGGAAGTGAAGGAGCAGTTCAGGAGAGAACTCTTAATTATGTTGCATGTCCCCAACCTAAGGATTTAAATCTTTTTTAAGGTCCATACACAAAATAGGGTTGTCCATGTTTCAGAATGTGTTGTGGGTGTATGAGTGTGGTATTTCTCATGGAAATGAATGGTGCAGACATGCGGTTTCATTTACTACACATAGGCCTACTGAAGCTTGCAGTGTTTTCAGTCTCTGCCGCCTCAATATATGAGTACATGAACACAAACATAATCTCTAGAACTGCTGTGAGTCACTTCATGAGCATTTTACTTATTTTGAGAAACTATCATCATATCATATACAAAAAGACAGCAGTTTCAAAAAGACACCAATGTTTCAGGAGTTTATTACACAGAACAGGACACATGCTTATTAGATAACCGTATATGAGTTGATGTATATGATTTTTATTTTATTTTTTTGTTAACTATTTTCTCCCCAAACCATTGTTAGATGCAGTGTTTCCTGTAGTTCTGCAAAGATTTGGTTTCAAAAACAGCATCTATAAACCATTTCTTTTGATTTTAAATCTGCATTGAACTTCAGATCAATCTCAAAGTAAAAGGTGTTACTAAAGTCTAATTGTGTGTTGGACAGTGGTGTCAAAAGTATTGTCATTCATTACTCAAGTAGAAGTATAGATACTAGGGTTTAAAAAGACTTTTGTAGAAGTTGAAGTATCACCTCAATGTTTTTACTCAAGTAAAAGTGTAAAGTTACTGGTTTAAAAACTACTAAAAGTATAAAAGTAAAAGTAATGTAAGGGGGGAAAAATGCCATTAAGAACAAAAGCTTAGGCCGCGCCACAGGGGCCTATTGTGCACTACCCCACCTCCTCAAAAAACATTTTCTAAAGGCCATAGGCCATAATGACTATAATGTTATATTCAAATGTTCATGTTGAAAAATTTGGGATGCACTAGGCTACCTGTTTCAGCCACATATATGCCCATTGAAAATGAACGCACTTTAGTACAATTCAAAAACATTAAAGAACTAGAGATATGATGACTAGTTGCCAATAAGTATTGTTATGGTGCAAAAAGTCAAACTTCAGAGGCATGTCATCAATAACCTTTAACGGAATGTAAATGTACATCCAAGCTTAGCTGCAGGAATCTGTGAGGGCAATGGACAAGAACACTGGTGTGCCCAGGGCAGGCTTAGTAAAAATTACCCTTCTGTGGTTGTCTATTTACAATAAACATTAGTGCTGTCAAAATTAATGATTAATCCAAGTGGGGGGGGGGGGGGGGGGCAGCTTAATTTGACGAGGACGAAGAGAAAGCACCCATTTGGTAAATGAGCCAGTGAGAAATAATAACTTTTAAGTAGGGTCCAGTGCCTTTTCGATACTTTTATAATGGTACCGGTACTTTTTAAAAACGAACCACAAAAAAAAAACTATGGATAACATTAAAGAACATTACAAATATTTAAAATAAATCCATAGCTTTCCCACGCTCCTTGGATGCTCTCATTTCCCAAGTTGTGCTTCCCTTACTCTAAGCCTAATAAATGTATTTCACAATCTGGGTCATTATTTAATACAAAACCACACATAATGTTTCTACTGTATCTCTGTCACTCTCTCTGATATTTAGTTAAGATGAGTGCTGTCTGTCACTGTCTTTAATCGGTTCTGTGAATTACTGTATGCTCATTCTTTATAAAGTAGCAGCAATGTTGTTTTTTAAGTACAGTAGCCTACTGTGCAAAAGTCTTAGGCACATTAGTATTTTCACCCCAAAAAATGGTTTTAAGCCATTTATTTATATCTTTTGCTGTAGTGTGTCAGAAGGGAATATCAGTTTGCCATTAATTTTAATAATACTCTAGTGCGATTTTGAATGCACAAGCAATCTGACAATGGCAAAATTAATGTTTGGAAATTGTCACGCTGTCTAGTCTCTGTTTCCCTGGGTGTCCACTAGTGGGCTCACTTCCCCTTAGGCACTTCACCGTAGGCACTAGAATTCCTCTAGTCTGGTCCTGTCTTCACAGTAATTGCACTCCAGTTAATTGGCAATCTATTGTCATTAGCCTCCCTATATATTCCAGTCTTTTCCTGTTGTTTGTATGGAGTCCTTACCCTTCGTGTCATCAGCCTTCTCGTCATCCGAGATTCCCCATCGTTTTCTCGTCTTCCGAGTTCCTTTCCTGTTCCCTCGTTTGTTTATTTGTTTTGTTTATTTTTTGGACTGTCTGTTTGGCTTGACCTCTGCTTGTTTGACCACGAATTGGATTGCCCTATCTTAATAATAAATACCAGCGATTGGATCTCTACTCTACTGTACTCTCCTGTGTCTCTCTGGTGCACGCTTCATCACAGAAATTTAAACTGATATTTTATACTGACACACTACAGCAGAATATATAAATAACTGGCTGAACACCATTCTTTTGGGTGAAAATACTAACGTGACTCAGACTTTTGCACAGTAGTGTATGTATAAAGTACTTATGATTAGATTAAGTATATTTAAATTTATATTTAAAAAGTGTAATTAAAGTATGTGTTCGTTCATATGTGTTAAGGGCTAGATTTTCGCTGGAGGAAACACCTGTGGTGTGACAAGCAAAAACATTACAGTAGCTAGAGGAGAAACCGACTGCTCCCTCGAGACCTTTTGTAAACTGTATTTATGACAAAGAACTGCACAGATACTGATATTCTAACAATCTATCGATAAACACATACCTCATGTCCTCTGTCTCTGTATGAGTCCGCTCGCTGTCTGCGGATTGAAGAGCGCGCTGAAAGACGGGAGGAGACCGGTCTGACGCTGGTTTCATTTGAAATTTAAGGGGACTGACTCTAAGGCGATCGGATACCGGTTCCATACCCAACCCTACTTTTAAGAAATATATTTTTTTGATAAACGAACCCAAAACTGGCTATGTCCTGGCTGGGGTGTGATGTGATTTGTATCATGCGCAGGTGCGATGGATCTCGTACAGACCAATAGGGTGTCGGAATGGTATATGTTTATACTTCTCATCCAACCACAATCAAATTCACTCCATCCGGATGGCGCGATTTATCGAGACTTAAGGCGTCTCTCAATACCAAGTTCGCAGAGTCTGGACTTCCATCCTGGACTTCCATTGGACTTGCCAAGTTCGACTCAGAAGAATGAACTCTTGAGGACGGGAGGACGCAAGAACCAGTCATTGTACAAATGGAACAGCAGCATACTTGATAGCGTCACTCAGCATGCAATAGGCCTGCATGCTTTACTTGAATTAACTTATTTTTTATTTTCAATATATTAAATATATTAGTATTAAAAAACTAATATGTACCTACTCTATTTTCACTTTATATTTATAATGAAATTGAATATAATATTAAACAACTGCCTCTTTTTTATTTTAAAAAACTATTAAACATATTAATATGTAGTTCAGATAACATTACTACTGTGATTATATCTACGTCATTTAAAATAAAATATGTACAAACAACTGCCTCTTTTCATTAAGAACAATCTAGCAATAAACACAGCTCAGCTAGCCTACAATTTAAAAAAAAGCGGTAAAAATGGTTGAAAGGTGTAAATCAATTGTAAAACAACAACAGTATTTCAAAATGTATTACAGTTGTGAGTTTTCTCCTCCGCCATTGATGCGAACCTGGTTCGAACTGAATTCTGGGTTATGGCCCATATCAAGTCCGCACAAGTCACCTCTCCATGCATCCTCAGTAAAAGGGGCAGATCAAGAAAACATTTGGGGATTGGAATAGTACTTGGGCAGCGACTGATGACATTTCTCAAGTCCACAAGAACAGAAGTACAGACAAGTACCCATATTGAGAAACTGCTTTAGGTCTCTGCAGAGCAAAAGTAGGCGTTTATCACCATGTGGGTGTTTTCAAACTGCTGGGTGTTTCTAAATCATGCAATCGAAATGATCCCCCTTACCCAACCCCACCCCTAAACCTAACGTCACTATTACATCAACCAATCAGGTATCATGGTTTAAAAACACCCTGATCTGGTAACTCCCATTACTTTCCTGCAGAAACCTATAGATAGTTTTTTTTTTTTCTCTTTTCTTTTTTTTTTCTTTGAATGACGACAAGCCGGAATGAAATAGCAGTAACAAAGCTATTTTTAAAATTTAAGGAGTAGAAAGTACAGATACTCGCGTGAAAATGTAAAAGTAGAAGTAAAAAGTCGGCTGAAAAAGAATTACTCAAGTAAAGTATAGATACCCAAATTTGTATTTGTACATCGTTACTTGACACCTCTGGTGTTGGATGTGTTCAAATGTGATCATCTTAATTCAAGTGATGAAGGATGGTGAAAGTCTGACAGTATTGAGCAGTACTTTAAGGTTAAACCTGCATGGTGTAAATGTTTGAAAATGATTAACAGTTGTAAATAAACATTCATTAGAAATTTAGAAAAGTAATCAAAAAGTATTCAAAAGTAATTAGTAACATTATTTTATTAAAGTAATTTAAAAAGTTGCACTACTATTACATTTTAAATAGGGTAACTTGTAATCTGCAACCTATTACATTTCCAAAGTAACCTTCCCAACACTGGATCTGGGATTCCTTCATGTCTGAGACCTTCATGCCTGCTCATCTCGAATACAATCATGCCAACATGAGTATTATAGGTCAAAAGTATTGGTCTCAAGAGTGCTTTATTATACTGGCCATTAATCCCATGAAACATTCCTTGTTTGAATGTCTCCTGGTCTACATTTAGTAAAGTTTTATACTCTGAGGACAATAGAGAGAGGAAGCATGATGGTACAAGAAAGAGAAAATATTGGATCAGACTCTATAAACAGACTTTCCTTTCATCCGTTTCTTTTTTCTTTTTGGCTCTTTAGACGAGCTGAACACATATCAGCCTATAAAGCACTTCCATAAAAGAAGGCCTGACAATTATGGCAGGATGTTGAGCAGTGAATTGATTAACGTCAAACGCTGCATTTTAAAAGGATTGAGTCCACTGTTTAAAATGCTGGAGAGTTGATTATGGCTCTTTCATTATGGCAGGACTTCACCACACCTCTCCTGCAGACCTTTGACCTACATACGGAGAGTGTGGTATGTTGATATTATCACAGAATAGCAATTTTACTACGGAAGTTTCTGTGTTGTTTTGTGACTGAGGTTTAGTTGAATAACAGCCTCATAATGATACATCAGTAAGGCAGTAATCGTTTTCTGTGCTTTTAAAGGTCAAGGTCAAAGTTACAATTGCTTGAACACAGAAACATAGTATCCCTCTAGCTTGGTACATCATTGCATGAGGGACTGTTGACAGCATATGAAACAGCCTTCAGAGCTGTTAGACTGTGGTTTGCCAAGGAGTTTTCTCTCAGAGCTGCTCTTTTTTTTAACGTTGTCCATATCAAACAGTAGGGCATGTTTTGGGTGAAGTAAGAGGATCTAGCATTGATTTCTGGGGGCAGACTCAATCTCTAATACAAAGAAAAGTGAAAACCGTCATTCTTATAATCATTTCATTCCAAACCTGTTCAAGGATTTCATATATTATGACTTTATATATTATATTAGTATTCTGATCATTTTTTGTGTGAATGATCCCTTTAAAACTGCTACACTGATTTGACCAAATGGAGTTGTGCCTCCAGGCTACATCCTACCATGAAAACTGACAGTAATGTAATTTTTTGGAGAGCTCTTGTTGCAGAACTCAAAACAACAAAGTGGCTTCCACAACTTCTACATGGAGACAAATGTTTTTGTTTGTTTTCTAGGCTCCCGGCCCGTACATTTGGTTCTCCGGTCCTCTTTTTTCTAGAGGTTGAGTTGTGCTACTTTTACAGGGTTGGTGGTAGAAGCGTGTTTGCATTTTGGCGGAGACCCTAAAGGTAGGGGGTCTTTTGAACCGAGGACTTTCTAAAACCAGCTCTGTGCCCCCAAGAAACCCACACTGCTCCAGCATGATTGTGTCTTTGATGAATGAAACATTAGTTGTTTTTAGAGAAATTTGTGGTATTTTGTTCATTGTGTGCAAGAGGTTCAGAAACACTGAATTACTATATCATGAAGGTTTCTCAGGACCATCACTCACATGAACAGCTACTGCAGCCACATCAAATGTAAAATGGGAAAATATATGTTTTTTGAGGTATTGAATAATAGTGCAACATGACTCAAAATCCTAAGTAAATCACATTGTGTGATTAATTTAAATGCTCCTGAAAGTGAAACTCACACAACTGCTTATTCAATAAAATTAGCCGCAAAAATAACTGTTCCCATGTCTTTTAATCACTAATTTTCACTGAGTGTCTTAAGTAAATCTTGACAGTATAATCTTTTAACACCGAAAGAGGGTTTGCGCTGACACAAGTTGTTAGTAAATCTGGCTTTTTGCATATACAGGTACATCTCAATAAATTTGAATGTTGTGGAAAAGTTTATTTCAGTAATTCATCACAATTAAAAGAAACAAAGACTTAAACTACTTCAGTCTATGTGCACTGAATTTATTTAATACACCAGTTTCACAATTTGAGTTGAATTACTGAAATAAATGAACTTTTCCATGACATTCTAATTTATTGAGATGCACCTGTATTGCTGTTATTTTATCTGCTACTTAAATCACATTATTATCGTCATCCATAACATACACAAAAAATAAACAGATTTTTTTTTTTTTTCAGAAATCATGGAGATTGTAACAAAACATAAATCAGCTCATTAACGTACTGTACAGTATGACCATCCACATTTACATTATTTGCCAAAAGTTAAAAAATATTATGATTTTAAAATGTTTTTAATTAAGTATCTTCTTCTCACCAAAAATACATTTATTTAATAATACATAAATAAATAATAAATAAAAAATGTAAGGATCATGTGACACTGAGGACTGAAGTAATGATGCTGAAAATTCAGCTTTGATCACAGGAATAAATTACATTTCAAAATATATTCACATAGAAATAATATTTCACAATATTAATTGTATTTTTTGATCAAATAAATGCAGCCTTGGTGAGCAGAAGAGACTTCATTTGAAACATTTAAACTTCATTTTAAATCATACACTTTTCACAAGTACTGTACATACCAACATTTCATCAATATTCAGCATATTGTATTTCATTTCACATGGGTTATGCAATCATAAACTAAAACATGAAATAAAATTGCACAGGTGTGTGTATGTTTGCTTGAGCTTGAGGGTGTTTTACAGAAACCGATTCTTACTGAGAAAGACACAAAGCCACCTACACACGATTCTATATTCACAGCATCATAACAGGCTTTGGGCCGGTGTACAGTAGTTGTGTGTGTTTTGGTGTATATCTCCCAGCATACACACACTCCCACACGTTCACAGCATATAATAGGCCCTTGTGAGAACAGTAGAACTGTGCACATCTCGGACAGATTGTTCTTGTCAAGCCCAACTCCTCCAAGTACACAACACATGTCCATCTGTTAAACCCGTTACAGCAGGCCAGAGCCACACAACAAGAACTCTGTCATTTCCTTCTCTCACCTCCGGACTGGACACATCGACTAGAAATAGTTGACTTTATTATTAGGAGTAATATCCTCATATGCTGCAAGACACAATCAATGACTAATCAGCAAACCAAATGTTAAACTCTCTTTAACCTGTTTTATTTGTATTTTGAACCTATATTCAAACTTTTCTCAACCTCTTTTTCTGAACCCTCATGTTGTGTTCTGGTCATTTTGACCCGGAGTGGATCTATGTTCTTTTCGCCAACATACTATAGTAGTTAATGTTATTTCACTGGACTTAAACTTACTGACTCTTCTCACTCGGGATATACCAGCAAATTTGATAATTTTGTGACTTTTTTCCCCATCCTGTTACAGGTTTTTGTTTTTTGTTTTGCTTTGGCACAATTTTTTACAAACAACTGGTACATTTTCAAATCAACAGATAATCAAAAGTGCACATTTTTAAAACATTTCAACACAATTTATATTATGTTAGTACAATACACAACCACAAAATATCCTTTTCTCTAAATGTTTCATTCACCGTAACAGCTTTTCATGGAGCTATTACTATCAAACTTTTAATTTGTATGACTTCTCATTCAGTTTAATACATTTGTTTATTATTTAATCTAACTCATCTTAATGGTTAACCAGTGAATCATTTGGTGCATCTATAGATATAGATTCAGTAGATATATTGTTTCTATTGCATCGACAGCATAGAGAAATAATAAAAAAATGTTTCAGCGGCCATCTTGGGCAGTGGCGCTGGGTTGGCGGCCATCTTGCATCGTGTCGCTGGGCTGGTGCCCACTTTGTGCTGTGGCGCTGGGCTGGCGTCCATCTTGCATCGTGGCGCTGGGCTGGCGGCCATCTTGTGCAGTGTCGCTGGACCTGCGGCCATCATGGTCAGTGGTGCTGGGTTGGTGGCCATTCTGCGCAGTGGCTCTGGGCTGGCGGCCATCTTGTGCTGTGGCGCTGGGCTGGCATACATCTTGCCTCATGGCGCTGGGCTGGCGGCCATCTTGTGGAGTGGCGCTGGACTTGCGGCCATCATGGGCAGTGACGCTGGCTCGGCAGACGTGCGCTTCCTCTCCCTTCTCCATCCGCCATGGTGAGACAGTGGCTCCAATCCGTCCCACACGAGCCCCGAGTCGAAGGGGGGCCATGGTGGAGAGCGATGCTGAACCTCCTCTCGACCACTCACTCCTCGGCGACCTCTCCTGGTCCCACGAAACACGACCAGGCGGGTTCCCTCAAACTGACTCTTTCTCTCCCGCTCAGTGGCTGGGGAAGAAACATCAAAAGACACACCACTGGATCTGTGTGTGACCGAGTCCTTCTGTCATGATCGGGACACAGGAAAACACAGAGACAGATCCAAGTGCAGGTATGTTTTTATTGGGGTAATCCAACTCGAAATCCAGTCCAGGCAGGGGTCAAAACCAAAATAACCAATCAACATAAACAGATACTAAACACACGGGCAAGACAAGACTTAGACTAGTCGTGATAATTACAAGGACTCCGTGACACATACTAAAACAGACAGGAGGTGTTTCTCAATGTCAAGGAAGGATCCTCGGAAGCCAGTATTTCGAGGATGCTACGTCATCGACATCCGTCAAAGGACTGTTCCAATGTCGAGGATCCTCGGAATTTCAACCAAGGACTGAGTCCTTCGTTCGAAGGATATCCCATACACAGGAAAGGATGCATATGTGTATCCTTCGCGGTCTTCACGCTCTCAAATCACCCACAATCCTATGCGCGCAGCATTGCTATCTAATGTTAGTTCAAAAATTCTAAAATGTCGAACGTTAACGTAGTCAGAGCGTTAACGGTTTTTATTTACGTTACCAAACATTTGTTAGAACTGTAGTAAATATAAGTAAAGTTTGACGTTTAAATGCCAGTACAAATTACTACCGTATTGATATTGTAAATTATACAAATGGTTAACTGTACCTGAGCTGTCATTTAACAATTGGTTGCGTCATCGGCATTTCTTTTATAAATAACTAGTTAAGTTGTCCAAAGTAATTTAATGATACCATTCACAGCGTTATTCAAACGGACCTTTTCACTGAGGTAATGATGCAATTATGTGCACTTGCTAGCCTGTTCCATTTACGTGTTCTCCGAATGCTAAAGAGGACTCTCACCTAGCCTCTGAAGGAAGTGACTTGGAAGGACCAGTCCTACCAAGGAAGTATCTTTGGCATTGAGAAACACCTAGGGTATTAATACACAGGGAAATGACAGTGCTAATGGGGAATTGGCTGAGTGCAATGTGACAGCTGAGTGCAATGAGGAGACAGAGATCATGGGGAATGTGGTTCAGGAAGTAACAGACACCGTGGGTAAGGGGGGCATCTAGTGGTTACCCAGGGAACACAAATCAGACACTGTGACAGATCGTGTCTCAAATCAGGTCCGAGGACTGGCTTGTCACGATAGATTTCAAGGACGCCTACTTCCATGTATACATCATTCCTCAACACAGGTAGTTCCTGAGGTTTGCTTTCAGGGTCAAAGTATACCAGTATTGGGTTCTTTCGTACAGCCTTTCACTCTCACCCCACACTTTCATGAAGTGTGTAGATGCTTGGCTCCATTGTGACTCCTTGGCATCCGCATACCGAATTACATTGAAAATTGGTTGATATTAACCCTGTCAGAGCAGATGATGGCTCGGCATCGAGATGCCGTCCTTGCACATAAGAAAGAGCTGGGATTACGGCTAAAGGGCAAGGAAACAGTGCTTTCTCCACTATAGAGAAGAACCTATCTGGGCATGGTGTGGGATTCAACAACAATGTTGTCTCTTGCTTAAAATGAAACCATTCTCAAAGTTGTGAGGGGAGTGAGAGAAGGTCACTGTCAAATACTTTCAGAGACTGTTGGGTCTGATGGCAGCTGTGTCCAATGTGATACCTTTTGGCCTGCTTTACACGAGATCCTTGCAGTGGCGGCTCAGGACCAAGGGGGAACCTGCTCTGCACGATCAAAGTCATGCTGTGATGCTTACATGCCCTAGAAATGTGGAAGAAACCTTGGCACCTGTCTCAAGGAAAGTCTCTATGGGCTCCCTGTCATCATGTAATGCTAACGACAGATGCCTCCCTCACAGGTTGGAGAGCATGGGGTCAAGACTGGCCACTCTTCCCGAGGTCTGTGGAAAGGCCTTGTTTCAAGATCTAAAACACTTCCTTCCAGACTTAAGTGGACACTTATGTGGACATCATGTGCTTGACTGCATAGACAACACATCAATGGTCTCTTACATCAACCGACAGGGGGGTCTGTGCTCTGTCCCCCTTTAAAGGTTGGTGCTACAGATGGTGGTGGACCTCCTTTGGAGGGAGTTCAGCCTGCCGGAAGACCTATTTGTATCGCAGGAAACAACATACTGTCCGCTCTGGTTCTCCCACACATGCACCCAGCTCCGGTTGGGCTGGATGCAATGGTGAAGACTTGCCCGATGCTTCATCTGTACACAACTCGATTGCTCTGCTCCCAAGAGTTCTGCAGAAGCTAACATGACCTTGCCAGATATGCCTTTATGCTTCCTGGTTGCTTACATCACCATGCTCATGATGTCTCGCTCTCTCTATTGGACTGATTTCACGCCAGGGCTTTCCCAAAGTGTTTAACGCAGTGTCTCGTTCTCTTCAGGGAACCTTGGTTACATACATAACCTCAAAACGTTTTGTACTAAGAGTTTGTAAAATGTACACCTTACCTATGAAAATAGTAACAAACTAATAAAAAATAAAAATAAAAAAATTAAAACGTGAATCATTCCTAGTTACAAATGAAATGCTTAGAATAAACTACTTGGAAATATATATAATGGTCAAATCTTGAATGTAATATTTTTATTATATTTTATTGCTTTATTTACATTTTTGTATTTATTTTTGGAACTCATTTACCACAGTTTATTTGGTAAACATTTCCAAAAAAAAAAAATTCACTCGAAAACTGAGGTGCATGAGCTCAGATCAACGAGGCCTATGACAATTTAGTTCCAAAAAGAAACACAAAATCTTGTGCTAATTAAAAGAAAACTAGTAAAAAAATATATAATAATAAATAACAATAAAAGACTCAATCCATTATTTGGCAATATCAGCACAATAAGAGTTTTACACACACACACACAAAAAAAGAAAAAGAAAAAGAAGGAGAAACAGCAGAAATGGCCACATTCTTCATAATTGTCTTGTTCAAAATATAGGTGAACATTTGTTACAGAAATCATTTTTGGTCAACATTTTTCCGCAATGGTTCCACTGCTGGTGGTGCAGCAAAGAAGTGAACGAGCCACCAGATGCGTGTGTGTCGTTGATACATTTTTATTTCCCATGAATCAAGCAGGTAATTCAAGCCTTTGAAAGTGCTGACTGGCCGGATAGGAGCGTGTATGAGGACTACTGGGTAATAGACCCCTGATGGCCTGGCTAACCTCATACTGAAATACATGGCAAAGCAGCACTGAATGGCTATACGTCTGGCCAGCCAATGCAATATTCATTTTTACAGTGTTTTCTGTGCTGTCCAGAATACAGAATCAGAATGCTACACAAGATCTTTTGAACAATTATGAAACACCTTCCAACCGAAAATGACTAAATGTTAAGGTGAAGGTAGTCTTTGTAATGCTTTGTCTTTCAGTAAAGCATTAAGAAAACCATTCCATCATTTAAAAGGGTTATTATGTGTTTCATCCGAATGCTTCATGTGTGATTTTCATTTGAAAAGAGCTGGAAGGATGTCTGTGTGGAGAAATAATGACAACTTGTCATTTTGGGGTAAATTATTCCTTTAACCTTCACAGGTCTCAACTAAATAACACACAAAAAATACCTAATTTAAGGATGAATGTGGGCTAGGTCAGTGGTGTAAAAATTTACATCTGTGAATCCTGAAAAAAAGTAAAATGCATCATGGTTTCCACAAAAATATGGTGCGGCACAACTGTTTTCAACATGAATCAGAAATGTTTCTTGAGCAGTAAATCATCATATTATTCTGATTTCTGAAGATCATGTGACACTGAAGACTGGAGGAATGATGATGAAAATACAGCGGAGCATCACAGAAATACATTACACAGATATTCACAACAAAATATGTATTTAAATTGTAATAATATTCCACAATATTACAGTTTTTCCTGTATTTCTGATTAAATAAATTAAGTTTTGGAAAGACAAAGAATCTTCTTTCAAAAGCATGACAAAATCTTACTAATGTCATTTTTAAAAATGTCCCTATATATAAACTATAAGCTTTTCAGCAAAAGTAGATTATGTACAGGGCCAAAAGGGCTTGGGGACTCTGGTGGTCAGTCAATTTTAACTCAACATTCCACTACTACAAATTCAATGTAGTTTCTTGTTATTTAAGAGCCTGTCCTCCAACAAAAAATGCCCATATAGGTCGTTTGTGCAAGCACCATTTAAAGCCCTATATTAACGTTTTAAAGTTAAGCGCCCTATAGCGGGCATAAAAATAATGACAGTATCGTGTTGCGTCTGTCGTCACAAACAAGGTCAAAATGCATAGTTATTCATTTGAATGATCACACCTAACCCCACCCCTAAACCCCTAAAATTCATGCAAATTTATGATTTATAGAGCATATACATTTTTTGAGCACATGCATTCTCTGCGATCGAACCCATGATTGCATGATTACATATCGTTGTATAACATAATGCTGTACCAACTGAGCTACATGATTATGAACAACATTAATATGAAAACGTCCTGTTGCAGATAGGGGCACAATTGTAGTATACACTCGGATTTGGACAAACGACCTATGGGCGTATTGGTTGGAGGAGAGGTTCTTATTTAAACATCTTGCAAGACACACAAAAAGGGGCCTAGGCCCGAACAGGATCCTGCCTGATGATCTTGCTATAGTTTGAAAGCTCCTATGCATCTGAAGTGTATCTACAGTCTATAGCTAATAAAACGCTGATTCTATTACGTTTGAAACAGAGCCCCTGATGAGTTGGTGTCCTAGTCACACGTCTCTCAGACCACTTCCTGTCAATGGCCCTTGAAATGTCAAACTTAAATAATGCATGGACCAATCAAAACATTGGCTTTAAGCACCATGCGTCACATGACATTTCCACTGCAGTAGATCACCTCTGATAAATGGCGTGGCGCGCTACGAGAAAACCATGCGTGCAGACAGCATTCATATTTCATACCTCTGTGCCTCTTAACATTTGCTTTGTCGTAGATCTCAGACGCGGCGCGCCCACATTACATTTGTAATGCGTAGCAAAATACATAAGCCAAATATAATAAGCATTTTCTCTCCTCGGCTAACAGCGTGACTGCTGTCTCATATATCTTGTGAAGCCTTATGAATTCAATCACATTTTTCAGAAAAATGAAATTGAGAGTTATAACAATGTTAGCTGCGGTCTGACTTTCACAAACACACACACACACACACACACACACACACACACTGTGTCAGAGCTGTGAAACGGGTTTATTGAGCTGGACGAACATGCTGCTGACTGACTCCATGTATAATGATCACACACACATGCTTCTATGGAAAAAGTATCACACATAACATGCTTAACATCTTCATCATTCTCCTCCAGCAAGACATTAACTGAAGGAGGTGTTTGCACAGAAAGATGCTCACCTGACAACATGACGCCTTCTCTTTTAGAAAAGATCTCAAAAAGGTCTCAAGATTTGATAAAACACATATTTTTGTTTTATTAGAAAATTGATTTAAAAATCTCAATATGAACATTTCTCAATAAATTATCTTAGCTGCTATCCACATTATTTTTAACTGTTTTTATTATTTTATAAATATTTTACTTTATTATTTGTGTTCTGGAAGTATTACAATGACTAGTCAACACATCAATAGAACAACATTTTTAATGCTCATTGTAGCTGTGAAATGTGTTAAAATGTGTAAGAATTACCAATGCCAAACTTTAACTGGAAGAAAGTACAGTGTGGCAGCTCAATTTAGATCAATTACCAGATCTCAAGGAACATTCATTTATTCCCTTGTGAAAAAGATGTGTGCTTAATTTGTATCAATGTGCACTTGTTGTGTACTAAAAAAAACTATAACAACTATAAACTATATTAAAACTGTAAAACTATTTAAAAACTGGAAAATATAATAAAATAATGAAATAAAACCCATTTAAATGTACTAAAAAGCAGCTTTGTCGTTACAAATGTGAAATTGCACATAATTTTCAAAATAAATGCAAGTGTATAACTACATTATTTTCCGTTTACCAAAAATGCTTCTCAGTACATTGAATGTTAATTATGAATCATACAGTATATAAAGAAGTCTTAATTAAGCAGGTCAGGAAAGCACTCTGAAGTTTATATAATCTTAAGTTAATATAACATCATATAAGTTATTTTCTTTTAACTGCAGTTAAAATGAACATGTACATGTTCTTTTTTTATTATGCTAATCTTAACTTATTAACAAAAAAGTTTTAATGAAATACAATTTAGTATCAAAACAAGACCATGGATTAGAGAGCTTCATGTTATCATGTTGCTGCTTTACTATGAGGATCAGATCAGAACTGAATCAGCAGTTTATCCTGATTCCCACTGGCTCCTGTTAGTCCGGACCGGAGCACACAAAGATGCCAGTAAAGATCTGGAGTCACTGGCCACGTGTGCTGAACTACTGCAGTAAAGTCCACAGAGAGAGTGAGGGTCAGCAGACAGATGGACAGACAACGAGGAGAGAGACAGAAACAGGATCCACAAGTGAAGAGAGAGGGAGAGACATGCACAGAGCGGATCATCAGAAGATGAGTTCAGAGAGCCACCTATGAAAACATTCATGGAGCGTGTGTGTGTGTCAGGAGATTTCATTTTTCCCCTACATGATTCTAATATGGGTCAAAGGTCAGAACCCTTCGCCTCATTCTGTGATTCTGCTTACAGGTCTGTAGAGATAATTCACCACTTTTTTCACTGAAGAGTTCTTTAATAACCCTAGCAAATGTGCATTCAGAAAGGAATAATTCATCAAAACATGAACACTCTGACATAACTTTGTCATTTTCTTCCTTCTGTGGAACTCAATATGAGACATTCAGAAGAATCCTCTTGCTGCTCTTTTTGACACAAGGACAATGATTTTGGACAGATGCTCTAAAGCTCTGTAAAAGTCAAATAAAAGTGGGCCACATGCACAGATGCACTACATTCCAAGTCTTTAAAGACATAAGAAGAATGTCACACAGGTTTAGAATGTCATGAGAGTGAGCAGATGAAGGCAGAACAATACTTTTAAACTATTCTATTAAAACTGCCTAGTTACAAAGAAAAGTCTTTTACAGTCTGTCACAGAAAAGCTTTTTATTAGCTTGCTATGTAGGAAAACTATTCATGTATTATGCCTTAAGATCCCAGGAATCAAATCCTTATTTGAACAACATACAATAAGTTAAAATATTTCTGATAAGAAGAGAGCCTTTGTAGAACTTACACACACTCTCAGAAAAACATTTAGGTGTACTTTAGTGGGTAAAAGGTCATAACTGGTGTCTTATTGCTGTGAAATATTTACTGATTTTTAGAATAACTTTTGATATCATTAGCAATATTTTCAGATGAACACTAACTGGTCTGACGCACCTTGGCTTTACAGTATAAAGTACAGCTTTATACAGTATACAGCTTTATCTTTAAGAAATAACAGTCTTTTAACAGGAGTAGACCTTAATCAGTTTAAGCATACTGTTGTTTTTTGATACAATTGTTCTTGTATCAAATGTTCAGCCAATTTCAAAGTATTTTTTTCGATCAAAGGTTTCGGAGAAGGTGGCTTAGAATCAATAAGAGATCTGTTTGTTTCCAAATGACATTTTAGTCAGTTTCAGGGCTTACCACAGAACTGCGTTGGCTTTTATTGAGGTTTTAAATGATTTACTGAATGCAGTTGACTCAAGGTCCTCAGCTGTTCTTGATTTATTGGCATTCACTACTATTGACCATGAGATTGTACATGCATGGCTGGAAAAGGTGGTGGGAATTCATGGTTTAGTGCTTGAATAATTAACTAATTTCTTTCAAACATAACTTTTTCTATAAATGTCAGTCAAGATTACTCACAATCTGGTTCATTGCCTAATGGGGTTCCTTGGGGGTCCATTCTCGGCCCGATTTTGTTTTCTTTGTATATGCTACGCCTTGGGTCATTTTTCCATAAGCATGGAATTTCTTTTCACTTTTATGCAGATGATATGCAAGTGTATCTTCCTCTGCAGTAAATAAAATAAAAATACAATAATAACAATAGTAGAAAGAAGCAAATAGAGTGTTTGTTGGACTGTGTAAAACATCAAATCATAATCATAATTTTTTTTAAATCTGAATGAAGATAAAACTGAAGTTGTGTGTTTTGGAGTCCAAAATAATTTAGCTGTTCTGTGTAGTTTAGCCCCCTTTTGTACAGGAGTTAAAAATGTAGAAATTCTTTGAGACAGTGATCTGTCTGTTGAGTCCTGCTTTTATCAATTAAGATTAATAGGGAGGGTGTCAATGCATGATCTGTAAAATGTCATTCATGCTTTTGTATTTACAGGGTTTGGTCACTGCAACTTGCTATATGTTGCTAAACAAATTAGCTACTCCAGCTTTGAGTTTACAATGGTTACGGATCCATTACAGAATCAACTTTAAAATTGTGTTTTTTGTTTATAAATTTTTGCTCAGTATGGTTCAGTAGTTTTCATGAAATTGGTAAATTTGAATTTGGAAATATGAGCCAAAACAGTGTTTAAGGTTAGCTGATTAGCTGGCTAAACAGAGTAGTGGAGATCAAGCTTTTGTAGCGATAGCAATTTGGCACCCACAAGCTTAACACATCCTCGCACATGGGTCATAAAAATCGCCTGAGGGTTATGTTTTCATTGTTATGGTTTTAGTATTGTGGTGTTATGGTTATGATTGTTTCTTTTATGTGTATACATATTGTACAGCACTTTGGTCAATGTTCGGTTGTGTAAAAGTGCTTAGTAAAAGAAACAGACTAAAACTAAAACAGTGACAACAGATATTTTGATCATGTTATGTCAGTATCTGCTGTATTGTTATAAAGACCTTATTGAGATCAGAATTCATCATATAATTATCAGCTTCTGAAGCGAATGGCATAATTTCTCAGTTTGGGCCTTTGAATGAAATCAAACTGTTTATTTTTTCCCCTGCATATTCTCACTATTTCATACTATTGCCTCTGTGACAAGCGCTTGAACCCCTAAAGGTATTTTTTTTGCAGAGGGACTGCAGGGAACAATGGAAACATTCGAGTAAAATATGGAGCACTGGAACTAAATTCCTTCAACAGAACAATGCTGAAAATATCAAACTAAATTAATGTCCCTGCTCTCTCTCTCTCTCTCAGTGTCATTATACTCAAACCATTCTCTGCTCAAACATAAATAAACCTAGAAGCCATTCTTGTTGTGGCAAGCAAATCATCATCAAGCAATCAGTAAAACATTGAAAACAATCCATCAGAGCTTACCTTTTGCATCTGTTCATCAGCAGTGACCAGGATAAAGTCAGGCCTAATCGGACTGGGCTATTCATTGGCAGCATTGTGAAATTACATATTGATTTTTCTCCTCAAGCATTCAGAAATCTTTTCTCTCTCTCTCTCTCTCTTTGACAGAGGCATTACAGAGACAAAGCCTGAGCATTCATAATAGCCACAAAGATGCTTTTCTCTTTCTAGCTCTATCTACATTACCATTCAAAAGTTTGGGGTTTAACCCTTTAACTGCCCCACCAAGAAAAAGGCATTTGAAATGTGTTTGCTTTGCATTTCTTGTCTGCTTATGTTTCTAGTTACCACACTCAATGTATTTTTTTTTCAACACATCCCATCATTTTTTTAAATATCTGCCTCTACCAAATGGTTGATATGTCACTTAATGATAAAAATACTGAAATTCATACACATACTATATAAATCAGAAAATATGAACTATAATACTAATTTATAAAAAACTAATCAAAATACAATAGTTTTGTATATTGAGTAGTTTTGTATATTCTTTATTTATTGAAGTATGCTATAAAATATTTCAGGTTTTCATTTTAACACAGTAAATTATAAGTTTTCTTGATTTTTAAAAATAAACAAAAATAAATAACAGAAATAACTAAAAGTAACAAAACCAAAGTCATTACATTCTTTCAGCATTAAAAAAATAAAATAAAATAAAATAAAAATAAAAATAAAAATAAAAAGATAGAATTTAATGCTTATATTCATCAAGGATGCATTCAATTGATAAAAGGTGACAGTAGACATTTAAAATGATACAAAAGTTATTCATTTCAAATGCTGTTCTTTAGAACATTCTAATCATTACAAATCTTGAAAAAATGATGTATCACAGTTTCCACATAAATATTGAGCAGCACAACTGTGTTCAACATTGATAATAATCAGAAATGTTTCTGAGCAGTAAATCATCATATTATTCTGATTTCTGAAGATCATGTGACACTGAAGACTGGAGGAATGATGCTGAAAATACAGCGGAGCATCACAGGAAAAACATACATTTTAACATACAGTATATCTACAGTATATCAGACATGCTTCTTTGAGCAGTAAATAAATTTGCCACACACATCTGTGAGCCACTAACCAGCATCACATCGAGCTCAGTGCCACATTAACCGAGTATTGATTTTGATAAGAGGAAAAGCCTCATGACGGATCACACATGTAAGCATATTCTGTCGGCTGCTTTCACACACTTTCTCTGGGGATTTCTGTGGATGTTGGATTTTCGTGGGACTACAAAGCTCTCCGACAGCACATCAAACTGCTCATGTTAGGCAAAAACCCTCTGAAAAGACCAGCTTAGGCCAGCCTGAACTCCCATGCAGGTCCAGTGATGTTTAGTGCAGCAAAGCAGATTACCAGAAAAGTCTCACAGATGAAGCTATGAAGACTGCTGTCCTCAGCACATGCAGGTTTTTGTTATAGCTAATACTGTATGGTCAAGTTAACCCCTGTAAAACTACTCTGGAGGCAGCACACAGGTCACATACCGTTGATCTTTAGGAAAAACAACAGATGAATTTCTCGGGGTAGTGGTGGTCTTTTCGGCATGGATGGAGCATCACATCCATTTCTGAACTCTTTCAGTCTCATCAGTCAGTGCATCCGGAGAATACTGACTCTGCACTGTGTGTGTTTGAGCACAGATAACGTGAGTCACGTGAGTCCACATACGCTCAACAGCAACTACGTAAAAGATGAAAGATGCTTCACGCAGGCTTTTTCTGGGCTAATGCTCTGCTAAAGAAATGTCATTGACACAGTCAGATCCGGAAGATTCTAGCCTTTCAATGGTTGCAGAAATGAAAAAAAAAAAAATATGGATCTTAACAAAGCATTTAAAGCAGTGTGATATTAAAAGGCCTCTCCATGATCCCTGTATTGTTACTCACAAATTGATTTCATTCAAGGGTTCTCAGTGAAGAAAGCTTTGATTACTTGTGTTGGAAAGCTGAACGTAGACCACTGCTCATGCATCAGAACAGAGGTCAAGTGTTTAGAGAGTGTGAGAACGTATTATTTTCACTGAAGGATACTGCATCTACTGCAAAACAGATTGTTTGTGACAACAATGAATATATATATATATATATGTGTGTGTGTGTGTGTGTGTGTGTGTGTGTGTGTGTGTGTGCTCTTGTTTTTGTGTCATATCAGGACACAACTCTGTATAATGACATGGGTATGACACAGGTATTACAAGGAGAGGGTGACTTTGAGGACATAACCCATGTCCCCATTTTTCAAAACACTTATAAATCATACAGAATGAGTTTTTTTGAGAAAGTAAAAATGCACAAAGTTTCCTGTGAGGGTTAGGGTTAGGTGTAGGGTTGGTGAAGGGCCATAGAATATACAGTTTCTACAGTATAAAAACCATTACACCTATGGGATGAACACACTTTACACAAAAACAAACATGTGTGTGTGAGTGTGTGTGTGCGTGTGTGTGTGAGTGTGTGTGTGTGTGTGTGTGTGTGTGTGACTCTGTGTGTGTGTGTGTGTGTGTGTGTGTGTGTGACTCTGTGTGTGTGTGTGTGTGTGTGTGTGTGTGTGTGTGTGTGTGTGTGTGTGTGTGTGAGAGAGAGAGAGAGAGAGAGAGAATATAAACAACACAGATTCAGGATGTTTCACTCAGTTCACTGTTTGTACTCACACATATGTAATGATGAAAGTAGTTTACAGAAGTACTTATAAAAGTAAATGAATAACATGACATTTGTGGCTTCAACATAACACAGCTGACGATCAGTGCAAATCACGAATGGTTTCATTGCACCACAGCACATTATTCACTCTCAATATTCTTTTGACTTGTGCTTAGACTAAAATGTCACCATGATTTTTTTTTTTTCTATAACAGAGTTGAACCAATATAAAATTAAATGTAATGAAATACTGATATAGTCAGAGAAACTCACCTCTGTTTGAGCCAAATGCTCAAAAAACAACAACAGAATAATAGGGTTGAGCAGAAAGTGCAGAGACAAAGACAAATTGTAATGTAATGGTGATAAATGGGGGCATGCAAGTGGTTGATTTCAATGAAAAACAACGATTTGTATAAATAAACACATAGTCAGAGTCAGGTCGATGCAGCAATGTAAGTTCAATATCTAACTATATTGTTCAATATCTAACTATATCAGTAGTAAGTCACAGAATATACTGTGAATTCTGGAAGTTGACTGTAAAACAAAGCCAGCTATATCACCAGAAAACAAAAATTACATACAGCCTATATTTCGAGTAAATTGCTACATAAATTCACAGAGTATCTAATGCGCACTCTCACAAACACACACACACACACAAGATCTGTTGGTCCACTCACTCTTCTGCTGTGCTCCACACCACCACAGCAGCCCGAGGAGCACGACAAAACACGGTCTGTTCATGTCCTGATCTGCCTGTTCTTCATGTGTGCTCAGTCGAACAGCAGACGCCGTCCAGGAGCCTCCAGAAACTCCACAGGTGACTTTGGAAAGTTTGGGATGCTCCTCTGGCAGAGCCCTCCTGTCCCAGGCACTTTGAGGAGGGGGCGTCCTGAGATCACATTCCTCTGCATTTCCTCTACTGGAAAATTTCCAAGCAACGTACCACACTAACTACAACTAACAGGGATGAGAGCCCAAAAAGCCAAAAAAAGTATCAATAATATCAGCAAACAGCAGTTAAAATCATTTTAATGCATAATATATTCATGCTTTTATTCAAACCTTTCTGTATGAGGTTGTTTGTCGAGACTCTGGAGGAACATCATGCTGTAACTTGTGTTTGTTTGTTTTTTTTACATTCAAAGTTGTTTACTGTTCTCAGTGTTTGCGTAAGTTAAAATGCTGAATAAAATGTCCTTTCTTTTCCTCGGGGTGAGTAGGTATGCTCTGGAGTTCCTGGACTTCCTCTGACCCCTCTAGAGCTGGACACACATTTGGTCTCATCAGTATTCACCAGAAGCAGACCGTCCTCATTCTGATAAAATTAAAAGCAAAATATTTTCTAAACAAACACACATTTTAAGTGATTATAATGTTACAGTTCATCGGCCTGTCAGTCCTCCACACAATTTAAAATGCATGCACAAGCAGTTTTTCCTCACAGATGCGATGGCCTGAATCTCCGTTATGCATTTGCAGTGCTCAGACTGACATCTAGCTGGACAGAACGACATTTCTGATAGATGTCAGTGAGCTTGGCTGGACTGACACGCTTCATGTGAGGTAAAGCTGTGAAAGCCAAGCAGTTCTGTGCACTCACATTCAGTGGCTGAGCTATGTCACGTTCTCAGCCTTTTTGGGTGAAGAGCCATGTGGAGGCTCTCTGGATGAAACGCTTGAGGAGAACCGAGGTCTAGTGCTGAGGGATGAGCTGGCTCAGACGTATCGAGACGTTTGCAGGTGTGACTCTGCCATACGTCCAGCTGCATTTGGCACAGATGGTTCCTGTGAGGATGGTGCTTCAGCACACGGCTGAGAATCACAACATGGGAGGTGGGTTGGAATCTCATCAATGCAATACAATTACTGTGTATGATATATATATATATATATATATATATATATATATATATATATATATATATATATATATATATATATATATATATATTTAATTAACACTTTATTTAATTAGTCGGCTAATTCTTCTAATAATTATAAATAACTTCAACTACACTGTTAAAAATTTCAGAATGATATTCCAGTTTAATAATTGCATTAGTTTCACAGTAATTCACAGTAAGGACTTCTCTGCACTGTCAGATAGTTCTTGCAAACAGACAGCATACTCTGTTTCTGCAGTTCATATGTGCTATGAAGGCTCGTAGCTTGCAATGCAGCGTGAATATACAGTATCATGCTGTAGAGTTCATTTTCTTTTTGTTTTCTTGTTGGTTTTATGTGTGACATTGAACTTGTTTATGGTTCACTTCATGCAGATTTTGTAATGTAAGTGTTGGTTTCAGTTGTTGAATGTTACCACTGCTGTGTTTTGTATGTCAAGTATTGATGTCCTGTCTTTCAAAGGCACATGTCAGCAGTTGCTTCTCTATTGTGAAATATCCATCCACAAACAGTTATGAATATGAAATAGGTTATTGATTAATCTTCATACTTAATGCTAAAATTAAAACTTCATGTTCATGCTAAGAATAGTTCAACTAACATAAAGTCAGACGATTAGCTTATTTCATATGCTATCTTGTCATAATTTTCATTTATCACACTTCTGACATGGCAAGATTCCAAACAAATTCCAAAAAAAAAAATAAATAAATAAAAACAATTACAGCAGTAAACAAGCACATTTCTCACAGTGGCACAGTTAAAGACATACACTATAATGTGAATACACAGTAAAACAAGAGCAGTAAATTATTGTGATGTTTGCTTGATTCAGCCATTTGTAAGAAAATGACCCAGCTTGCATTGATTTCACAGTAAATTTATGACCACAGTCACTTATTGTAAAATAATACTGTTTAATCATGTAAATTCCTGGCAGTATTTTACGGTGTACAACTAGACTGCTTAATATCTGCTAACACTTTATTTTGCTAGTCCACCAGCACACTTTCTACTGACTATAGGTAACATTGCATGTACATCAACTTATTCTACTAACTCTAACCCTAATCTAACAGTTTACTAATACTCTAATAAGAATTAGTTGACATGTAATTACTTGTAGTTACTTTCAATGTCTAAGGTGGACAGTTGAATTACTGCACTCAGTAGTGTAAAGTTAATTCATCTGGGGGGGTTGTGAAGTGCTGCTTGTTAGCTCTTAAATTAAAACCTTAAGTAAAAGATCATCAGCCAATTTCCTAACCTCAGATTCTGCACCCTTAGAATGATTGGACAAGTGTTTGTGTGTGTTTGAATATGCCTTATTTACTTTATGGCAGCATAAATCCTTGTTTATGTGAATGACACCCCATTACCTCATCTGTTCACTCCCATTTGAGGCTGAGGGTAATATTTAGAGCTGTTAATGATCACACAGCTCGTTATTGCTGCTTGAGCTTGTTTAATTCATCCTTCTGCTTTACTTTATAGCGTAATGTGCCTCTCATTCCCTCTTCACCATCTGTCTCTCACTCTCCTGTCTCACTCTCTGTGAATCTATCTTTCTTCTGTAGTGAGGTGTCTTGCTCTCTGCTGTCTGAATAGGCAGTTTTCTTCTAAGGCAGCATTCCAGTGAATGATTTGCAGCTTTGTCTCAGGATAGCTGAGTGTCACCTGACATTTAGGGATCAGGTGATTGGATTAAAAGAGACTCAGAATTGAGTTCATAGAAGTACAAAAATTGCAGCATGCAGGTCACAAAAATTTGTCAGATAATTATTGAATTTAACACATTTTTATTTTGACCATGTTTCTTTTGACCATCTTTTCACAGATCTTGTCACAATGCATTCTGGGATTGCCTTAAGTGAGAAAGACACAAGCAATGTTACCCTTGAGTTTGGCAAACACAGCTACCATTTGGTACAGCCATCATGTCAGAAAAGCATCTATAGCCGCATTTCCACTGTCGGGCCAGTGCGAGCCAGGGCTTAAAGCGGGCCGGGCGGGGCTCATAGCCCCGGGCCAGTAGCACGAGGCCAGAGTAGCGCAGGGTTTCCACAGTGGAGCTTGAAGCTCCGCTGCACGTCACTAAAACACGCCCTTTACACGCCTCTCAGAACAACGTCATGCAACCTAAAAATTTCACCAACAAAGAGAAGTTATCAGAAAACTAAGAAATAAGTCACTGGAACATGTGCGATCACAAAAAGAAACGGATAAAAGCGGCCGTTTGTTTGCAAGCTTTGTTATATATTCAAATTCAAAAGCATCGATGTTTTAACTATAGAACATGATACATTAATTTGATCATATTGATTTAATTTATCAGGACTCAAAATTATTCAAACATAAATACACTTATATCTATTTTATTTATTTATTTTTAACGCTCATGAAAATAGCCTGCTTATTCAGTCGAGTCTGTTTCTGTTTATTAGCCACAGTAGCCGTCACATTTAGAATGAATGATAATATCTCTATTTTTGTAAGCTCCCGAACAAAAACATTATTAGCCTATGCTATATTCTTTTATGATAGGCAACGTGAGAAAAACTCTCGAGACGAGGCTTTTGACAGATAATATAAGTTACTTAATAAATACACGACTGTGATAGAGAATAAGAAGCTGACGTCTGATTTCTTCAAGCGGTCATATTTTACCATATTTACTATGGTAACATAGCGTGCATAACTTTTTCATCGCTTATAAATATTTCAGCCTTGTTTAGTGATTAGGCTATAATCCACATTGGATCAAGTTATTTCAAACACACGCTGCTGACTGAAAGAGAGTTTTGAGCTCGACTTATTTAAAAAAAGTGTTTAATGCTGGTGTTAAAGCTGTTATCTTTCTGAAATGATCCGCAGCGCAGACTCTCTATTTTTATAAAAGCTCCCGAACAAAAATCATTATTATATTTTGATGATATGCAAGTGGAGCTAAACACTTGAAACCAGACGACAGATAAAATGTTACTTTATAAATACACAATTGTGATAGAGAATAAGAAGCTGGCGTCTGATTTCTCCAAGCGGTCATATTTAACATGTTTACTGTGTAACGTTAATGTTTAGCGTGCATAGTCTTTTACATCGCTTATAAATATTTCTGCCTTGTTTAGTGATTATAATCCACATCGGATCAAGTTATTTCAAACACTTGCTGCTAACTAAGAGTGAGTTTTAAGCTCAACTTATTTTAAAACATATTTAATGCTGGTGTTAAAGCGGTTATCTTTCTGAAATGATCCGCGCTGACGCTCTCCAGACACGGAGAAACTCCGCCTTTGTTCATAACTCCTCCTCTAGCCCCAGCTGGCCCGCTTTGGCCCAAGGATTTCGTCGGGCCGAAAAACCCTGGCCGTTGGCCCCGAGTAAGCCCCGGTGAGGCACGATCAAGCCCCGGAAGTGACAGTGGAAACGCGACTGGCCCTGGCACGCACTAGCACGCCCAGTCCTAGCTCGATAGTGGAAACACGGCTATTGAAACGTCTCCAGGCTCAGCAATCTTTCACTCTCTGCCAGGTCTATGTGTGTGAATGATCAGCTGTCGTCTATTTACGAGAGATACAGTCATTAGGACCCTGTGAGGAAATGAATGCAGTGTTGTATCTTTATTCATTGTGTCTAACACAAAGCAATTTACCAACAATTACAGTCAAGATAAAATATCTGTCACTTAGCGCCTCTTTAGAGATGACTGTGACTTCATTAGTGCAGGGTGTGTGAGGGGGTGTGATTTCATTACTCCCATCTGCTGTGTGGATGAGAGTGTGTGTTTCACACAGCTGTGTGTGTGTGTGTGTGTGTGTGTGTGTGCGTGTGTGTGTGTGTGTGTGTGTGAGTGTGTTTGTAACATCTCTCTTAGTCGCCTTTATCTGCATATGAGACTAGTGCCTACCCTTTATGTGCGCAGAGGTTCCTCTTCATTATTTAATGGAGTTCTCTGTTCTCCAGAGTTATCTGTATACTAATTGCTGTTTCTGCTTATGGTGTCTTTCCAATCAGCTGCTTCTGCTTATGGATTCTGCTTATATAATTATTTGGCTACTAGGCTACCAATACCATCATCATCCACTCAAACAGCTTGTTGGAAACACAACTCATTTTTAACAAACTTTGAAAAGGTTGCTTGACTTTTGGATGGAAACCCATCTAGAGGCCTTCAAAGGAGTAGGATTGGAGACTCCTGCCCTACATAGTGGAGGGGGTTGGGATGTTAAAGCACATAAGGTGCATTTGAAATGACATTCCATCAAAAGTAAAGGCAAATGTTTCCATGTAGTAAAAAAATGATAAGTATTCAACACTAAAATTGGCCATCTAAATGGAAGAGTACTTGTGGGACACGACTAGAGTTGTATTACTGATGTGACTTCAAAAGTGGTTCACCTTATGAAAATTTAAGATTTGAAATTGAGAATGAAATCTGATTTATACAATTTTTTGAGACTATTTTAACTTCATCCTAGCTCAAGTTTGCTTTGTATCCAGGATGCCCAAGATGGCTCAGTGGGTAACACAACAAGAAGTTGTTGAGGAAGTTTGGGGAAGTTGTGGCGAGTGGTTAGATAGTTTGACTTCTACCCCTAGGGTTGTGGGTTCGAATCATGGGCTGGAAATACTACGACTTAGGTGCCCTTGAGAAAGGCATCAAAACCCCCAACTACTCCCCTGGTGCTGCAGCATAAATGATGCCCACTACTCCGGGTGTGTGTGTGTGTGTGCACTTTGGATGGGTTAAATGCAGAGCACGAATTCTGAGTATGGGTCACCATACTTGGCTTAATGTCACGTCAATTTCACTTTAAGACGGTCCTCAGGTTTGAGTCTTTTATGTGTGGAGCCTGCATGTTCTCCCAGTGTCGGCGTGGGTTTTGTTCCAGCCAGGTACTCTGGTTTCCCCCACAGTCTAAAAGCATGCAGTGGACTGGATAAAATAAATTGGCCATAGGTGTGAACGTGAATCTATCCCAGCACTGGGGAGGGTTTCAGTGCTTTTTATATAGTCACGTCAGGCAAAATGTCAAAGGGCTTAAGTTTTGCCGAATAAAAAAATTGACCATGGACTAAACGGCTCCGCGTCTGGCTCCGTCCTTGATTCAATAAAAGGACACGTTGGATCGCTGCCATAGTTGGTCGCTTACTGAACACCACCATGATTACCCATTTATAGATCTTAGCCATTTAGAGCCAAAATGTTTGCCAGATTTAATTATCAAAAATGATTGCCAATTCGAAAAAGCCTAGGCTAATTACCACCGTATTAATTCTGATACCACATAAAGTCAACTTCATAAATAGGCCATAACATAAAATCATTGTTGTCATACCAGTTTGACGCTGATTTCTAAAGACTGCTGTACAGTAGCGTCTTGAGCCCAAATAACGCTAAGAGAGAGCTTACGAATGGTCCAGACCAACCTTACGAAAGGAATAGGTTAAGAACTACTTAGCGATAAGAATGTTTTGGGGAACCGGGCCCAGTTTACTAGCACTCTACTGTTTGAGCTACTTGAACCTATATAAGTGGCCATGACACTTCTGCTCCTGGCGCTCTTCCACCTGCAGCTGAAATAGACTCAGCTGGACGTGAGCTGTAGGGTTCTGGACCTGCTGATATCACTGCTGGGCTGTTTCTGCAGCATCTCCGGGGTTATATGTTCCATCAAAGGAATGATAACAGCTTTTGAAGACAAACAGACTCTGTCTGCGAGTCTGTGTTTCCGTTTGCTCTGGCTGTTGGTGTTTGGTTGTTAATAAAGTTAAACGGAGCTGTGTCTGGAGGTTAATGAGCCTGCTTTGCTTCCTTCCACAAATCTGACTGTGAAATGTTATCTAGCGTCGAGTGTTGTTGTCATAATTCACCATGTTCATTGCTCAGGCACTTACCAGACCAATCATGCATGAAAAGCACACGAGATCCTGTTTTACAGTGTGTTTATTATTCCCTCGGTGTCTCTGGAGCACAGTAAACAACTTTTGACAGTCAGTTAACTTCATGTAAAAAACAAATCACAGACATACTGCTAGCAACTAATAGGCTATTCAATTATGAGCTTCTGAAACAGCACTTTTTCATAACTGCCTCAGTTTGTGTGCTTCTCTCTCTGTGTTGATGAGAATATCATTATGAATATAGATTTGATCCTGCAGGACAAACAACAAGGTCAAACAGTCAGTCGTGATCAAGAGTGTTCAAGTCTTTAACAGTAACCAGATCTTCTGTTCTCATTGAAAACCTCTATAAGTAATGACTACATAGCTGTAGAGCTACAGGTGAATGTTACCCAGTAGCCCTTGTGGCATCAGTGCATAAAGAACGTTGATAATATACGCAGCACAAACTTTCATAACATGTATGGCCTCACACGCTCTGATTCAATATTTATATTCATCAGAGTAACAAATTTAGGATATATGAAAGGTTGTGGGAATATTGTTTTGATATGTGTCTAAAATGTTGAAATTTCCAGTTTCCACAGTGTAATGAAATCATAGTACATCAAATATGAATAAAGAATAAAGTGTTCCACAAGCATTACATTAAGATTGTTTTGATCTAACATTGATGTAACGTCTGTGTATGTTGTGAGAATGTTCTGTTAGCTGGGTATAGTCCACTGTAGCGTGAATATGTTTAACAACCTCTTTAAATCTGCAGTCAAACGCAGTCCGCACATCCGACCCATGAAGCCAATTTATGACACTTATGCCATAAAAATAAATTACTTGATGAATCTATCACCTCTGTTCATATTCAGATAAGGTCACACAGAGAAGGGAAAGCCACACAGTGCAAACACTCTCCAATCTCATTCACATATATGCATTGTGACTGATAAACATTTTTTTTTTTTTTTTTTTTTTTTGGTTTATTATGTTTGGTACATTAGTTACTCCAGCACTGACAAAATCCTCATGTCTGCTTTGGAGGTACTAAAACACATGCATACACACTCACAATAATACTAATACTAAAAAATAAAATAAAATTCTATAGCACCAAACAGGACTTTTTCAAGCCGTTTTCTGAAGACTCTCTCTCTCTCACACACACACACACACATAATTTTAAAATTTCATTTCCAGACTTAAAATTTGAAAGCATTGAAAAGAAAGAAAGAAAGAAAGAAAGAAAGAAAGAAAGAAAGAAAGAAAGAAAGAAAGAAGACAGATATTTCTATACTGAATATTTTTAGATGACCAACTAATGAACAGCAGTTTCTTCTGGAACAATGTGTCTTTTGTTCATAAAAGGATGTTGAGAGGATCCATAAATACACACACTCAAACATAATATTAGAGTCAATCAGTTCCAGCAGTGAGACCTTGAGAACAGCTCCTGACAGCTTCATTTATGAACACTGGTAATAATAACATGCAGCCATGCAAAGGTGCCAAGGAATAAAGCTCAAGCATTCTTCAACAATATGACAATTCTGTCATTATTTACTCAGTATAGGTTTTTTTTTCTTCTATCAAGTGCTATGCTGGGGATGAGTCCACCTCCTTAATGTTTAAACGCTGCAGAAATGTATCATACAATAAGTTCAAGTTCAAGTCTGCTTTATTGTCAATTTCCAAATGTACAGTACATACATACAGAGAATCTAAATTGTATTACTCTCAGACCCCGGTGCATACAGATAACATTAACATTAAAGCCTAAAAAAAAAAAAAAAAAAAACTAGATCAAATATAAAATGTAGATACAACTATACAATGTATACAAGGGAATGATATAAAAAAAGATATATAATAAAATTAAAAATAAAGTTAAATAAAGCAGCGCAAGGCAAATTACAGATATAGTGCAAATCAATGAAGTGAACAACAGTGCAGTTAAAAGATTTTTTAGTGCAAAAAAAAATCACTTATGAAAAAAAATATATTTTTAAGTCAGATTAAAGTGACAAGTGACAAGTGACCAAGAGCAGTTATTTAACTGACTGATGAGGTAGTGGAATGACGTCAGTTCCAAGCCGAATGAAGTAGTGAGCAGACCAATGCTGCACAAGTGACTAGTGCATGCCATCATATAATAATTAGTGTGTGTGTGTGGGGGGGGGGTTGTTCATAGTTCAGTGGTGCCTGGGGAAGAAGAGGGGAGGGGGGGCAGGTTCGGGAGGGAGTTCAGCTTCCTGACAGCCTGGTGGATGAAGCTGTCCTTCAGTTGCTGATCACTCTCTCCACAGTCGCACCGTTGATGGTCAGAGGAACGTGCTGAGTATGTGCTCTCCTGAAGTCTGCAACATTCTCCTTTGTCTTCTCCACGTTCAGAGAGAGATTGTTGTCACAGCACCACTTGGCCAGGCGGCTCACCTCACTCCTGTAGTTTGTCTCATCTTTGTTGCTAATGAGACCCACCACAGTCGTGTCATCTGCAAACTTAATAAAGAGGTTGGAGTTGTGTGATGGTCTGCAGTCATGGGTCAGCAGACTGAAGAGGAAGGGGCTCAGCACACATCCTTGGGGGGCCCCAGTGTTCAGCGTGATGGTGCTGGATGTGTTGCTGCCGACCCGTACTGCCTGAGGTCTTCCAGTCAGAAAGTCCAACAGCCAGTTGCACAGCGAAGTGTTGAGCCTCAGCTGAATCAGTTTGTAGATGAGCTGTTGAGGGATGATTGTGTTGAATGCTGAACTGAAGTCTATGAACAGCATTCTGATATATGAGTCCTTTTTGTCCAGATGGGTGAGTGCTGAGTGGATGGTAGTGGAGATGGCATCATCGGTCGACCGGTTGGACCGATATGCAAACTGGAAGGGGTCCAGGGAGGGGGGGGGGGGGGGGGGGGCAGACTTGATGTGGTGCATGACTAGCCGTTCAAAGCACTTCATGAGGATGGGGGTAAGTGCAACAGGACGGTAGTCATTGAAGCAGGATGGAGATGGCTTCTTTGGGACTGGGATGATGGTAGTGGTTTTAAAGCATGTGGGAACAACAGCCTGACTCAGTGATATGTTGAAAATGTCTGTGAAGACATCAGTGAGTTCTGCTGCACAGTCTCTCAGTACACGCCCAGGGATGTTGTCAGGACCCGGAGCTTTGCAGGCACTGATCCTGCTGAAGTCCATATAACTCATGAATTTTACAAGTATTCAAAATCACTGGATCATAATTTCTGTTAGTCACTGATGCTAAAACAAACCAGGCACAACATTTTATAAATATGCACACCTCACTATTGGGTGAAGATGGCAAGTGTTTGTGATATACACAGTTTCACTGATCTCACAGCATTTCTGAAAATCAGCTGAGTTTGTTTTGTAGGATCCAGCATCCTGTGACAGAGGACAAACAGTTTGGAGAACAGATGAATTAAATGTGACCATATATATACAGTTGTGCACATAAGCTAACATACCCCTTGAAGAATATGCAACTATGTTAACAATTTTAACAAAATACGAGAGCTCATGAAAATTGCATCTTAATACTTTTTGTCATTTCCTGGATGATCCACGAGTGTTTTCTGTGTTCTGATAGTTGTTCATGAGTATTGTGTTGGTCCAGAGCAGTACAGCTGCCTGCTGTTCTTCAGAAAAATCCTCAAGCTCCTGCATATTCTTTGGTTTTCCTGCATCTTCTGCATATTTAAACCTTTTCCAAAAGTGACTGTATGATTTTGAGATCCATCTTTTCAAGTTTCACTGAGAACAACTGAGGGATTTTTATGCAACAATTACAGAAGAGTCAAACACTCACTGATGCTCCAGAAGGAACAATCATGCATTATGAATCATAATCATGTGTCATAGTCATGAAACTTCTGTTCCTTTTGTGTTTCCCTATTAGGGTCATGTTCCGTTCCTCATTTTGGTTAATTGATTAATCCCCACCTGTTTCCATTCCCCTGATTACTTTCCTGTTTAAAATCCCTGTCTGTTCAGTTCCTCCTTGTTCTAATGTTGTCTACAATGTTAGAAGATTTGTGTTGGATGTGTCCTTTTCTCCCGTGATCATTTAAATAATTCTTTAGATATATATTCTACCTCTTGCGCTTAATTTACACACCCAGCACGTGTGTCAAATGGAGATTGTGTACATTTATATATATATTATTTTTTTTCCAATTTAGTTCTGCCCTTCAGAGGTGACAGAAGATAGTTACATGTTTCTCAGAAGACACAATAAATTAAATGCACCCTTACCTTCAAATTCAAAAAGTTTTCATAAATAAATAAGTAAACTAGGCATACATATAAATAAAATGATACATACTTGTGTATGTGAACATTATAAGCAGGGCCGCTGCTGGCCAAATGGGAACCTTAATCAGAATTGTATTGTTGTGTCCCCTCCTTCAAAAAAATAACAATAATAATAATAATAATAATAATAATAATAATAATAATAATAGTAATAACAATAAACTACATAAAATAGAAATTTAATAAAATATAAAAGTAAATAAAAACATTTTAATCAAAAAAATATATAAATTACAATTGTAGCTCTAGACAATAACCAATGTCTATGATTGTATTAATGCAGTTACTCTGATTGATTTTATAGTCGCAAGCATTCAGAAATCCCACTAAAGAAATTTAAGCATTTTTACTATGATAAAACCATGGTTAATTATTGTAAGGGTTGTGATGTCCCCATGTTTTAGTTGAAGAATTATGCATTTCTATTGTAAAAAGGTGGCCAAAAATAAAAGATTAAGTGGATATTTGAATTAAATGTTTGGTCAATATTAAAGAAGGATTTGATCTTCCTGTAAGAGTAACAACAGCAATCATCAGGCATTTTGGTGCCCTTTGCAGACATTTGTAACAATGCAAATAGATTATTATGAATTAGCCTACTACATTATATAATAACAGTGTTATTCAATATAAAACCATATGATTATTATTAATTAACCAATCATTATTGCCTCATTGTTTTTATACAATACGTCTTAATTAATGAAAACTTGAATATTGAGTCAAATGCGTTATGGTTGGTGCGTAAACGGCGCGTCACGTGTGCTTATACTGCAAACAGGTTCCCTACACAAACTGCACAGCCAGGCTACTCTGCAGCGGTACTGATTAAGTAATATTTACAGTAGGCTATGGCAAAATTACATTTCCGTATAAGGCATCTTGTGGCAAATTCAGTGAGCCATGCCTATTAAAGCTCCAATATAACTAAATCTGGTGTGTTTTATGATTTTAAAAAGGGTGAAAAATGTTTGCCAGTGTGGTCAGAAAAAAAAATGCCAGACAAGGCTTACACAATTTCCCCTCTGTGTTTCTAATGTCTAAATGACGAAGAGAAAGCCCTGCGAAGGGTCTAGCTCTGCGAGAAATGCTGTAATGATGTCGACGAGGTCAGCGCGTGTCGACTCCAGGTTCTGACTGCTGCTATGTGTTCTTTCTAATTAGAATAACATTATCACCGCAGATCCGGGCTAAAGCTGCTGGGACTGGAGCGGGTCTGTGTGAGTAGATCTCATTAAGCCAGCGCAGACTCAAACGCCCAACAGATGTGCGCGGATTTGTGAACTTGGCACGAGCAGGCGAGCCTCTCAACGCAGCCAAATCCGCGGGCATGAGATTCAATACGCTTTCGTTTCTCATGGCAAACCGCCCATGTCTCAAGTGCATTCACTCTGTTTTCTGTCTTCCTTTTTCTCAGTCATTTTTCTTTCGTTCTCAAGGTTTTGCAACTTCCCACCTCCGTAACTCCGGCAGCCCACGCGCGCTGCTGGCGCATTATCCGCGCGGCAATGTGACGTGCTCTGATTTGAGGAAACTCGCGCTGCAGGAGGACAGAGAGATTACAGAACTGTGTGAAGCGGCAGGAAATGTCCGCTGCTGGTTTGAAGCGTTCATGCTTTGGCTGGGGTCGCAATATGAGCTCGGGGCGCTCGGGGTCGCGGGAGCAGGAGCCCCGTGCGGTCTCGTATCTAGTGGGGTGGCAAATAATGAGATGTAATGGCCCTTCACCATGCGTTATCAGTAGGGGGAATAATACGGACACGCTCAGCGAATGCACCTCAAACACTTTGAGCGACTTGGAGGACAATTACTCAAAATCCGCATCAGACAGGCCGTAATTGCAAATCCATTTACTGAGCGCTGAGAATAATGAGGAAACTGCGGAGGTGAAGAGTTTCCCCCTTCTTTCCGAAGCAGCCGGTTAATGTCTAAACGAGGACGAAGCTCAGCTAACGCAGCAGAAGCTTTATGATGAAAGTCTTGATAACATATTGGGTCCCTATACGGGAGATTATTAAAGGTGGAGCTCTGGAAAACTTCACTCAAACTTGTCTCATGAAATGTGCGCTTGTAAAAACCCAAGTGCTCCTCTGAGGTCTGCCTTCATTTCAGAGCTGTGCTGCCAGTCCTGGGGTTTGTAGGACAGTTTGGAACACGTCTGAATCGCTCAGTGGACGAATCTTAAACTAATCTTATTTTAGGAACTAGCTTAGAGGAAGACCCTTGTCAGATTGATTGTTTTATCAAAGCATTGCCAGCACAGGCAACAGTGTGTGATGTAAAATATGGATCAAATGTAGAGCAAGTGCACATAATATAGAACCATACTGCATATATGCACGATTATAGCCAGAGAAATGCAAACCTTATTTCCAAAATACTAAAAATATGCATAGCCTAGTGTGTCAATACACTCAATTGATATCAAAGCATTTTTAAGATATGAGCAAATTAAATAGTCCAGCACATTTAATAGCATTGAACATTTAAGTACAACAGTTTGATCAAGGGATTTTTTTTGACAGTTTATATCAATTCCATAAAAAAAGAAGAAGAAAAAAGGAAAATAAAAAAATAATCTTTTATATATATATTTAATTGTGGCCCATAATGACTAAAGGGCCTTATCTTGTGACCACAACATCCAGTCTTTAAAAAAACTCTTTAAAAAACTTTGTACATATGTACAACGTGTGAATTTCTTATGCTCAGGGGCAGCAATTTGTGAATTGTCAGCTATTTACAGTATTTGTAACTGTGAATGACAGCTGTAATACTAAAATTGTTTAAAAAAATTAAGTATTATGATAATCTGTCAATGTGAATGGCTGAATAGTTCACAATTTCCTCTTTGGTATCTCTTTGGGTCTAGCATATTTTTCCAAGCTCTTTCATCAAGCTTTACGATTTCATTGGAGAATAAAGATTGTTGCATTTAAAAACATAACATTTGAAAATATAAAGGATAATTGTATCACCTTGTCATCTGCACTGCTGAACTGTGAGAAATATTTTTTTATCTAAATATTTATTTATGAATGTATTTATTTATTCATTTTATAGTATGTTAGGGTTTTATCCGTTTACTTTACCCATTCCATTAACCCTTAAATACAATGCAATGAAGTACAAAATTGCACCTGTAAAATATCAATCGATTTCATATTATTTCATATTATTACAGTACATTGTGCCTTATTATTTGCAGATTTGTTTTCAGTGCACATAGCACTTACACCTCAATGAATTCTATATTTTACATAGTAGTAAAACAACGTGATTTAAAAACTAAATCCAGTAGAAACTCTCGTTCTAACAGCAGATTTTGCTCAGGGTCTTTTACTGTTAAGTTGCATAAAAGCTGAGCATCTTTCCACAATCAAGAGTGTAAATGTGTCAGCTAGTATTAGCCATGTCACATTTTTAAATGGTGGCTGCCACATGTGATATACATGTTGTAATTGTATGTAATTAATTACAAAATGTATGGGATAAAACAACATAGTTTGATATTTTTGTATGTGAGCTCCACAGGTTCTGTTGTTTCTGGCCCATTGTATATTATTTCCCCCCTCCTCCTTCTGGGGCAATAACAGTGGACACTTTGAATAGTTTTTTCATAGCCAATATGGAACATTTATTTCCGAAAATACTGAAAAACTAGTTTTCGCCTTCCACATTTTTATCTATGTATGAATGTTGGTTTGTTAATATCAGAGCTAAATAATCAGGCTTCTAAACGATCCTGTAGATCTGTCACAGAAATTTGTAAAATAAGGATGGACCAAGCACAGCAATAAAAAAAAGTTTTTATGTAAGAACTAAGGACTACAGGCACAATTATAACTGTACTCAAGTAAAAGTAAAAGTACTTATATAAATATTTTCTCAAGTAAAAGTAATAGTCTGAATAGTTACATGAGTAAAAGTAAAAAAGTATTGGATAAAAAAACATACTCAAGTAATTAGTTACTAGTCACTTTGTATCATATACTTTATATCTATTGTCTATATAGAGACAGAGACAGAGAGAGAGAGAGAGAGAGAGAGAGAGAGAGAGAGAGAGAGAGAGAGAGAATATATATATATATAGCCTTTACGCCAGTATTTAATGTCACATAATCCTTCAGAAATCATTTTGATTTATTGTCAATGCTTTTTTTTTTTTTTTTTTTTTAGCTTTCTATTCATCAAAGAATCCAAAAAAATGGCCCAGGTGCAAGAAAATATTAAGCAGCAAAACTGTTTCCAACCCTAATACATAAATCAATATATTAAAATGATTTCTGAAGGATCATATCACTCTGAAAACTGGAGAAAAAGTTGATGAAAATTCTGATTTCCATCACTGAATTAACTTATATTTTAAAGTATATTATGTATTATATATGTATTAGTGAAATAGTGAAAACTCCTCACATGACCGCTACTGAACATCTGAACATAACAAAACAAATGCACATTGATGGATCTTCATCCGTCTGTTCTTCAAAATGTAAACATATACCAGCATTACCAGCAAAATATAAAATAACAAAATATAATTATGAAGACCATTTATTTTAAATCTCTGTCCACTTGAAAACGCAAACAAATGCTATGATGCACTGTCAAAAGCATGCCAAACAAACAGGTGGCAATATAATCTCAACCATAAAACCATGTTGGCCAATCAGATAAAAGTGTATGCTCCAACGTCACAAGCCTAAAAAGTCCGAAAGTCAAAAAGTCAGTTTCGCCGTCTACACGATAACAATGCAACCAGAGTTTTTGAAATTCTGCACCCTGGCAGGTGTTTTCAAAAATGTTCGGTTTCAGTAAACTGGTGCTCCATTTGCATGTGGACAAATGGCCAAACCATGTGGACAGGGCCTAGTAAAGATATATATATATTTTTTTTTCTGCCAGTGTAAACGCAGCCTAAAACTGAAGGGCCTAGTAAAGAGAATAAATCTTTATAGCTAGCAAACAATAGCCTTTGCAGGTTTGCTTGCAATTGACTGTAACTTAGAGCCACAGCCACGTCTTCAGTGCTCTTGATGTTCTTAAACTTTCTGTTACAACTCTGAGTGAGAACCACTTCAGATAACGCATGCAGCAGGGAACTGAACGAATCATTCAAACTGGTTCGCAAACCAATTTAATGGTTTGCCATATGGTTTGATCAAGCCTTTGAATAAAATTGGCTAAGAAAAGAATGAATTATTTATGAAAGGGCATCGCTCATTGTGAGAAAATAGACTGCATGTTTTAAATAAATTGAAGCATTTGTAAAAGGGTTGTATAATGTGATTTCAAGTGTTACAAGCTCTTGGTGCATGAAGAAGATCTGTAAAGTTGCAAAGACTAAAGTCTCAAATCCAAAGATATATTCTTAATAAAAGTAAGACTCGTCCACTCCCTCCTAAAATGACTCATTTAAACACGCACCCACATCTCTACATCACTGTGTGGGAAGATTTGCATAACGCCCCCAAATGTTCACACAAAGAAAGAAGGCGTAACTTTGATTCTCTCTGTTGGCACCGGTGCCATGTCATGGAGACGCTTTTTCACTGTTGCGAAAATACTTTGTTTAGCCTTCTAAAAGAGGACACAACTAGAAATCTGTGGTTAAGTTGTATTTCAACACTGTTCAAGTACAGTTCAGCCTAAATATTCAGATGAAGGGATTATGGAGGACTGTTTCCTGATCCTGGTAGAGAAGACTACAATGCTGACTGTTCTGACTCACAGTCTGTAAGTATGTTTACATATATAAAGGATTTGTCACTGATGATTTAAACATGAGTTTTGAGAAGTGAAGTGTAGTGGTTTTCAATTCCAGTCCTAGCGCCCCCCTGCTCTGCACATTTTGTATGTTTCTCTTATGGCTACAGACAATTGTGTTATGGAAATACGTTTTTTTTTTTTTTTTTTTACCTTAAACCACATAAACACATTTCATTACACCAAATACAGTACATTTTAGTAACATACTATGACCCTTTTAAATTGTATTGCATTAAGGTAAAGTAACGACAAAGTAAAGTGTTCCTGTAGCTCAATTGGTAGAGCATTGTGTTATCAAGCGTAAGGTTGGGGGTTTGATTCCCCAGGAACACATGATAGGTAAAAATTGATAGCCTGAATGCACTGTAAGTCGCTTTGGATAAAAGCATCTGCTAAATGCATACATTTATTTAATTTAATATTTATTTTATTTAACGAGAGGAGCATCGCCCATAGGAACAAAGTAAAAGTACAGTTTTTTCACTAAAAATGTACTTGACTCAAAAGTAAATGTACCCATCTTTAAATATGATCTTAAAGTATTAGTTACCCAAAAATTGTACTCAAGTAAATGACACAACACAACAGAGGATTTTTTGGACAAAATAAAATAGAAAATCGTTTGCAACAAGCCTTGAATCGGGTGACATAAGAATGACAAATTTGTTCAGTGTGAATCAAAGATGTTATCACAGCAGCAGATAGTCCCATATCATGTTTAACACATTTCCATTGTCTTGTTCTGAGTTCTCTTCATGTCTTTGGTTCTGGAACGCCCTGGAATATCTTATGATGTCCAATGAGAAACACTATCAGAGATCCAACAGAGGGCAGTAGGCCTCAGTCGCTGCACATACACTCCCAGTACGACCCAATTCAAAAAGCAATTATCTGAGTGTGTACTCCTGGGCCGATGAATAGACTGCTTCTAAAGTGCCATATTAACCTAGTTGAAAAGTATCGATTGGGGTCCTTGTCCAAACGAAGAGGCACAAGAATGCATTGGAAACAGAGGAGGTGAGAGAGATGCATCTGTATTCCATTGGGTTCTATCCTACAGTCGTAATGAGGTCTTGAGCAGGCTGGGACTCTATTTTTCAGTGCTGTTTGAAGCAGGGATGCTTTCCACTGGGCTCTTGAACTCAAGAAAATGTCTTACTTTCCCTCTTTCACTCCAGTATGTCTCCCTGTCTCTCTCTCTCTCTCTCTCTCTCTCTAGTTTAAACAGATGCAGATGTCATATTTCTAAAATCTTTGAAAATATTTGAGTGTTATGAGAATATATACGGATTCTGTTCAAATTAAAATAATGTTCCTTGTCATAACCGTACAGTAATACAGCATTTAATAGATTAGAGTTTCACAAGAGTCTAGGGACATAATGTAACTTTCCCTTTAAGGGGCAATATTTGACTTATTAACTTCTTTGACTTCTTGACTTCTTCAATATTTGACTAAATGTCAGATTCAGCATCATGATTTGGTCAGATCACCTGTCAATCAAGTGTGATGAGGCTTTTTTTAATGCAGCTCAAAGATGTAATGAATGCATGTACACTGCAATTACAGCTGCATAAATAATGCTATGAGTTTGATGTATTTCTGATAAATTTTTTGAAAAAAGTGTATAGGGTTCCTAGAGACACGAGGTATGTACAGTAGGTGGCCAACCAGAATGTGCTTTTTACCGCTTATAATATCATTTTTAGCCCTTCATGGATTCAGTTGAAGGCTGCGTTTACACTGGCAGAAAAAATTGATTTTTTTGACCACATCTGACTCAGGTCGTGATTTGATGCACGCATGTAAACACAAAAATCCACACGAGATCCAATTTTTTTGCATCCGATCTGAGCCATTTTCAAATGTGATTTTAAATCAGATACCTATCCGATATCTTGACATCCAACCTACATCTAAACACACATATCCGATTCCCCGCAGAACTCCCGATGCGAGGGCAACACGTTTGCCCATAAAGATATAATTTTTAAATTCAAATTAATTTTATAAATATCATATTGGCGCTACTTTATTTCACTAAATTCTACCTCAAAATATTTATATAAATCAGCATACCAAAATTAATAAAAAATAATCGATTTCCGTCATTTATCCGTTAAGTGAGATTTTGAGCTGCAAAACATCCATCACAGCCTTTGTCTATGCTGGCAAATAATAGCCAGATGGCCAATCGACGTGAATTATATAAATAATTTTAATAGCATGGCCATTCAAAACATGAGAATCTACCATGTGTGATCACTCGCAATCATTTTGGGCGGGAATTATGTAAACACAGATATCTATACCCACTCAGTGATGCACCCACTGAGAAACCTGATGAAAGTGCTCTAGTTATTGGTGATTCTATTGTACGGAACGAGAATATAGAGACACCAGCCACCATAGTCAAATGTTTACCAGTAGCCTGACATCTTGGCAAATTTAAAAGTGCTGGCTAATGCTAAACGTAAATACAGTAAGATTGTTATTCATGCCGGCACTAATGATGTTCGACTTCGCCATTCGGAGATCACTAAAAATAACATTAAAGAGGTGTGTGAACTTGCAAGCACGATGTCAGACACTGTAATATGCTCTGGTCCCCTCCCTGCTCACCATGGTGACGAGATGCATAGCAGATTGTCATCACTCAATGGCTGGATGTCTAAGTGGTGCCCACAGAATAACATAGGTTTCATAGACAATTGGACGAGCTTTTGGGGCAGACCTGACCTGTTTAAAAGAGATGGTCTTCATCCTTCCTGGGGTGGCGCCACTCTTCTGTCTAGAAATATGGCAAATAGTCTTAGGGTTTATACTTGACTAACTGGGCCCCATATCAGGAAGCAGACGAACTGGCTAAACCGACCGTCTGCTAGCTGCCTCCCATCACAGAGGTCAGTTAATTCTGAGCACATAGAGACTCTTTCACCTAGATATCACACTATAGACACTGTGTCTGTTCCCCAAACTAGAACATACAAAAAAAAAACGTCCAAAACAACTTAACGAGGTTCAACAAATAAAAAACAGATGCAATACAGATAAACAAATGATAAAGCTTGGCTTATTGAATATCAGATCCCTTTCTACGAAAACACTTTTTGTATATAATATGATCACTGATCCTAATCTAGATGTGCTCTGTTTGACGGAAACCTGGCTAAAACCTGATGATTACGTTATTTTAAAAGAGTCCACCCCTCAACATAACTTTTATAATCATGAGCCGCGTCTAAAAGGCAAAGGGGGAGGTGTTGCTTCAATTTTATAACAATGTTTTCAGGACTTCTCAGAGGACTGGCTTCAAGTTTAACTCATTTGAAGTAATGGTGCTTCATATAACATTATCCAGAGAAACAAATGTTAATGATAAATCCCCTGTTATGTTTGTACTGGCTACTGTACACAGGCCACCAGGGCACCATACATACTTTTTTAAAGAGTTTGGTGATTTTACATCCAAGTTAGTTCTGACTTCAGATAAAGTTTTAATAGTTGGTGATTTTAATATCCATGTTGATAATGAAAAAGATGCATTGGGATCAGCATTTACAGACGTTCAGACAACATTTTTCAGGACCTACTCATTGTCAAAATAATACTCTACATTTAATACTGTCACATGGAATTGATGTTGATAGTGTTGAAATTATGCAGCCAAGTAATAATATCTCAGATTTAGTTTTGTGCAAACTTCATATAGCCAAGATTGTAAATTCTACCATCACCATCACTTCTACCACAAAAGACTGCTTTTTAAGTTATATTCTTGATGAATCCGAATTCCTTTGCATATCCAAAACCTCAGAACAACTTGATGATGTAACAGAAACTATAGACTCTCTCTTTACTAGCATTTTAAATACAGTTGTTCCTTTACGCTTAAGGAAGGTCAAGGAAACCATTTGGACACGATGGTATAATGAGCACACTCGCACCCTAAAGAGAGCAGCAGGAAAAAAAAATAGAGGTATTTCGTATTGCTTGGCGGGAAAGTAATCTATCCTACAGAAAAGCATTAAAAACTGCTAGGTCAGATTACTTTTCTTCTCTTTTAGAAGAAAACAAACATAACCCCAGGTATTTATTCAATACAGTGGCTAAATTAATGAAAAATAAAGCCTCAACTAGTGTTGACATTTGCCAACATCACAGCAGTAATGACATTATTATGAACTACTTTACTTCTAAAATCGATACTATTAAAGATAAAATTGCAACCATTCAGTCATCAGCTACAGTATCGCATCAGACAGTGCACTATAGACCCCCTGAGGAACAGTTGCACTCATTATCTACTATAGGAGAGGAAGAATTGTATAAACTTTTCATTAGGATATGTCTCCAAAACCTTCAAACTGACTGTTATTAAGCCTTTCATCAAAAAAAACACAACTTGACCCCAAAGAACTAGTTAATTATAGACCAAATCTCGAATCTCCCTTTTCTGTCCAAGATACTAGAAAAGGTGGTATCCTCACAATTATATTCCTTCTTAGAGAAAAATGGTATATGTGAGGATTTCCAGTCAGGATTTAGACCGTATCATAGTACTGAGACTGCTCTCCTTAGAGTTACAAATGATCTGCTCTTATCATCTGATCGTGGTTGTATCTCTCTGTTAGTTTTATTGGATCTAAGTGCTGTGTTAGACACAATTGACCACAACATTCTTTTGCATAGACTTGAACACTTTGTTGGCATTAATGGAAGTGCATTAGCATGGTTTAAATCCTACTTATATGACCGCCATTAGTTCGTAGCAGTGAATGAAGATGTATCATATTGATCACAAATGCAGTATGGAGTACCTCAAGCCTCAGTACTAGGGCTGCTACTCTTCACGCTTTATATGTTACCCTAGGGAGATATCATCAGGAAACATGGTGTCAGCTTTCACTGTTATGCTGATGATACTCAGCTCTATTTTTCTATTTATATTTCTGGAAAAACCTACCTAACATTGTTCAGGAGGCAGACACACTCTTGCAGTTTAAATCTAGATTAAAGACCCATCTCTTTAAACTGGTTTACACATAACATACTAATATGCTTTTAATATCCAAATCCGTTAAAGGATTTTTAGGCAGCATTAATCAGGTAAACCGGAACCGGGAACACTTCCCATAACACCCGATGTACTTGTTACATCATTAGAAGAATGGCATCTACGCTAATATTAGTCTGTTTCTCTCTTATTCCGAGGTCACTGTAGCCACCAGATCCAGTCTGTGTCCAGATCAGAGGGTCACTGCAGTCACCCGGATCCAGTACGTATCCAGACCAGATGGTGGATAAGCACCTAGAAAGGACCTCTTCATCCCTGAAAGACAGCGGAGACCAGGACAACTAGAGCCCCAGATACAGATCCCCTGTAAAGACCTTGTCTCAGAGGAGCACCAGGACAAGACCACAGGAAACAGATGATTCTTCTGCACAATCTGACTTTGCTGCAGTCTGAAATTGAACTGCTGGTTTCGTCTGGTCAGAGGAGAACTGTCCCCCCAACTGAGCCTGGTTTCTCCCAAGGTTTTTTTTTTTTCCATTCTGGCACCGATGGAGTTTTGGTTCCTTGCCACCGTCGCCTCTGGCTTGCTTAGTTGGGGTCACTTCATCTACAGTGATATGATTGACTGGATTTGCAAATAAATGCACAGACACTATTTAAACTGAACAGAGATGACATCACTGAATTCAATGATGAACTGCCTTTAACTGTCATTTTGCATTATTGAGACACTGTTTTCCAAATGAATGTTGTTCAGTGCTTTGATGCAATGTATTTTTTTTAAAGCGCTATATAAATAAAGGTGACTTGACTTGATATCAGATACCAGTCATGTCTAAATTGAATGTAAACAGATGGACCAAAAAATCGGATATGGTCAAAAGATTGGATCTGTCCATTAAGCCATGCAGTGTAAATGCACCCTTATATGTATTATACAGTTTAATCCCTAATTAAACACACCTGAACAAGCTAATCAAGGTCTTCAGGATTACTAAGGCTACATATATGTAGCTTATTGTGAATATAAACCAGTTTTGGACATGGCGGAGCTAAACTGCACCTGATTTTAGAGCTTGCATTTCACCCCGAGCTCAACATGTTCATGCAGACAGAGATGCCACATCTGGTTTATTTTCTCCGGGAACCGGCGGATATTTAAATGAAGTTTTAATAATAAAATTATCACAACACAAACAAAATTTTGCGGATAGTATAAGAAAAGAAAAAACAACAACTCTTGCCGGCAAACCAACAAAGCAGGCCAGAGAATGCAAATAAAAATCCATTTGAGAACAAGTCAGTTAAAGGGGGGATGAAATGCTCGTTTTCACTCAATATCCTGTTAATCTTGAGTACCTATAGAGTAGTACTGCATCCTTCCTAGCTCCAAAAAGTCTTTGGTTTTATTATATTCATAAGAGAAAGATAGTCTGTACCGATTTTTCCCGGAAAAACACGACCGGCTGGAGGCGTGATGTGTGGGCGGAGCTAAAGAATCACGAGCGCCTGTAGGCTTTTGCGTTGAGAGTGTTTGGAAGCTGAGAAAAAAAACCAACCAAAACAAACCATGGCTAACAGTCAGATTCAGCCGTTTATTTATGATCCAGAATCAGATCCAGAGGCTGAAATTTAACAAGAGCAGCCTCAGCAACGACGTCTCTATGTGGTATGTACTGAAACTGTATATATTTGCTTAGCGGTTTTGGAAAATGACTAAGTTCCACTTTGTCGTCTTTTTTTTTTTTTTTTTTTTTTTTTTTTTTTTTAAGCTGTACATGTGGAAAGTGCAGTTTGATGACAAAATCGCATGTTGTTTACTTGATGTGCTTACACGCCGATAGCTAAGTTAACAACACAGAGATATTTGAAGCAGTTTTACTCACCGCATGTGGTTCCAACACACGATCGTGACCCTTTTTCGTTGGGACTACATTATCCTTAAGAAATAAACGATGTGCAAATCTGTCGTCAAACTGGGCCTTGTTTGTAAAACAAGCATCTTCGAAATGCAGGGAACAAACACAAACACTTGCACAACTCCGTTGATGCTCTGTAAAAATAAACTCCATCCACTGGTCCCTTAATGCTGTTTCTCTTTTGGTAATCTGTGCAGGGTTGTCTTGCCCTGGCAACCAAAAACACACTTCTTTTGTGACATTTGGCGACGCTCTCACTCTGATCAGTGAAGTCTGTTGTGCTCTCAGTGCTCTGCTATACGGGAGCGCGCTCTTCCGGCAGAAGTGCCTCAGGACCCATATAAGGAAATTCCGCTCCATCTAACGTCACACAGAGCCATACTCGAAAAAAACTTTACGAAACTTGTGACAAACCGGAAGAGGTATTTTTGGAACAGAAATACTCCTTCAAACATACAACTTAATTTTTGAAACTTTGTCCATGTTTAGCATGGGAATCCAACTCTTTAACAGTGTAAAAAACTCAGTATGCATGAAATAGCATTTCACCCCCCCTTTAACTAATGAATGTATCCAGTGTGAATCAGCGTTACAATAGAGAGAAAGCAAGCATGAGCAGGGATGGAGCAACATTCAACATGCACACAGGCTGAGCCGATGACCTCCCTTCCCACTCCTGTCAATCAAACGGCCCCTCTGCCCTCCCTGAACTGATGGGGGTCAAAGATGGATGTGGACAAAAAGGAAAGTCCATCTGACAGACAACAATCTCTCATCTGTGCTTCATGTGGAGGGAGGAGAGCGAAATGAAGAGTGGATGAGCACAGCGGGATCAGACGGATGACAAGGTAGTCCAATTAAAGATGGCCCAGGATCACAGCGCTCTCTCTTATCACATCAGTAACACACACACACACACACACACACACACACTCTCTTGTGCTCTTCCTGTTTTATTGGGCCAATTTTGCAATTAGAGATATTGGCGACAGCAGATGTCAAAGAATACAAGTGAGAGAGAGAAAGGAATCCAACTGCCTGTCTACACAATACTGTGATTATCCTGTGTGTGTGTGTGTGAAGATGACAGAGTGAATGAGTTTGACCTTCTATATACCCATACACACATATTCAAAGATATCTAAAAAAAAGAACATTAAATAAAAATTCACCCTATCTATTTTCAAATGCATCTTATTGTGAACACATCTATTAATGCATGTTTCATTTTTTTTTTTCATATGTACATTCTTAAAAATAAAGGTGTTTCATGAAGCAATAGAAGAACCGTTTTGTCTAAATAGTTTCATAAAGCACCTTTAACATCTGAAGAAACTTCTTTGTTTCACAAAGGGTTCTTTGTGGTGAAAAAAGGCTCTTCAGACTATAAAAAGCTAAGAAAGAGATGGTTCTTTAAAGAACCTTTGACTGAATGGCTCTTTGTGGAACCAAAAATGGTTCGTCTATGGCATCACTTGAAGAACCTTTTGAAGCACCTTTATTTTAAAGAGTGTATGCATGTTTGTGTGTGTGTTTCTGGGGTGCATTTTCCAAAAGCATCATTAGCTAACTGTGGTGGTAACGATGGGACTTGTGACCATAGTTTCTTTTGGGAAACACATCCCTGAAGGACAGAAAGATTAAGAAAGACAAACAAATGATTTTTCAAGTGACAAACATATCAAAACTGGAGAAAATGTGGGTGATGCAAAACTCAAACAATTTAAGAAGATGACAATGGTTTCTAGTGGGCTGCACCAAGGATTTCTGACCAATCTGTAATATTAATTTATATATTTATTTATGCTGTTTTCTGTCTTCTTTATCTTCCTATTTCCTAATTATTTTCCTATTTCTATTTATCTAAATTGGCACTTATTTAATTTGAAATGTTTGCACTTTTTCTTTTCTTTTCTTCTCTTTTCTTTTCTTGTGTAGTATTTTATTTTATTTCTGTTGTTCATATAAAAATGATTTTAAAACAATACTGAGAGAGACAAACACGACTGATAATCTCACCAGCAGAACACTGAGCTCCACCTGGAGTGGAATTCATGAAAATTTCAGCTGTTTTTTTTAGACAAGCGTCCAGGCAGAAGAGATACAGCGTATGTATGTGTGTGTGTGTGTGTGTGCTTGTTTATGCTACATTGTGGGGACCAAATGTCTCCACAAGGATGGTAAAACCTGAAATGTTTGTCATTGTGAAGATCAGCCTGCAGTCCCCATGAGGGAAAAAATATTTAAAATAGTAAATTATGCTATGTAGCTTTAGGGTTAGGGTTAGGGTTGGGTTAGGGGATAGAAAATATAGTTTGGTCAGTACAAAAGTAATAGATGTCTATTGTCTATGGAAAGTCCCCACAATTTACAGAAACAAATGTGTGTGTGCGTTTGTGTTGTGAGTTTATGGAGACTGGGCTCATGGGGATTCTGTATACATTATTTTGATGCATCATATTTACATATTTTCTCTTCACGTGCAGAATTTTCACATTAACGTAAATGAGCTAGCACTTTTCACTCGACTGCGAGCGGCCAATGGGGATATTATGATCAATCTCAAATCCAAAACACAATCAGAGCCGCATCCCTCCACTGAATCTCTCTCTCTCTTTCTATCTGTCTGGCAGTGGAAGTTATTCCAGCACATTAAACTGAATATAAACAAAGAGAGTATTGTGTGAGAGAAACAAAAGCCCCCGGCTTCAGCATACACACACAGGCACACACTCCATGCCAGCCTCATCCTTCTCCTCGCTTGCAGTGAATCGAGAACAGTCGAGCCCTGGAACAAAGGAGCTAAAGCCCGTATGGATATGATTAAAATGTGCTTACTGATTATGATTAATGCCATTGTGAAAATTAAAAGAGAGCACAAATTAGCTCACATTTCATCAGTAAACACACACCTCAACTATTTCTGTCTCTCACACACATCACTCTCTCCCAAATCCTCCATTTATTGCATTTTACATACGTCACATTCTAGGATCAATACATATTTTCAAGACTGGGCATATAAAATGAGATCACTGAAAAATAAATGGGCAAATACATTTATCTCGTTTCAATGATAATCTTCATTTTTATTTTTATTTTTTTTTAGATTTATGCTTAAAACAATAAAGAACAATTTGGCAATGTGACAAACTAGATGAATTTGAAAACATGTAGTGTTACAGGAACCAATTTTACTCTTCAGATATCTTGCTTTAAGAGTGTTTACACATTTTACTGGCAAACAAACCAGCCTCAGTAAGCCTGTGTTTGTGTGTGTGTGTGTGTGTGGAGCAGTAGGGGCGCTAATATTTATGCCTTCTCTGCCTCCCTCATTCACTTATGCAGCAGCCGAGGATGAAGAATGTGACATGTTAATTTCTAAAGTTAAAGGCCCATTTTTATTATCACCTTTTATGTGACAAGCTCTCATTTTGTTGCTATTCCAGTTGCCGGTGAAGATAATTACATGCTAGTTAATTGTGTAGAATTTGGATTGCAAATAGGATGGTTGGTCTTTGAAGCACAGATGAAGGCAGGTGAAGAGAATCAGAGTCACTGTGCAGGAACTTCCTCAACAAAATGTCTCATACTGTAGTGATGTTACAGGTGGCTAATCATTACTATAGTTTTGTGTTGATAGATGGGTTACCATGCTCATGTTCCATGTAAGTGTTCAAAAAATACTGTTACATGATACACTTCCAATAATAAAAACAAAAAACTGTTTTTAGTAATGCATGTCTATAGCAACATGGTAGTGTAGCCCCAACTAACAGGAAATGTTCTGGCAAGTTTCTCTCATAGTTATAAACAAACTGTCTTCCAGCAATGGTAATAGAATAGTATTGCAAAGTTAATAACATTCTAGAAACATTAGCACAAAAACAACCTTCATTGATTGTCCTTTTTTCTAAATTATTTCTTCTTTTTTATCTTAGCATGTACATGGTGAAAAGCACTGGTCCTAGTACTGTGTGGTACTCCATACTGAACTTGGAAGTAACTTTACCAGTTTTTTTGTGAAATGATCAAATGGAACATTCCTTTAACGTTTTCCCATAACCCAGAACATTTTTTTTTTTTTTTACATTTAAAAAACGGCACCTTTTAAACATTCAGAGAACATCATAAATAATGTTTTCAGAACTGAACAGGCACATTATAAAGACATGTTTTTGTTAGCTGGGATGGTGTCACATCCAAAAATAAGATAACAATACCAAGGTACATATTCAAAACACTACAGTAGTATGATACTGCAGTGCAGTACTGCATTAATTGTCAAAAAACTTGGTAATATATGTTACAATGTCTGCATATCAAAAATATGATAATACTATATATCAAACACACAGACAAACACACACATGTCTGCAAAATAATGCCACTTTCAAAACAAGAATGTAATGTAGCAGAGCTTGTATAATACTGTACAGTTACTAATACTACAAAATAAAAATAAATAAATAAAACCTTATGGTCTGACGTCCACAAAACTGTGTTAGTACCATGGTAGTCCATCCAAAACAAGTTTATTGTACTTTTTCCTTGTTTTCTACAAGTTTTGATGAGGTTTGTAAAGATGCAGCCATGGTAAGGCTTCCAGATGACTGGGCAAGCATGCTACACACATGGTACGCCTGTGTTTTGCTTGCTTTCGGTTTTATCATATTTGTCAGCTCAGCTGTGTGCAGGAATAACAAGCAGGTGAGCTTAATCTGCTGCGGGAGAGATCTGATGAAGGCAAGCAGCAATAAGAGCAGATCTCATTAACATTGCTGTGTAGCTTTATCCTAATGAAGTTATGGACACAGCCAAAGCAATTACACATGCAAATAGAATTAGCTAAAGCAAAATAGCAGGCCGATTGGATTGTGTTCTCACATTCAGAAATCTAAAGCATTCGCCAACCTTTTAATCAATAAAGGAGTTGACGCTTTGCAACATCCTATTAATGAAAATCCCACAATAATTATATCTGTAAAACCAGGAAACAACAGATGAGATTGCCTATAGAGTGATACAAATATTGTATGTCTTCTTTTTACAGATTTAAGAGCAGTATAGCTTAACTAAGAACAAAAATCATGTTTTTCATCAGTATGTTTGTTTTTCATGTTATATGTTCATTTTAATAAAGTTTGTGGCATACATATAATGTCAATACAAAAAATATCTTCAGTCCTAATCAACAAAATATAATTACATAGCACTAGAAAAATATATAAGACATCTTATAATCTTGCACACTTTTGACTTTTAAGAAAATTAATCTTACAGCTATTACATATAGATTCATATGCAAGAAGTGCCATTTATTCAAAGACTTTAAGAGATTTTTGCCTGCAGTCTAGCACTTTTAACTTAGTGAAACTGAACTGATCCAAAAGAATTTAAATGGAAAATCATTGCTGTTTTAATAGAGCTCAGATTTATCACAGCAGAAACGGCAGGCATATAATTGCACAGCGGTGAAGCGCGTACCAAACCCTGCTTGATAGAAAGCACCGCCGTGCTTGCTGCTGATCAGTCCGGCACCTTCTCATCCTCTTTATAACATGCTGTCAGGACGAATTACAGATGTAAACTGTGCCCCAGGCAGAGTGATGTGCATTATGGACTGTCCAGACTCACGGCCCAGAGTGAAATGTTGTGAAAGTTCAAGTTTTTCTGTTTTACAGGCTGGCTGCAGACTTTGTGCTGTCCCCGAGGGAATCAGTTGTCTGTCAGAAGTACACAATCATGTCAAACTGCCGTCCTTGAGCTGCAGAAAGTGTATTTATTTCAGCAGATGAATTTGCAGGTTTGATGTAAGAGACTCAACAGATGCGGGTTTGGAGCGGTTGAAGGAGAATAAGACAACAGATCAAGCAATAGAGCCTGGATTTGAATGAAATAAGTGAATAAAATGTTTGCAGTCAGATAAGGTATGTGTTTATTTTGTTGTATATTTTACAAAAAACTAGGTCCCTAACTGCATGTAAAATAAACTATTAAGCCTTTATTTAGCAATAAGCTGTGAAGCAAATGCTTCAAATGAGGGATGAAACTGCTCTCAGCTGAACTCCACAAGCAGGACGGAGCAGGCCCTGGCACTAACAGATCTCCAGTAGGTGCTTTCACACATAAGGTCATACATTTAACATCATTTCTTTGTTTAGAGGTCATCTGTCAGTAGGGCCTAATGTCAAAATGATGCTTAAGGGGTTGTTAAATCCTGGGGAAATTGCATGCTCTGTGTGAACAAAACTGTAAGACGAGCATGTACAAGGTTAAGACGCTCTGCTGCCAATCACAGAGTTGTGCAATAGCTGATGCAATTAAGGCTGATATAGTCATAGCAAAGTTCTTTTATATTATTTGTTTAGGGGTAAAAAAGTAGTTTGAAATACTTTTGAAGAAGTTTAATGTTAGGCTATGTTCACACTGCAGGGCTTAATGCTCAAGAAAAAATTCGAAAAAATTTGATTTTTTGAAAGGACCTTCACATTTCCAATTAAATGCGACCTTTTGTGATACGTTTTCTGGAATTTAGATTTATACATTATCGGAAATATGAAGAATAAACTTTACAACGATGTATGATTTGTTAGGATAGGACAATATTTGGCCAAGATTCAACTTTTTAACTGGAATCTGAGGGTGCAAAAAAAAAAAAAAAAATCACCTTTAAAGTTGTCCAAATGAAGTTTTTAGCAATGCTTATTTCTAATCAAAAATTAAGTTTTTATATATTTACATTAGGAAATTTACAAAATATCCTCAGGGAACATTTTTGGCATTAAAAGAAAAATAAGTTTGACCAATTCAATGTATTTTTGGCTACTGCTATAAATATACCTGTGCAACTAAAGACTGGTTTTGTGGTCCAGGGTCACATATGTGCTGCAGGTTTTCCTCTTAATAACAGAATAAGGCCATCACAGCCATGACAGCAATGAGAAAACAGCAGTTAAGAAAGCATCTGATCATAGTGAAGTGGATATTTTTCCAATATCCTTGCAATGCAGCACTTTAACACTTTATACAATAGACTGCTTTAAAGAAAGCAGCTTTACAGTAAAAAATAAAAACCTGGATTCAGTTTCGCCTTCAGTCAGAATTACATATGCTACAAGACATCACCAGCATCTGTGTGTTTCTATCCCTGGTTCACTCTCTTTGATTATCTGATCGGTGTTTAACCTCTCCGGTTAAACATCATTAATCAGCCTCCCTGAACACTGAGCCAAACATGACTCTTCACTTGTCACAGAGATCTATGAGCAGCACTGATCACCACATACCAACACTTCACAGTTTTAAAGTGTTTTAATGTGAAATCTTCTAAACATAGAAAGCCTATATATATAAGATTTGTATATTTAACTGTATATATGTATATATGTGACAGTTTTATATCAATTATGTAAATTGTGTATTATAAACTGGTTAACTGCAGTCCTGGATGTTGATTAGTCAATACAACACTAGTCTAAAAACAATATACTGTAACAGCTATGCTATGAATATATATTTACTCTGTCACATATCATACTGTACCGGACAATACCCTAATGACCCTCATGACTACATTCACAATATAGTGTGGCTAAAACACAAAATAAATGAATAAATAAAACAATAAAGGGAAACACTTGACAATAAGGTCTAATTTGTTAACACTAGTTAATGCATGAACTAACACAGAGCAATATGTGGTTTTACAACATTTATTTGTCTTTGTTAATGTTAATTAATAAAATACAACTTTTGACCTTAAAAGTTTATCATTAAAGGCTGAAATTAAAATAAACCAAGGTTATTGGTTATTAAATGTTAAATGAAAAAATGTAAGTTAGTAATAACTATTATAGTTGACTAATTGTAACAAATCAAACCTTACTTGTAAAGTATTCTACAGAAAGCTTTGCAAATATGTTATCAAAATCATATCAAAAGCAGATCTACTATGTAATTCGTCATGAATATGACAGTGTGGAATTTGCTGGCACTTCACTATATGTTCATGAAAGGCTATTTCAATCTTTCATTATGGAATTTCCTTTAGATCAAACAAACACAATGACAGTGATTCACGCTGGTTTTATGATTATTGCATTACTATTTCATTGTGAAATTCAGGGATTGAGGGGAGCAGAAGCTCTGTTGGAGACTCAGACAGTGAGCTGATCTGTGCGCTATGATAAATTGAACAGTTGTTTGCACTGTTGCAGTCATGTGGTTGTGGTTGTGGTTGATCATTTCTCAAAGATGTGTCTTGTGGTAATATACAGAAGTAAGAGGCCACATTAGCTCTGGGTGAAGACAAACCCTGTATGATTGAATGCACCGGACACATGGCTCCATAATGCAAAGTCCATAATCAATCAAAAACAACCAGAGAAAATCAAGAGGCAAACATTCATGCAAAATTCAAGGCTCAACAGATTCAGTGTTCCCTGCAGGAAAGAAATATCATGTACTGTTGGAGGAGAAACACAACTCTGACTCCTGAAATATTATGGGAACATCTTCTTCAATCAATAAATCTGATATCAACAAAAGCACTGGGTGAGTGTGGAGTGGGGTAGGCTGTGCCAGTCGGTAAATCGCACTGTTGGCAAAGAGAAATGAGGTAAGGGTATGCCTGTTATGTTAAGAGGAAATAATCTTTAACGTACAGCCATGAAAGAAATGACTCATTAAAAAAATAAATAAACAATTAAATAAGGGCTCCAGTGACTCAATTTGTCCTACAGTTAGTGTAAGTTGTGTCATGTCAAGAGAAATCATTTATTAATTTACATTTAATTTGAAAATATGAACATAAATGAGAAAAACATCTTACTAAAACACAATCCTGAACCTAATATCTAATTCTAATCTAGTCTAATTTTGTTGCATATTATTCACATTTTCTTAAGTTATCATTTTATCTGTAGTTATATATTACATGTATTTAAATGCAACTTCATCAAGGTGTACAAGCACTGCCCTAAGCACCTCAAGATCTTATGAGAGTTCCTGCAAGTGGTGTTATGCAGGGGCACCGTTGCAAACCAGTGAAGGCACACAGAGGGAATCTGGCTACCGAAGGAGGAGAACTCAACCAAACTGGAGCAGTTCAGGTCCATCTCACTCCTCAGTGTGAAAGGGAAGATCTTCTCCTCTGTCCTAGCCCAGTGGATGACAGACTTCCTCCTTCTTCCATTGCCCTCAAGGTCAATGGTGTGACCCTGGATCGCCACCACGCACCTAGTTAGATAATGAAACTCAACCTGAACTACTATGGGAATTTCAGGCTTAAGCCTGAATGAGTCAAAACTAGTAAGTAAATGAAGGTGGCAAGACAGAAGGCTGTTCTAGTGTTATGTGATCTTTCCCAAGCATTCCAATATGCAAATATTTTCATAACAACATGAGCCTCTTAAAATAAATAAAGTTAGCAACATTGCCGATATTAAAAATGGTAAGGAAGAGCCTTTTTATCTTGAAGAAGGGAATCATAACTGGGTGTACCATCTCAGTTATCCTCTTACCCTTGCCATCAATATGGTGGTCAAAGCAGCAGAAATTGAGTGCAGAAGTCTGGTGTACAACAGCTCTGGATGACATTGTGTTGACCACACCCTTTAGAGCCCGGAGGGTGGTGGATACTCCAGGTCCTGAAAAAAATAATAAAAACACACATCCTTGGCAATGAGTTTCAAGCCTGCCAAGTCCAGATCCATAGTAGGAAAGTGGTCAACAAATTCTGCTTTGAGATGGGTGGGATTGTAATTTCTTCAACCACAGAGAAGCCTGTCAGGAGCCTTGCAAGTTCTTTGACTGCAGCCTCAGGGATGCCATGGCCATTCAAGCCACCATCAGGGAGCTGGAATCTTGGCCACAACAGTTGAGAAGTCTGGCCTACCAGGGTGAATTAAAGCCTGAATATACCGACATGGCATCTTGCCTTGCATTCTCTGGCCTCTGCAGGTGTATGAAGTAATCACGTCAACAGTGGAGACCATGGAAAAGATGGTCAGTAGCTACCTTCACAGGTGATTGGGTCTGCCACACAGCCTGAAAAGTTCAGGACTCTGTAACAAACTCCAGCTCCCATTCAGCAGCCTCGACAAATAATTCAAGATCTCTTGCATCAGAGAGGTGCTACTCTGTCAGGACTCCAAGGTCTCAATGGTGACATCAGCAGGCATCATGGTAAGGACGGGCAGAAATCGAGAGCACAGGAAGGCCTGGAAATTGCTTAGTCCCTAGCCACAGGGCTTTGTTAGGCACAGTAACTACATGCCAGGCAGGGTTAGGTAGCAAACCACAACCCCACTATGATTTACTCCATGGTAGGTACTGCCACCAGCTAGGCTGCTGATGAACAGCAAAAGCATGTGGGCGTGTGGCAACATGGAGCATGGATTAGGTGGAAGGCAGATATGGCAGGCGGATACACAATGGATCAAGTTTTTGGGGCTGGGTGATCTATGATTTTTCCTAGCCCAATGAATGTGTATGTGTATGAATGTCACACATGCTATAAAGATGCTGTTAAACATGAGGACACAGCAGAGTGACTATATTGACAGGCTTAATGTTTTTATTGATCAGTTAATTAAATATTAAGGACAAAACTTTTGTTTAAATATTGTTTGATGAAATGTCATTCTGTACTATGACCTGTAAGCCAAGGTGAACAGTTGATCTCTACAGGTGCTGAACAGTGATAAATACATGACTGGAACACCGTATTAACCAATCAGAGCCCGGGCTTGGATCAATCCGTTCCATTACAATAATTTAATGGGGAGGATGGAGATGAGAGGAGACGTGGATAAAGAGTCGTCTGGAATCACAACATGTCTTCTCATTGTCTGTGAGTAAGTGACTGGTCATCAGCTGGGTGGACACACAAGGAGCACTATGCAAATCTCATGAATGCTTTTATCATTGTAAACTCTATTAATTCACAATTGACCTTCATTATCCTCTTGAAACTGAAGCAGTTCATGAAGACCAGATTCAATGCAACCACAGTTTATCACAAGCCATCATTCAGCGTGACCATGATTATGCTGTGATGCACAGTCAATATCATCTAATATTCTAATATTCATTTGCAAGAAGCAGCAAATCTCTAACAGAAGCTGAGATGGGGAAATGAAATGTGAGAAACAAGGACTGTGGTAAGTAAGGTGCTTTTATTGCAGAAAGAGTTTTCCTAAACAGCATTATGATATTTAGTCAGACTGTAGAAAAAATTATCAGGATTTTAATGGTCAAAACTGTTAAATAGTTAGCAGTAAGTTCCCCTACTATATACGGTGGAAAACTGTAATCGATAGTTCATGTAAAATATATATATATATATATATATATATATATATATATATATATACGGTAATATATATATATATATATATATATATATATATATATATATATATATTGGAAGTGAAATAGAATCTATAATTTACAGTGAAAGAAATGTAAATTGATGTTTACAGAATACCCTGCATTGCATTTCAAATTTTATGTTTTTCTTTAAAATATCTCAGTTTCTTAGTTTTATCTTAGCAGTTACATCAAATGTTGTTACATTAATTTTTATTGTATATTTCAGTTTCATGCTTGACATCATGATGGTGCATAGTGTTTATGTGAATGACATTGTAGACCTATAGAGTAGTCAACATTTGAAGTGGATCAAAAAAGTTAATCAAGGTTGTCCTAAGACAAAAACAATATATTGGCCTTCTCAGCTTGTGGAAAAGCTGCTTGTGGTGAGCTTTGGTTCAGCGTGTTACTTTCCCATCACCACCTGCTTTTAATGGCTATTAGTGTATTACAAAGGTACAAAACAGATTTCACAACTTCAATAGGTTGGTATACAGTATTATTATTACATTATATCAGTTAATGAAATGTTTTTAACGGTAAATTAAAGTTAAATCCATAAACCCTAAAATGTTGCTACTGTAGTTTTCTGCACTAAAAATCTGACATACAGCTGCCGTTTTTTTTTTTCTTGTTTTTTTTTTTTTACCTGTAAATTGTATGGAATTTTGAAATATAATATATAGAATATTAAATAAGATAATTTAAAAGAATATATATTGCCCCCTTGATACTATTCCATCTCATCTCCTTCAAACCATTTCTCCTGCAGTTTTACCTGCACTCACTCACATCATTAACACTTCCCTTCACACTGGTGTTTTCCCCTCATCATTTAGACAGGCTCGTATAACCCCAATAATTAAGAAACTCACCCTCAACCCAACTCTTTCAGAGAACTACAGACCAGTTTCCCTTCTTCCTTTCATTGCAAAAACACTTGAAAGAGCTGTGTTCAAACAAGTCTCTGCATTTCTCACACAGAACAATCTCCTTGACAGCAACCAATCTGGCTTCAGAAGTGGACATTCAACTGAGACTGTCTTGCTCTCAGTTGTTGAAGCTCTAAGACTGGCAAGAGCAGAATCCAAATCTTCAATACTTATTTTGCTTGATATGTCCGCTGCTTTTGACACTGTTAACCACAAGATCCTAATATCAACCCTACTGACAAAGGGCATCTCAGGAACTGCACCCCAGTGGTTTGAGTCTTACCTATCAGATAGGTCCATTAAAGAACCTTGGAAAGGTGAGGTGTCCAAGTTGCAACATCTAACTACTGGGGTGCCTCAGGGCTCAGTTCTTGGACCACTTCTCTTCTCTGTCTTTATGGTATCATTAGGTTCTGTCATTCAGAAACATGGCTTTTCATACCACTGCTATGCTGATGACACTCAACTCTACATCTCATTACATTCTGATGATCCGACGGTAGCTACTCGCATGTCAGCTTGTATAACAGACATTTCTTACTGGATGAAGAACCATCACCTTCAACTCAACCTTGCCAGGATAGATCTGTTTGTGGTTCCAGTAAACCCATCGTTCATCACAATTTCAACATCAATTTAGGCACATCAACCATAACTCATTTAAAAAACAGCCAGAAACCTTGGAGTTATGATTGATGATCAGCTAACTTTCTCAGACCACATTGCTAAAACTGTCCGGTCCTGCAGATTTTATTTAACATTAAGAAGATCGTGCCCTTTCTTTTGGAACATGCTGCACAACTCCTTCTTCAACCTCTTGTTCTGTCCAGGCTGGACTATTGCAATGCTCTCTTGGCAGGTCTTCCAGCCAGTTCTATCAAACCTTTACAATTAATGCAGATTGCATCAGCAAGATTAATTTTTAATGAGCTAAAAAGAATACACGTCACACCTCTGTTTATCAATTTGCACTGGCAACCAATAGCTGCTCTCGTAAAATTCAAGGCATTGATGTTTGCCTACAAAACCACCACTGGTTCTTCACCCCTTTACCTAAATTCATTACTTCAGACTTAAGTGCCCTCTAGAAGCTTACGTTCTGCAAGTGAACGTCACTTGATTGTGCCATCCCAAAGAAGCACAACGTCACTTTGACCTGCCCAACTCAATCCAAACCATCTTCAAGGGTAGCCTTAAAACACAACTTTTCCATCTTAATTTGACCCTCAAACTTTAGCACTCTCTATTTTAATTCTGTTCTAAAAAAAAAATGATAATAATCTAATTACCTTTCTAATCTCTTTGTATTCTATCTGTATTTTTTTAATTATACAATTATAAAAAAAATAAAAAAGACCTCCAACACTAGCTTGCTCTATTCTTTTTCTATTCTATCTGTTTTCTTTTTGTTTATTATATTATTTAAAACCTCTTGCTATGTGTACTGTGTTAAAGCTAACTGAGACATGTTATAGCACTTATGTATCATTACTCTTTTGTTGTTTTTGATTGATTCCAATGTCCTCATTTGAAAGTTGCTTTGGATAAAAGCGTTTGCTAAATGACTAAATGTTAAAGTAAATATAAAATATTTGAGTGTTAATTGAATGTAATGTTTTAGATACTTAATTGCATGTTTACAATTAAATGAAAAGCTTAAATATAAAAACTTTATATTTATAATAAAAGCAGTAGGACTTCAGTGCATCTTTATATGTAATTTCCTAATTACTTTATATTTGATATAAGTATATATTACTCCCAATTACTTCTACAGCTTAGTAAATTCAAAGTAAATGTATTATAACTGTGGTTAAATAATTCTGAAGACTGTATCAATATGTGTATTGTAATAGATATACTTCTTGAAGTGTTACAAAGTGGGCTCTTTGAAAAGCAAATGAAGCACTCATCTGTACTTTATACAAATCTTTATTTGAACAGTTGTGGAGTATGAAAGGAACAGTATGTTCACAGTCAACATTTTCACATGAAAAATCATCATTGAAAAAATATCATTTATGACTGTTTCGATTTGATACCTCCTCAAACATATTAAATCTACAAATGGAAATAAAGACTATTGCTGTGGCCTGCTGGGAATGACAATGAAATGGAAGAAATGTGACATTTCTGCACTGTATTGCTGTAATTCGTGCCGTTAGGTGATGGTTCAGAATGAGTTTACATGTATTCTGTTTGCTCATTTGTGTTTGGCTTTGGCTGAAAGGTTTGAAAATGTTGTTTGTTTCTGTGACTTTCCATAGACTTTTATGATAGTTTTATCCCCTAACTCTAAAACGACCCCTTACAGAAAAACTGTTATACTTTCAGATAAACATCACTGAAGATAACAATTAAACATCATCGCAGGACAATCCTCACAGTGTCAAAAATTTCAGGTTTTACTATCCTTGAGGGGACATTTGGTCCTAACAATTTACCATAAACAAGAACACACACACACACACACACACACACGTTTGTTTTAGTGTAAAGTGTGTTCATCCCATAGGTGTAATGGTTTTTATACTGTACAAACTGTATATTCTATTGCCCTTCACCAACCCTACCCCTAACCCTCACAGGAAACTTTGTGCATTTTTACTTTCTCAAAAAAACCTCATTCTGTATGATTTATGAGTGTTTTGAAAAATGGGGACATGGGTTATGTCCTCATAAGTCACCCTCTCCTTGTAATACCTGTGTCATACCCATGTCATTATACAAAGTTGTGTCCTGATATGTCACAAAAACATGCCCACACACACACACACACTCATAAAGGTGCATTTGGCCATAGATGTGAAAATGAGAGGGGCTTGGTGATAGGAACACAATGTTTCTGTGAGAACATTATGTCATATCTTCAAGACCTCACAGTCTGGAGGATCACACATACTGACGGTCACAGAGACAATTCGAGAACATTTTTAACACTAATATATCGAGATCCCAAAAGTAGTTCAACTGCTGCACAAAAAGAGAGATTAATAATGACATATTCAGCTGACAGGAAAATGTTATATTATTTTTTAATCAACCTGAAATAAAGAATATTTTATTTTATTCATGATTCATATCTCATTAAGTTAAATCATTAACGCTGATTCCTGAGCACACAATACCTTTCATCCTTTTTTCCTCAGAGAGTTTTACAGTAACATTATAGCAACATATGCTGAAAAATAACTTGCAATGTTATACTTGTAAGTAACTCAGTAAAGAGTTTAATTGTTGTGCCTCTGAATAATTAAAGGCATGTGTTTGCTTGGAGAATCAGTGTCTTTCAGAAGTGGACTGGATTCAGCGCTCCAGACAGGACTGACAGCTGCGTTCAGTTGCACTGTGAATACCGTCTGCTCTCCAAACTGGGAAATGAGGAGACCAGAGGGGAAGAGAATGATGAAAACAGTTATTTTAATAAACCTGGCCTACCTTTACTCCTCTGGTGATATGTACACATAACCTTGTTTATCAAAGCAACTGTTTGAAGCGTCTATCTTTTTTTCTCTTTCATTTTTGCAATACCTGCAGCCTCGAGTGGCTCACTCATTCACTTTGTTGTTTGGCGTATTTTCTTACTTTTTCCTCCTTTCTCTCTCTCCCTCCCTTCTCTTGCTCTTTTGTAGTGCAGGCTTGAATTTTGGGTTTAGCTGGAAAGAGACGCAGTGATCCCGTCAACATCTCTCGCACCTGAACGCATTGTGTACTGTGCATGTGCATTATAAAGCTGTTAAAATTTAATGACTGCAGGAGGTGTTGCAGGGGGGCTAAGGAGGTCATTACCTCTGACCCTGAGACCTCAGCTGTGCAATATTACAAACATGCACACCTACGATTCTGACAACATTTTGTTTTCTCTTTCTGGTCAATTTGTACAACCTTTATTAAGATGATAAACAAGGGTATACAGATAGACAGCAAGAAAATAACTGTGATGTTGCCTCTGAAACTAATAGGTGCAAACATTACTAATCCCAATTCAGCATGGAAATAATTCAATTACAAATAAGTATGTGCATAATATAATGAGCAAGCAATCAAACTTTGAATTTGATGTGATGATACTGTACAGTAAGTAAAAAATGTATAGGTTGAAGGCTCGTCTTTAGTTCTTTAACACTTCAATTAAATTAAATTTAATTCAAGTTTATTTGTATAGCGCTTTTTAAAATAAAAATCATTACAAAGCAACTTCACAGAAAATTAAGTTTCTACAATATTTAGTAGTAGCTTACAAGTGGTGACTGTCAGTTTGTGCACGTATGACAGGATTTTTCAGAAAAATTAATACAAGACGTAGTCAGCCAGATAATGAACACTATTAACAGCAATTATTATATGATGCAGTCACACTTGTAGCAATATATGTTAGTTATGTTTGTTGATTCAGGGTTAGCATCATCTGGGGTCCTCTGAGGGGTCAGCATCATCTCTTCTCAGGTGTTCTGGATCCACACTGGAGCTTGTGTAAATCTGTAATGTTCGGGAACACAGGAGACGAGAGATCCAACAGCAGTGTGAGTTTTATTGGGTAATCCAAAATCAAAATCAAACAAACAGGCAAAAGGTCATAACCATAAACATCCATCCAAAAACAAAACAAACAGGAAATAAGAAACTAGAACCACAAGGGAACGCTAGGAAACTAGGTGACGTAAAGTAAGGACTCCATGAAACAAACAGAAACAGACCAAAAATAGTTTAAATAGGCAGGGTAATGACTATGAAGTGAAGACACCTTTTGCAATAACTGTGATGAAGGGACAAGGCCTTGTGGGAATTGTAGTGCCTGTGGTGAGGTGCCTATGGGGAAGTGAGACCACTAGTGGAGACCCAGGGAAACACAGAACAGACACCGTGACATTACCCCCTCTTCTACGGAACAGCTACCAGATGCTCCACCCGAACATAAGAACAACCCAAGGAACACAGAGACCAGGAGGGAGGTGGACCAGCGGAGGACCAGGGGGAGGGACGGAGGGCCAGGTAATAGAGGAAAACAGAGACAGGAAGTGCAAAAAACAAAAACAAGGAGACCAGGAGGGAGGTGAACCAGCAGAGGACCAGGGGGAGGGACGGAGGGCCAGGTAATAGAGGGTAACAGAGACAGGAAGTGCAAAAAACAAAAACAAAAACAAGGAAACCAGGAGGGAGGAGGACCGACAGAGGACAAGGGGGAGGGACGGAGGGACAGATCCACAGAACTAAACAGATAAAAAGAAAGAAAGAAAGAAAGAAACAAGAAAGTTCGGGGCCCAGGGCCGAGCCGACAGGGCAGGTATCCCGGGTGGATCAGGTGGAACTGGGGCCATGCGGTCGAGACAGAAGCCCACCTGGGCGGCGCAGAAGACCACCTCATCCGTGCGGTCGAGACAGAAGGCCACCAGGGCGGAGTAGAAGACCACCACATCCAAGCGGTCGATACAGAAGCCCACCAGGGCAAAGTCAAATACACTGATGACTTGACTTTGCCCATGAAGAACACTGGTGGCATGACTTTGCCCATGAAGAACACTGGTGACTTGACTTTGCCCATGAAGAACACTGGTGACTTGACTTTGCCCTTGAAGATCACCGGTGACTTCACTTGACTCCTGAGGTCTAACTGTGGTAGTGCTTAACTCATGACTGTCAACGGTGACTTGACCTGACTCTGGAGTGTCAACTGTGACCTAACCCGACTCTGGAGTGTCAACGATGACCTGACCATACTCTGGACCGTCAACGGTGACCTGACCCGACTCTGGACTGTCAACGGTGACCTAACTCGACTCTGGACTGTCAATGGGAACTTGACTTGACTCTGGAGGTTCAACGGGAACCTGACTCGACTCTGGAGGGTCAAGTGTGTCTGTCATCTTGTGCAGAGGCGCTGGACAGGCGGCCATCTTGTGCCATGGCTCTGGGCCGGTGGCCATCTTGTGCAGTGGCGCTGGGCCAGCAGACAACTTGTGCTGTGGTGCTGGGCTGACGTCCACCTTGTGCTGTGGTGCTGGTCTTGCTGCCATCTTGCGCAGTGGTGCTGGGCTGGCGGCCATCTTGTGCTGTGGCACTAGTGCGGCCATCTTGCGCCGTGGTGCTGGGCTGGTGACCACCTTGTGCTGTGACGCTGGGCTGGCGACCACCTTGTGCTGTGGCACTGGGCTGGTGGCCATATTGTGCAGTGGTGCTGGGCTGGCAGTCCTCCTGTCTGTAGACCCCGGTCTAAAGTCGGCCATCCCACCGTAAGAGACAGGTGTGGCTGGGGTATCCCACGGAGACCGATGTTGTAGGTACAAAATGAACCCCCAAAAATCAAAGGCGTCCAGCTGATCCATTTCCCTTTCTGGCACAGGGTTGTCCAGACCGGCATTGAAAAGGTCTTTCAGGGCTGCATCATTATATCCCATTCCACCCACCAGGGTACAGAACACTCGTGCCACACCACTAGGGCTGTGCAAAAAAATCGAATGCGATTTTCATGCGCATCTCATCAGTAAAGAGGCTCCTGTAATTAGAAATATATCTCCAGCATGTGCGTTCAGATCAGGGTTGGCAGGTTTTCACAACAAATCCTGCCCAGTTGCTTCTCAAAACTAGTCCAAAACTAGCCCAATCGCGTTTCCGGGAGGTTTCCCCGATAAAAATTGCTTCCCGGGGTAAAAATAAACATTTTTTGGAAGGGTTGCCCTGGTAAAATTAGCATTTTAGGGGCTAAATATCACGTTATTAGTATTGGGGTTGCTTCAAACCACGGACATGAAAAACAATCGCAGACTTGGCAACACTGGTTCAGGTGGAGTGGCAGGTACTACACAGAGCCGTAGTCTACCGACAACTAACACAAAATCTCTTTAAAAATCGACAAAGAATCGCCTCTGATTTTAACATCGATTTTGTATAGATTTTCAGTGAATTAGGGCTCGGTGTAGTAAATGCCAACCTGTTTTGCCAAGTATATGGTTGTTTTTCATGTCCGCTGGTCAAAGCGACCCCAATACAAAAAACGTGATATTTAGCCCCTAAAATGTGAATTTTACCAAGGCAACCCTGCTAAAAGAATTTATATTTTAACCCCGGGAAGCAATTGTTTTATCGGGGAACCTTCTGGAAGAGCGATTCGGCTAGTTTTGGACTAGTTTCGAGAAGCAACTGGGCAGGATTTGTTGTGTGTGTGTGTGTGTGTGTATTTCGGCTGGGTTAAATGCAGAGCACAAATTCTGAGTATGGGTCACCATACTTGGCTGAATGTCACTTCACAAGAAAGTAAGGACTCCATGAAACAAACAGAAACAGACCTGTTTAAATAGGCAGGGTAATGACTATGAAGTGAAGACAACTGAGTGCAATTAACATGAGTGCAATTACTGTGATGCCTTGTGGGAATTGTAGTGCCTGCGGTGAGGTGCCTATGGGGAAGTGAGACCACTAGTGGAGACCCAGGGAATGACAGAACAGACACTGTGACAAAATCCTAGTTACGTTTTTAATCTAGATTTAAACAGAGTGTGTCTGAACCACAGACAATAGTCCAGTCTAGTAGTAGTAGTAGCCCTTTATTGTCACTAGTCACAAGTACCAGCGAAATTAGGCATCAACCTGTCCATACATACGCAACATACATAGAATGGAGTAGACAGAACAGGAAGACAGGGAATTTAGGAAGAAATACAGCATAACATTAGGAAAGTGGGGAGAAAAAAAACAACACCCATACTATGCTCCTTCTGGGAGTACAGTATGGGAACATGAAAAAACATCTCAACAACAAAAGCACATTATCACCATAAACACACGACTTTGCAACTGGGGACGGAAATTGGGGGGGTCGAAGTAATCCAGTGCAGGGAGCAGCCGTCCCAACCTGCAGCTAGAAAGCGCTGGTCACAGACCCGCTTGACAGAGTGGCGGTACAAAGCGGCAAAGGCAAGGGATGGGGGTGGGGAGTTGAGTGTATATCTGTATATGTGTAAGAGTTTGTGTATTTGTAGGCCTGGAGAGTTGCAATTCTATCTAGATTCCTCAGTCCGCAGAATATACAGCGTCACAGCAAGTTGACATGGAGACAGCCTTGGTCAGGTCCTAGACAGAGTCAACAACAATCAGCAGGTGTCTTGTGGGAAATGGGTTGAGGAACGCAGAGCATCTCATTGCCATGCTTTTTAAGGGGAAAATTTGTTATCCAGCCAAGGCCAAGCTGGGAGTAGAGCCGAAAGAAGATAAGATACCAGTTGTTTTGGTCTAGTAGCCGCATTCCAATTTAACGGTCACTATGATTGTCTTTTTTGGTCTCCAAAACCTCCAATTTCCTTTCCAAAGCCGTGAGTTTCTCTGTTATGTTATCCATATTGCGGTTAATAGTCTCAGTCTCAATGCTGACCGCTCTGCCCACTGCTTCAATCATGACGGGCAGCCTTGTGAGGCTTTGGACAGCTGTTCCCGTCTTCTGAATTTTCCAATAACCCAGGGCAAAGCCTAATACAATCAGCAGAAGACCTTTTATCATGGTTCCGAATAGGTAGATGTCTTCAATGTCCTCCACGGAAAGAGCTGCCAGACACATGACCCGTCATCTCTCCCACGCGTCCATCGTGTAGCCAGCTGCGAACTTTCCGGCAGGGCAGTCAAGTTCCCCCTAACCCAAGTACCTCGTCGAGAAGATGGTGTCAATTGCGTTGAGAGACCAATTTATCAAATCCATGTTTCAGTTTAGGAAAGCAGTGCAGAGAGAGTCTCTCAAAGTAGACGAGACAAGAGACAGGCGAAGCAGGCAAGGCATGGGAGGAGAGGAAAGAAATGCGACCGCCTCCGTTGAGAGCTGAAGAGATACTTTTTCTAGAGGTCATGAATGCCTGAACTAGCTTTTCTGCATCAGAAACAGATAACATGCTTCGTAGATTGGCAATGTTTCTATGATGGAAGAATACTGTTTTTGTAACATGGGAAATATGATTTTCAAAAGACAAGTTGCTGTCTAATATAACACCCAGATTTTTGACTGTAGAGGAAGTAGCAGTGCATCCGTCCAGTTGCAAATTGTAATCTCCAAGATTCTGTGTACTGTTTTTTTGGTTTTTTATTGAATTTGCCAAATCAGATGAAAATTTCAATCTGCTTTTAAAGGGGTGGTTTATTCCTTTTGTAATCCAAGCGAGAGGACATATAAACACGCAATCGGATTGAAAACCGAAACTGGAAATTACTGCGCATGTGCAGTGACATAAAAATAGCGTAATAACGTATGGCGCGCAGAACGAGCTGTTCTTCCTGGTGAATAAATTGTCATAAATGAGTGTTTAACCATCATAAAACTTCCCTTTCACTCAGCGTCTGTGATTGGAGCAGGACAGGAGGATTGTGTTTGAGGCTCTATGCCAAGATGAAACGGGCAGGATTCAGTTGCAGGTTTACACTGAGCTTTATTGAAAGCAGATAAGACAAGGCAGATGAGTATCGTTCCACAGTTTAGCTCGTTCGACAGCCGAGACCCAAAGAAATGAGAGCTGGAGATCCAGCTTCTATGATTACTGCATTCATGAGAACAAGAGACAGAGCAAAACAGCAAAAGACACTGAAGCCTGAAGACAAAACAAGGCAAGGTGAGTACACAGACCAGCTCGAGCTTTTGGTAAGAGTTACAACAGTCTGGCAATGAACAGAGAAACACAAGGAATTATAAAGGGAAAAAATTAGAAGAGCATTGAGAACAGGTGGCAAACAATTAAGGTTAACAACGGAGAAACAAGGAGGGCGGGCAAAACTCAAATCAAACAGGTGGACACAGAGAGCTGTCAAACCATATAACACACACTCACAACCCCAAAAGGCAGGTGATTAGCCCCAAACCCTGACACTCTAGTCAACAGACGACTGGTTTCGGGTGCAGGAAGGGGCACTTTTACTGTTTTAAAAAGTAAGAAGTACTGCACAACAGTTAATGTGCTGGTCATGACCTAATTAGAACAAAATAGATGAATATCAGAACCACAAGATGGCGTAGCGTTCGGACGCAGTGGCTACTCCGGGTCCCAAAAACTATGTTTTTATGTCTGTTATACTCGGAAACACATTTATGATCGACAGAGCCTTTTGGAAATCAGCAGTGTAGCTATACAAACATCAGCTTTCACCGGTGACTATTGACAGGCCTCTGTCTGCTGCTGAAGCCGAACCCCGAGACAACAAATTTGCCTTCTGACGCTACCCACACAAAATGACAGAAGCGCGGAAAGCGTGGAGCCACACAAGCTAGGCTAAGGGCTAACCCCACAAGACCAGCAATTCTCTCAAACCTTCGCTGTCTAAAAAATAAACTTTACTTAATTCAACTTGGTCTACACAGAGACAAGGGACTGTTGTGTTTGTTTTCACTGAAACATGGATAAACGACAGTATATCAGACTCTGCTGTGGTGTAACAATGCTGTGGTAGTGACAAAACACTGTTCATGGCTGGTGAAGTTTATCTTTGTGAAGTGTTGACCATTCTATCTGCCACGAGAGTTCATGGGCATTGTTATTTTCACAGTTTACATCCCAACATGTGCTTATACATAGGACACGCTTCGTGAGCTGTACAGCACCATCAGCGGACAACAAACAAAAAACCCTGACCGCTTTTTCATAATAGAGAAATAATAGTTGACTTCAACTATGAAAACCTAAATATAGTTTTGCCAAAGTTCTACCAACATGTGAACTTTGCAACGAGGGGTACTCAGATAACATCTCTGTTGTGCTAATTCCAGCATACAGACCACTTCTGAAACTCGCTAAACCAGTTCAAAAACTTTTTGGTCAGATGAAGCAACATCAACATTACAGGACTTCTTTCAGTTCACAGACTGAAACAATTTTAAAGAGGCATCCACCCTGCAGGAGTACCCTAGCCACGTTTTCACTCTCTGGCCAAAAGTGGGCCTGCTAGTGATAGTATGTTTCCACTGCCACTTCCTGTGTTTGATCGTGCCCCGTCGGTGCTTCCTCTTGTCCAATGGCCTGGGTTTTTTGGCCCGACGAAAACCTTGGAACAAAGCGGGCCAGCTGGGGAAAGAAGAGAGATTATGAATAAAGGCTGCAGATCATTTCAGAAAGCTTACAGCTATAACACCAGCATTAAACACTTAAAAAAAAAAGTTGAACTCATTATGGTCAGTGTGTAGCAAGGTAAGCAGGGGAAGGGGAGGGGTGATTGGGGAGCAACCAGTGCCGGACAGTAACAGAGTACATTTAGAGTACAGTACTTAAGTTCAATTTTGAGGGATCTGTACTTTACTCGAGTATCATTTTTGGGGAGTACTAATGACTTTAATCAAGTACATTTGAGAGGCAAATATTGTACTCTTTACTCTGCTACATTTCCATCCATAACCAGAAGTACCCGTTACTTCTTCAGCCACGTCCACACGGAGATGGAGCTTACCCCAATCCGATCTTTTTTCCCCTCATCTAAAGAAATTTCTGCGTCCACACGAAACCACAAAACGATGCAGTATACATGCCAGACTAGCATGTGGCACTGTAATTCTGCCACAGTGATACACATAAAAAGGAGAAGAGGACATGGACTTGCCCATAAACCTTGCTCGTGGTACACAAACGAACATGGAACAATACATTTATTAATCCGTGTTAATGTTAGTTAATAAAAAATACAATTGTTCAGTGTTTGTTCATGTTGTTGTTGCTGTTACGTGACTTACGTTAGTGGTATTTGACTAGGGGCAAGACGTGGGCTGATGACATCATATTTTCAGGGATCCAGATGAAAACAAAAAGGTGGCAATTTCAAATTTATCCACTCTGGGACCCAGTTTAAAAAAACATCGGTTTCACTCTTCCAAAACGCCCGATCCATGTGGTCAAAAATGCCTATCCTCTAAAAATTTGTGCAACGAAAAAAAAGGAAAAAAGAAAAATCTCGGAAACCCTCTAAAACGTGATTGGATAGTGCAGGCGCCTCTGATTGGGAAAGCATATCAGCAATCACATTCAGCTTTCCGCCAAAGACTTCATGATATTTGATTGAATTGAAGTACAGTACACAGAGTTGTACACACAGTAGTACAGAGTTGTCACACATAGATTGTGTATGTGGGAATGGTGTTATTCAGCTGAAAGTATTTTCTCCTGCCTTTGCATGTATGTCGGTGTGAGAGGAAGTTGCTTAAAACTGTAACTCAAAGGAGCTGAATTTTATGTTTCCTTCTTTGTACGCAGACCTAAACACAGCTGATTAGCTGATTTTCATTAATCATTATTATTTTCTCTTCTATGCTGCGTGTATAACACTGTCAGGTTCAGAGGTGTGTCAGAACATTGATATATTGCCTGCTTTGCTGGTTTAGGTTTATTGATTGCTTACGCAATCAAAGATGGCGGCACGTCCACACACAGCGGCTTCTCTCTGTCCCGACAGAACGGTGTTTTCGTGTTTTTTTGTCTTGTGAGTTGCAGTGTTTTTTTACGTTGTCGTCGCGTCTACCTGTCTGTAAACGCAAATACATTCACGAGTTTCTGCTCGATGTCGGCAGGACCGCCTTTTTACAGTTAAACTCCGCGCACTCGGAACAGTTGCGGGATCTCGATCTGCTACGGAGGCTTTCACCATCACCGACCCCCACTACTGCATCTCGCCTGCAGCGGAGGCACCACAAGCGGCGCGAGAGGAAGCAGAAGAGGGGTAAGCGTGGAGGTATCCGGGCTAGGCTAACGGCTAACCCACAAAAGCCATCTATCCCCACCATCGTACTGGCTAACGTACGCTCGTTGGACAATAAACTGGACTTCATTCGATTATCCTATAGGAAGAGGAAGAGAAAGATGGAAATTAGGGAAGAGGCCAGTATGCTTGCGTTCCTGTCTGAAAATGCCCTACTTGGACCATTGATGGGGAAAAGGAAAAGTGAAATGGTAAAAGTAAGGTGGCTTAGCTTGAGTGGAGGCAGCCTCATGCTAGCATCTACAGCTGGAGGTATAGTGGAAAGAAATGGAAGTTGAGAAGCCAAGGCAGTGGGCGATGTTGCATGCGACGTGGCACTTGAAGGTGCTTCAGTGATTGGCTGAGAGGAGGAGGGAGGCAGTGCAGTGTGAGAAGTGTCTGAATCTGGGGCATGGCTTAAACTTGCTGTGCCTTGAAGCTCGAGGAGAGCCGGAACTTGATCTGGAAGACGTAAGATGTAATTTTAAATGAAGCAGGGAGCTATGAGGAAGAGGAGCATGGGCTACAGTTGTCAGCAGAGGCAGCCTGACATTAAAATCATCTTCTATGTAAGCAGGAGGCCACTGAAAAGAAAAAGTGGTCATTAGAAATGTAGAGATGTTTTGGCCTGAGTTGCAAGCATAGAGAGCCTCACGCTTCTACAGCTGCTGTAGGCCACAGGGAGGGAATGGGGTTTGTGACATCCTGAAGAGCCTGTGCAGCCTGCATGGCTAACAGAGGAAGCCTCAAGCTAGCGTCTACTATCGGAGCTGAAGGCCCCTGAAAAAGAAAAGGATTAGAAGTAACAGGAGGAAAAGACTGAGATGTGAGGACATGCATTGCCAGCATAAGCATCCTCATGAAGTGCTTTGAACGGCTAGTCATGCATCACATCAAGTCTCCGCTCCCTCCCTCCCTCCCTCCCTGGATCCATTCCAGTTTGCATATCGGTCCAACCGGTCGACCGATGATGCCTTCGCCACTGCCGTCCACTCAGCACTCACCCATCTGGACAAAAAGGACTCATATGTCAGAATGCTGTTCATAGACTTCAGTTCAGCATTCAACACAATCATCCCTCAACAGCTCATCTACAAACTGATTCAGCTGAGGCTCAACACTTCGCTGTGCAACTGGCTGTTGGATTTTCTGACTGGAAGACCTCAGGCAGTACGGGTCGGCAGCAACACATCCAGCACCATCACACTGAACACTGGGGTCCCCCAAGGATGTGTGCTGAGCTACCTCCTCTACAGTCTGCTGACCCATGACTGCACACCATCACACAACTCCAACCTCTTTATTAAGTTTGCAGATGACACGACTGTGGTGGGTCTCATTAGCAACAAAGATGAGACAAACTACAGGAGTGAGGTCAGCCGCCTGGCCAAGTGGTGCAGTGACAACAATCTGTCTCTGAACGTGGAGAAGACAAAGGAGATTGTTGCAGACTTCAGGAGCGCACATACTCAGCACGTTCCTCTGACCATCAACGGTGCGACTGTGGAGAGAGTGAGCAGCATCAAGTTCCTGGGTGTGCACATCACAGTGGACCTCTCCTGGACTGAAAACACCGCAGCACTGGCCAAGAAATCACAACAGCATCTCTACTTCCTCCACAAACTGAGGAGAGAGCCAGGGCCCCACCCCCCATCATGTACACCTTCTACAGAGGCACCATCGAGAGCATCCTGTCGAGCTGCATCACTGTGTGGTATGGCGCCTGCAATGCGTCCTGCCGAAAGACTGCAATGTATAGTGAGAGCAGCTGAGAAGATCATTGGTGTCTCTCTCCCCTCCCTCCAGGACATTTATGGAACCCGTCTCACCCGCAAAGCCCTCTGCATCACAGGTGATCCCACTCACCCATCACACAGCTTTTTCAGCCTGCTACCATCAGGGAGGAGACTGCGGAGTCTCCAGGCCAGGACCAGCAGACTGAAGGACAGCTTCATCCACCAGGCTGTCAGGAAGCTGAACTCCCTCCCGAACCTGCCCCCCCTCCCCTCTTCTTCCCCAGGCACCATTGAACTATGAACCCCCCCCATCCCCCCCCCCCCAACACACACTAATTATAAGATGACATGCACTAGTCACTTGTGCAGCATTGGTCTGCTCACTACCTCATTCGGCTTGGAACTGACGTCATTCCACTACCTCATCAGTCAGTTAAATAAAATAACTGCTCTTGGTCACTTGTCACTTTAATCAGACTTAAGATATTTTTAATAAGTGATTTTTTTGCACTAAAAATCTTTTAACTGCACTGTTGTTCACTTCATTGATATGCACTAAATCTGTCATTTGCCTTGCGCTGCTTTATTTAACTTTTTTTTTTATTTTATTATATGTCTTTTTTATCATTCCCTTATTGTATAGTTGTATCTACATTTTATATTTGATCTAGTTATTTTTTAGGCTTTAATGTTAATGTTATCTGTATGCACCGGGGTCTGAGAGTAACGCAATTTTGATTCTCTGTATGTATGTACTGTACATGTGGAAATTGACAATAAAGCAGACTTGAACTTGAACTTGAACTTGATTGATGAAAAAACAGAGAAACTCACATGTACACACAATTGTTAGCTGAATTTTCTTTTCTGATATTACACATTAATGTAAGCTGAGCATTTTCTTTGATGTTCTTGAGAATGTGGTGTCTTTAACACAGTCAGGTTCAAATGTGGGTGCAAAAAAAATCAATCAAAACTCTAGCAGAGCTTTGTCAGAGTGTTGCCATTGTGCTATTGCCCTGTGGGCAAGTGAAAAATGTTAAAAAAGCAACATGGTAAAAAGATGAAAATGACTTGATTTTACTTTCAATTCCTTTTACATTCAACAAGGTATTAACATTACAATTTTTCATAACTCCATGTAGGACATTTGTGTACATGAATGTAAGCACTGTGGCAGTAGTAATGCAATATTTAAAAAATATACTCTTGTACTCTTGATACTTAAGTACTTTTAAAAACAAGTACTTTAGTACTTTTACTTAAGTACACATCTGACTGTAGTACTTTTACTTGTACTTGAGTAAAATTTTGCAAGGGGTATCTGTACTTTACTCAAGAAACTGTGTACTTTGTCCACCTCTGGGAGCAACTACCAATCCCATTGCAGATTGCTGATAGGGTGTCCAAATTTAAAGGACAGGCAATATGGACAATAAGGACAGCCGGGGTCCTTGTAGCACCAGTTAGCCATTTGGCTAGTAGCAGTGTGGAGCTGGGTGACCTGTGGTGTTGCTCTTTCTCTCAATTGAAGTTAAGCCTGTATTTTTGTGGTGTACTACTACAAGGGATGTTTTTATTGTACTGATGCAGTCACCTGCACCAGTATAGATTTAATTATTGTTTTTAATTGAGGGTATTTGAATCCATTAATGCATCATGCGGGTATAAGTTTGTAATTATGGTAATATGTTTATTGTATCAAATTTTAGAACTGTTTGCCCGATGGAATAAATTCAGGACCATCATGTATTTGCTTGGCTGTGCACCTTAAAGGTATGGTTAGTAATTTTGAGTTTTTTTTATTTTTATTTATTTTTATTTGGATGGACTGACACTCATGAAAAATATTCTATTTTTGTATAGGGTGTTGGATGTTGATTGCTAGTCACTATTCTCGTATATTTGTTTTAGGTTTGTTTGGCTTTATGTGTTTTAGGTTTGTTTGGCTTTATGTGATTTTACCTCATCAGTCAGTTAAATAACTGCTCTTGGTCACTTGTCACTTGTCACTTTAATCTGACTTAAGATATTTTTAATAAACCATCCTACAAACAGAAACTTAAATCTGCTAAACCTGTAGTAAGGACTGTGTAGTAAGGACTGTGAAGAGATGGACCAGCGAAACGGAGCAGGATTTACAATCTTGTTTTGACCTCACTGATTGGAGTGTTTTTGAAGCTGCTACCACCGATCTGGACGAACTCACAGAGACTGTAACATCCTATATTAGTTTCTGTGAGGATGTTTGCATTCCTACCAGGACTTATTTAACATTCAACAATGATAAGCCATGGTTTACAGTAAAACTCAGACATCTTCGTCAGGCCAAAGAGGATGCCTACAGAAATGGGGACAGGGTCTTGTACAATCAGGCCAGGAACACACTGAACAAAGAGATCAGAGCGGCTAAAAAGACCTACGCTAAAAAGTTGGAAGACCAGTTTTCTTCCAACGACTCAACTTCAGTTTGGAGAGGACTGAGGGCCATCACAAACTACAAGACACCATCCCCTTGCACTGAGGCTAATCAACGGCTTGCTAACGACCTGAATGAGTTTTATTGCAGATTTGAAACCCCCAACACCCATTCTGACCATCTCCCTGCACAACCATTAACACCTCCTGCAATCCCCCGTTCCACACCTACTGCTCTTCAAATCTGTGAAGATGATGTGCGCCAGGTCTTCAAGAAGAACAAAAGAAGAAAAGCACCAGGCCCAGATGGTGTTACACCAGCCTGTCTGAAAATCTGTGCTGACCAGCTGGCCCCCATCTTTTCACAGATCTTCAACAGATCCCTGGAGTTGTGTGAAGTACCTTCCTGCTTCAAACGCTCCACCATCATCCCCATCCCAAAGAAACCCAAGATAACAGGACTTAACGACTACAGACCTGTGGCTCTAACGTCTGTGGTCATGAAGTCGTTTGAAAAACTGGTTCTGGGTTATCTGAAGGACATCACTGGACCCTTACTGGACCCCCTGCAGTTTGCTTACCGAGCAAACAGGTCCGTGGATGATGCAATCAACATAGGATTGCACTTCATCCTGCAACATCTGGACAAAACAGGGACTTATGTGAGGATCCTGTTTGTGGACTTTAGTTCGGCTTTCAACACCATCATCCCAACAACCCTCCAGACCAAACTGACCCAGCTCTCTGTTCCTAGCTCTATCTGTCGGTGGATCACCAGCTTTCTGACAGATAGGCAACAGTTAGTGAGACTGGGGAAATTCACATCAAACAGCTGCTCCACCAACACTGGCGCCCCTCAGGGATGTGTTCTCTCCCCTCTGCTCTTCTCCCTTTACACCAACGACTGCACCTCTAAAGACCCCTCTGTCAAGCTCCTAAAGTTTGCAGACGACACTACAGTCATCAGCCTCATCCAGGACGGTGAGGAGTCTGCTTACAGACAAGAGGTTGAGCAGCTGGCTGTCTGGTGCAGTCTTAACAACCTGGAGCTGAACACGCTCAAAACAGTGGAGATGATCGTGGACTTCAGGAGAAACCCCCCTGCACTTTCCCCACTCACCATCATGAACAGCCCTGTGACTGCAGTGGAGTCATTCAGATTCCTGGGAACCACCATCTCTCAGGACCTGAAGTGGGACAATCACATTGACTCCATTGTAAAAAAGGCCCAACAAAGGTTGTATTTCCTTCGCCAGCTGAGGAAGTTTAACTTGCCACAGGAGCTGCTGAAACAGTTCTACTCAGCCGTCATTGAGTCTGTACTGTGTACTTCTATAACTGTCTGGTTTGGCTCAGCAACAAAATCGGACATCAGAAGACTACAGAGAACTGTTCGGACTGCTGAAAGGATTATTGGTGCTCCCCTGCCCACCCTTCAAGAAATATATACATCCAGAGTGAGGAAAAGGGCTCATAAAATCACTCTGGATCCCTCACATCCAAGTCATCCCATTTTTGAACTTTTGCCATCTGGCCGGCGTCTCAGAGCCGCAAATACCAGAACAGCAAGGCACAAAAACAGTTTCTTCCCCCAGGCAATCTACCTCATGAACAGTTAAATGTTCCCCACTTATGCTTATGCAAACAAAAGTGCAACATCCTTATATTTATTTGTTACCCCTCCATCCTAGTACATCCCTGCATCTTTTTCAATCCTATCCCATTATCATTTATAGCACAATTGTTTATACACTTATTTATTTGGCTACATTTTTTTTTTTTTTTTGTCTGTGTGTTGGTGTCTCTGTGTACTGGAAGCTTATGTCACTAAAACAAATTCCTTGTATGCCCAAACATACTTGGCAATAAAGCTCTTTCTGATTCTGATTCTGATAAGTGATTTTTTTGCACTAAAAAATCTTCTAACTGCACTGTTGTTCACTTCATTGATTTGCACTATATCTGTCATTTACCTTGCGCTGCTTTATTTAACTTTATTTTTATTATATGTCTTTTTTTATAATTCCCTTATTGTATAATTGTATCTACATTTTATATTTGATCTAGTTATTTTTTTAGGCTTTAATGTTAATGTTATCTGTATGCACCGGGGTCTGAGAGTAACGCAATTTCGATTCTCTGTATGTATGTACTGTACATGTGGAAATTGACAATAAAGCAGACTTGAACTTGAACTTGAATAGTTGTGAAAGTGACTGCTCCCTGACTTATTAGTGGTAATTAATTTCTAAGCCAGCCTTATGTGTGGTTGTTGTTTGTTTAATGAATTGGTTGATTGGTGGCTGGCAAGTGGAATTGTTGATGTCTTCTTTATTTTAAATGTATTTAATCTAAGCTGTTCTTCACTCTTGATTAAGCAGCAAGGGGTATTTTCCCATTGTCATCAGTGGACAACTAGGAGTACAATTTAATAGAGCCCTTATAGGTCTTGTGGGTTGATTTGGTGTTTACTAATTGTGAACGTGCATCACATACTCCGGTTTGTAGTGAAGGGCGTATGTGGGTTTGCTGTGGTTTTCCCAGAATGCAGTGAAGTGTCTCCTGTATAGGTAGCTCAGGTTTCTTTTGTATTCCTAGTTGGACAATTTAAGAAACCGTTCCCCTTGTCAGCTGAATCGGTTCATGTCCTGAATAATTTTATGGTGTTGTTTAATAAAGAATTGTTTTTTTATTTTATTTTTTCTTAAACTTATTGTCTTTGATCCACCTGTTTTTTCTGTTTTCTTTGGCCCTTGAGGGTGTTACATTTTGGCGTAGTTGGCAGGACTGAGCTCATTTAATTGTGTTTTGGGAGCAGTCATTTTTAATTTTTTTAGGAAGAGAACAGCGGCTAGCAGGACCAGTGCATCTTTGCATCTCTCTGGGGTCTTTTTCTGTCAATTCTTCGAAATTGAGGACGAACTACAACAACTTCGGGTTCAAGTGGAGCAGCTTCAGTTGGAGAATCAGAGACCGTCAGTGCCCAGGCCAAGTGGGGACGTTGGGGAGGGACAGGCTAGTGGGAAAGATCCTGTATCCTCTCGTAGGGAGCAAGCCGTTTACTTCCCTAGAGAACGCAAATGTCCAAAATTTTCTGGATCCTTGGTGGTTGTGGCACTGTTGGTGGAGGAATGGATAGAAGAGGTACAGAGTTGCATTAGTTTAAGGTATATGTCTGAATTGGATAAGGCTTTATTCCTTTTGGACCACCTAGAAGGGGAGGCACAAAATGAGATTAAATATCTGCCTCCGAGAGTGATGGAGAATTCTGAACAAATTTCTGGGACAACCCATTAGGGGAAAACAAGTACACCCTTCCCCTCATATTTGTGAGGTTCAGGTTACTCCTAATTGTGAGCTTCATTGTGTCCAGCCGTCTTTAGAGCTGACGGAACTTAAGAATATGGTTCTTAAACAACAAGCACAATTGGATTTATTGGTAAAACACTTGGCCCCTGGTACTGGTAAACCTCCAGTTAAGGATAATAATTTTAAACGTGCATATGATGGCCGGCAAATTTGCATTAGATGCAGCTTGCCTGGACATATAGCCAGGTATTGTGAAACTGTCCTGGGTACTCCGATTACTGGGGGTGTATTTTTCAATGAGTGTTTTTTTTTTTTCATTTAAACAGACAGGATTGTAAGTGGCTTGGTCTAAAAGCTGCTAATGGACTTGACATACTTTATGTAGGCTACATCGAACTAGATGTGATTGTTTTGAATCAGTACATTCCCTGTGAATGTAGACTTCCAAACCCATAGGACTGTTGCTCCCAGTATTTTAGGATAAATGTCCTTAGGGAGTGTTATCAGAAACTGTTTCAACAATTTGGTACAAGTCTTTTTCAGACCCCATTAGTACAATCTGCTGCTCCTATGGTTAGGCACGCACTTCGTCAGTGTGAGAAAACCGAGGCGATTACTAATTCAACAGTAGCATTTAAAGTAAAAGTACTAGGGGACAGACCAATTTGTATTCTAGCTGGAACCCTTTTCATGGTGCTGGTCACATGCCCCCAACTTTCTTTGGTTTTTTTTAGAGCCTCTGGGCCCAGATGAGGGTACTCTTTCAGAAGGATTGCTCAGTTCACCTGCCCTTTTACATGCAGAGTATGGTACATTTATATGCTATTACCAATGTGAGCTCCTTGGATGTTTGGCTTCCTCCTCGGAGAGTGGTGGGTACAGTACAGGTGGCATCGGTTGCCGTGGAAGCTCCAGCTTCATTAGAATTTTGGGTCAGCCAGATGGCTTCAGAACATGTGGCTTTTATAGCTACTCAACAATTCCCGACTGAGAATATTGTAGAGGGTTTAGAATTTCCCTCTTTTGATGGGCTAACTGACTGAGGAGCAAGCCATTAAAGCAACGTCTCTCCTCCTTAGGTATTCTAGTCTGTTTTCCAAAGATGAGGGAGATTTAGGGTGTACCGATCTTATTACACATGAGATTCCGTTACAGGATGAGGTCCCGGCCCGCCAGCCTTACCGCCGTCTTCCACCATCACAGTACAACTTGGTGAAAAGGCATATTAAACAGTTGTTGGATGGTCGGATTGTTGGGGAAAGTAGTAGCCCTTACTCTTCCCCAATTGTAGTGGTGACAAAGAAAGATGGTAGTATAAGGTTATGTGTTGACTATAGGCAACTAAATGTTAAAACTCGAAAGGATGCCTAACCCCTCCCTAGAATCAAGGAGTCATTTGATGCATTATCAGGGGCAAGGTGGTTCTCCACTCTTGACCTGGCCAGCGGGTACAACCAGGTGGCAGAGAAAGATAAATTCAAGACGGCTTTTTGTACACCTTTTGGTCTCTTTGAATTTAATCGAATCCCCTTCGGTCTTTGTAATTCACTGGGCACATTTCAACATTTAATGGAGCGTATGTTTGGAGACCAGTGTTATCATTCTGCGTTGCTTTATCTAGATGACGTAACTGTGTTTTCACAGGCTGTTCCTCAATGTGGATAAGACAAAGGAGGTTGTAATGGACTTCAGGAGAAACTCAGCTGACTGTGGAGAGGGTAAGCAGCACTAAATTCCTGGGGCTGCACATCACAGATGATCTCAACTGGACCACCAACACCAATGACAAGACTGCTGACTTGACAGCTGTCCAAAAGACGACCATTGACACCTTGCAAAAGGAGGGCAAGACCCAAAAGGTCATTGCAAAAGAGGCTGGCTGTTCACAGAGATCTATGTCCAAGCACATTAATAGAGAGGCGAAGGGAAGGAAAAGATGTGGTAGAAAAAAATCAACTGTACAAGCAATAGGGATAACCGCACCATGGAGAGGATTGTGAAACAAAACCCATTCTAAAATGTGGGATAGATTCATAAAGAGTGGACTCCAGCTGGAGTCAGTGCTTCAAGTACCACTAAGCACAGACATATGCAAGACATGGGTTTCAGCTTCACATTCCTTGTGTCAAGCCACTCTTGAACAACAGACAGCGTCAAAAGCATCTCGCTTCAGAACAGACTGGAGCTGAGTGGTCCAAAGTTATGTTCTCTGGTGAAAGTAAGTTTAGCATTTCCTTTGGATATCGGGTTCCTAGAGTCTGGAGGAAGAGAGTATCAATCTAAAGGATAGGCAATACACACACAATCCACGTTGCTTGAGGTACAGTGTATAGTTTCCACAGTCAGTGATGGTTTGGGGTGCCATGTCATCTGCTTGTGTTGCTCCACTGTATTTTCTGAGGTCCAAGGTCAAAACAGCCGTATACCAGGAAGTTTTAGAGCACTTAATGCTTCCTGCTGCTGACCAACTTTATGGAGATGCAGATTTAAATTTCCAACAGGACTTGGCACCTGGGGACGGTGCCAAAGCTACAAGTACCTGGTTTAAGGACCATGGTGTCCCTGTTCTTAATTGGCCAGCAACTCACTTGACCTTAACCCCATAGAAAATCTAAGGGGTATTGTGAAGAGGAAGCTGTGATATGCCACACCCAAGAATGCAGAAGAGCTGAAGGCCACTATCAGAGCAACCTGGTCTCTCATAACACCTGAGCAGTGCCACAGACTGATCGACTCCATCCCACGCCGCATTGCTGCAGTAATTCAGGCAAAAGTATTGAGTGCTGTACATGCTCATATTTTTTATGTTCATACTTCTCAGTTGGCCAAGATTTCTAAAAATCCTTTATTTGTAGTGGTCTTTATTTGAAGTAATATTCTAATTTTCTGAGATACTGAATTTGGGATTTTCCTTAGTTGTCAGTTATAATCAGCAAAATTAAAAGAAATAAACATTTGAAATATATCAGTCTGTGTGTGTGTAATGAATGAATATAATATACAAGTTTCACTTTTTGAATGTAATTAAATAAGTCAACTTTTTGATGATATTCTAATTATATGACCAGCACCTGTATATCACCTGTATATCTTCCATTATTCTCATTTGTAAGTCACTTTGGATAAAAGCATCTGCTAAATGAATAAATGTAATGTGTTTACATGCTCATGCACTACGAATCATCTTGCACTGTTCCCCAGCCAGCTACTTGGCTTACGATGTTTCGCTTTGAACATGTACAGTATTATGTGAAGCATTTGTATAGTTTATATATATTTTTTTTTTTTCAGTCTATAGGTAAACATTCATTTATAGTATATTCAAAATCTGTCAGTGTGTTAGTTGTATATAGGTAAAGTATTATATGAAGCATTCCTATAGTCTGTTTTTTTTTCCGCTTATATATAGGTAAAAAATTGTATATATAGTATATTTATAGTCAAATTTGTCAGTGGGTTAGTTGTATATTTGTTTATACTGTTTAACTTTATTGTTGTATTACCTTTTTTTATGTAGCAAAGTGGTCCTGTGAGGCACAACATTTTGTTCCACTGTATGTCCACACATGTAGCGGAATGACAATAAAGCTTAACTTGACTTGACTTGAATAGTATGTGTTCTTTTTAAAACAGTATGTGAAAACAGCAGGAATCTCTGCATATTCATGCGGTGTGAGCATGCCAAAAGATTAAATCCAATCAGAAGCTTGTAACATATCAGCGCATATCAACCCTATCTCTTTATTGTGTTCATGCAAACTATGTTCGGGTTCATCAATCAGAATTAATTAATTCCGATGGAACCAAAAAGTGTCAATTTAAACTTACCAAATGACAAATTCTGCTATATACAGCATTAAAAACAGACACCAGGGGCCAGTTGCATAAACTTAGCCATCATGTTAAGACTCTGTCTTAAGAACTAATTTGACCAACTAGCAATTGCCAAGGGGTAATCAGTCTTACATATTATTATTATTATTATTATTATTATTATTATTATTATTATTATATTTTCAATACAAATAAGACCAATCTACCTGAATTAAAAAAGTTATGACCAGTCTTGGAGAAAAGAAATTAGATGACTAACGTTTTAAGACTGGTCTAAACAGTTTATGCAACTGTCCCCAATGTCTTTATTCAGCCCAATTCAGTTAAATTCTAATTTATTTCAATTGAAACTATTTCAGTTCAGCTATAATAAGCTTTATAGAAGACAATGATGTCCTTATTCTCAGTTCATTGTAATTAATAGTCTGTTAATAATGATTCAATTAGGGATGACTTTGATTCAGCTATAAAGGATCTCTACAGAAGCCTCCATTTAGCTTCAAGACTTGTTTTCATCCAGTAGTGTCAGTTTGTACGACTTTTGTTTGAGTCAACCAATCAGTTTGAAAAAGTTTGGGGCGGCAATTGTGTTTGTTTGACCAATGGAACACGGGGGAGTGTTCAGAAAACAGTATCAGCCTTGAAGCACCCGCCTTCTTCCCAAAACCCCTCCCACAATGTGTTTAATCTGCTAGTTTCACTCAAAATGACTGACAGGCAGACAGGCTTTGCAATTGGCTAAAAAGTGCAAGCTGCTTTTGTTTTGCCGTGTACAGTGCAGCTGAGATTTCTCACACACTTTTTCAAGAAGGGTAGTAAGATTCTACACATGATTTTAAACAAAAGCTCTTTCAGTGTTCCCAGCTGAATTAATTGCTGAACGCTGTGGAGAAGCAGAAGACTGGAGTAAGCACGCAGTCGTTTCTCCGCCGATAAAGGTGTGTGTGTGTGTGTGTGTGTGTGTGTGTGTGTGTGTGTGTGTGTGTGTGTGTCCGTCAGTAGGGGGCGCCTGTCCCCTCGTGAAGAGCGCCCGTGACGTCACGGCCCTCTCTCTCGCCTCTCGCAGCGCAACAGAGTATCGGAGCGAGCGCGAGACGCGGAGAGAGAGCATGGGGAGCGCGGATCGGCTGGAATAAGAAACATTTTCCAACACTTTCAAAAACTTTCTCAACTCGGCCGACAGATATGGATACCATCATTTTGAGCATATTACTCCTGCATACGGCGCTTGGAGGCGCAGGAGCCCAGTACACTCCCGGTAAGTGCCTAAAGATTTACCTTTAACGAGCCCCGGAGCGGAACGAGCAAAAGTTTCCGTGGCTGTTGCGTTGAATGCGTGAGCACCTTTATGTGTGGCACGAGCGCACATATACACCACACAAGTTGATTTGTGTGTCCAGGTGGCTCTTTTGGCAAGAAACGAGTGAGGGGATGGTTTGGGCTGGTTGTGTGTTGGAGAATAGGGACACACAGGTATCAGCTGCGGAGTGAAAGTGCTCCACCGAACCCTGTTAACCCTCCTCAGCCATCCGCTCCGGGTATCTGTCCTGATTGGGAGACGATTCTAATGAGACATCTCCCTTTGTCCAACAACACGAAAACTAAATTTAATTTCTAACGACTCGACGAATGGTTCAGTTGCACATCACGGGGAATTCAACGAAAATCCCAAACTCCGAAACCCCCTTGAACAGTCTCGTAGGAAAACAGTTTTCTTAGTCCCGGTAAAAAGTAAAGGGCTTTTCACTGAAGAATAAAACAATCTGTAAGAAGTTGTATCTTTATAATGTGATGCTTCTATTAGCGTACTTCAGGATTGGCTTCACATTATAATATGAATTCCCGCAGGATTTCTGTGCGTGATTATCGGGAAAATAGAGAAAACCTGATCAACTTTTCAAAATGCAGGATCAAATCTGTGTTTTATATATATATATATATATATATATATATATATATATATATATATATATATATATATATATATATCTTCATCTGATAATGATGTTTATTTCAGGAGTTTAGTGCAGAGTGTTTGTTTGAGAGTCAGATATAGTATATATATATTATGTTATTATTATTATGTTATTATTCTAGGATAGAGTAGTTTTAGCATCATGATATACTGGGTCAAGACTAGAACATTAAATATTTTTGTCAGAAGTTTTTAGTTGTTTTATGCAGATATGAGGATAAATTGTTGCTGTGTTAAGATGCTTTCGGATGAGAGAAAAGCAGGAGTTTAGCTTTGATCGTGTTTTCAAATGTATCAATCTAAATTGTTCTAAAATGAGTTGAGTCAGATATGAAATTACAACATGTGAATCACGTTGTTCTTGCCACACCACCATCAACATTATTACTGTTGCTCTCTTTGTAAATAAAGAAAATCTAAGAGGTACGAGGTCAGATGAAGTTAAACAGTTTTTTCTTTTTCTTTTCATAAATCATAAAAGTTTCTGTTTTCAGACAAATGTGTTCTAGCACATCTAATCTTGTGATTTGGGGTGATGCGCACATCTGTCTGACTGTAACCGTATCACATATCGTCTGGTACAGCTGTCTGTGTAATTGCTGATTAATTAATCAGTGAGTCTAACCCTCGGATTAATTCTATTAGAGTAATCAAAAACAGCGGCTGACAAATGGCAAATTACGGGAGGCTGAGATTGATTAGTGGCTGGTGTAATTATGCCAGCGTGTTATGGAAATGAAGAGGGGGATCAGAGCGAGATAATCTCTGATATGGCTCTCTTTCTCTTTCTCTGGACGCAGCTCAAATGGGACACGCGGAGAAAGGTGAGTCGTAAATCCACGCCACTATCATCATCATCATCATCATCATAAACATCTGTCCAGGGCATCTGACCTGATGTGGGTGTGCGTGACTGTGAGCTGCAGTGATGCACACAAACATATCAACGTGTATCATTCAGCTGTGTTCACCCCCCAAATGCACACTAACAGGAAAGTCGTCTCTTCCCAGAATTCCCTCACAATCAGCTTTCAGAGCAAAAGCAAAGCTGGAGTTGTGTTTGTGATAATAAGCCCCGTCTTGTTTCTTTTACTCAGGTACATTCAGAGTAAAATTTCAATGCAGGCTGTCATAGAAACATGATTACAGAGAAGGACAGAGGGAAAGTTTGCTTTTGCATTTCTTTAGAGGAGTCTGCAGGGCGACTTTGAAAAGGTTTTTAAAGGAAAGCCTTGTGAAACGCACTCGGACACAACAGCAAATCTGCACATTTCTTACCCGACTGCTGCAGACTCCGATTACAGCCGTGTGTGTGTGTGTGTGTGTGTGTGTTCACACTTTTCCTCCCGAGGGAAAACAAGGTCTTCCGTGTGACTTTAACAAGGCATTTGTGCATGAGTCGTGAACGGCTAGCTCATGATTTGAATATAATGCTTAGCCTTTCAGGTCGTTATTTTGGCCGATTGTGCGCTGCGTGTCATCGGTGTGGACGTAATGATAGAGATGGGATGTGAAGTGATGTTTAGTGAGTCTGAGGAGGACTGGAAGAATATGAGGGTGTGTTTTGTCTTCCACACCAAAGGTTTTTGCCCCTGAGTGCTGAGATTCGGTCTAATGTAATGAGCCTGATGCTCCTGGAGAACAGCACTTGACTGCTTGTCATCTCTGTGGAGGTTTTTCAACATGTACTAGCCAACAAGAAAAGAACAATTGATTTTATCTATCAGTTAATCTGACTGGATGATGTAAAGTCACTATATAGCAGGGATCCTCAAATCTGGACCTCCTGCAGAGTTCGGCTCTGATGCTAATCAAACTCACCTGAGCATGCTAATCAGTGTCTTCAGGATCATCAGAAAATCACAGGGTTGGAGCTGAACTCTGCAGAGTTTACAAGATTTGAGGAACGTGGGCTATATAGAAAAAGAGGTGGAGCAAGTTGTCCCATTTTGATGAAAGCATGCTTAAGCAAACATTTTAAATGTTTGGATCGTTGGGAATCTGTATCAGTGAATAATATTCCCAGTAAGAGCTGGAACATGACTTTGATGATAAGAAGGGATAGATCTGTCATAAATGGCTCACCCTCAACTGCATGAATTTCTTTCAGCTGTTGTGAACACAAAAGATTGCATTTTGAAGAATTCTGGTAACCAAACAGCTGATGGTAGCCTTGGATTTTAAGTGTGAAAAGAAAAAAAACCATGGATGTCGATGGCTACCATCAGCTGTTTGGTTACCTGCATTCTTCAAAATATCTTCTTTTGTGCTGTGCAGATGACAGAAAGTCATAGAGGTTTAAAACAAAGTTGAATAAATAATAACAATTTTATTTCGGGGTGAACTATCCCTTTAAGAAAGTACATAGTGTCAGTTTGAGTCTCTCGCTTGACTTTAAAGGCAACATCTTGAGGCGTCTACAATAAAAAAATTATTGGTAAATATTAATTTCCCATGTGCACCAACAGAAAGAGGTTACTTTTAGATGTTTTAATATGATGCAGAAGACCAGAGAGAGACATGAAAGAAAGAAGGGTGTTCATGTGAATGCGTCTGCAGAGCAGTATGTGCTTGTGTTGCTGACAGGTCACAGAGGGCCTTGTGTTTGTGTTAAATCACAGCTCCGTCCGCCGATGCAAGTTGCTTATCACAGCAGCTGTGAGAGAGCGCTGCACGTATTTTGCAGACTCGCTACAAAATCTGTTTGCAGCAGAAAGGTATTGTCTGCGGACAGCGTTTTTTCTCCTCGGTGAAGTTTCTCAGATTATGCATGAAGAATCAATACCTGACAAGTACGTCGGTGCTTTAGTGTTTCATCTGATGCAGCTGTATGGATTTTTAATCCAGTCCTGCACAGTGTCACACAGTCTTCACGGCTCATGCTGAGGTTTTTCAGCACTAGTTGATGCTCAGTGAATGTGAATCAATGGAGTTATTCTCATTAGAAACTGAGCTCAGCTGTCAGTGGTTTGGGTTGGGCTGAAAATATTGATTTCTTGGTTTAATCGATTTCATAAACTGATATTGATTCTTAAATGGCAAGAATTGATTTATGTTGGCTTCAGTTGATGTGTGAACAAAACTCACAAAACATTATTAGTAGCATGCCTCCAATCACAATAAGCTTTGTGCTTTTAGTTTTGATGTGACACAAAGTCTCAGCTTTCGAAGTCTGTCCATTTTTATTGTGACATCCAAACATTAAATATGGTTTTAGCTCTAATGTGTCATGATGTGTGGACAGTAATGCCTCAGTTCAAGCGGCACTCTCTTCCTCTTTACTACTAGTTACTGCAGGAAATAAACACGAAAGAACATCAGAAGAACAATATTTTAAAGAGGAGCACCTCGCCTGTTATTTATTTAGAAATAACAATGAATGTACGTTTGAATAAATCTGACACGAAGACAAGTTTTTATGACATTTACTGTTTAAATGTATATTTCTACAACAAACTGGAGTAGAAACACTATTAGATCATTAAATGTTAATCTAATATGTTTTACTATATAATAAGTTTGTTATTATTAGAGAAACTGCCTAATTATTGGCTTATGTGAATAATATAGCCTATCATTATGAGAAAAAGATCAAACGTGTGTATCTAATACACAACATCATAGGTGAATTATGGCATACATGGAATAATCATCATATTACACACATTAAATATCACATGCAAATGAATCAATAGTAAAATTGCCCTCCAGTGTCTCTATCTGCAACTCTTCTCTTGTTAAAGTCAAAGTGCTGCGAGACGTGTGTGGAAGCTCAAATCATGTGAAAGAAGAGGAGAAATAGTGATGAATGCATTCTTTGATGGAGCCTGTATAGTGTCATTTCTGTGTTTTCCTGAGGGTCACAGGGCTCAAGGTGCTGTGAATGACCCTCAGAGAAGCACATGCATTTCCAGAGAGAGATGAGGAGAAGAAAAGAGGTGAAGCGGAGGCTGTTTGCGCAGCGCTCTCTGGATTATAGCAGTAATGGCAGCAGTGCTGTAAGCTCCTTTAGAGCGCTGACCGGCCCGTCCTGAGAGCAGCCAAAGAAGCTAAAGTCGGATTGAGGATTTGGTCATTAGGACATTATTGTTTTTCTTTTATTTTGTGTCTGCTCTGTCCCCGGGCTTTACAGAGTGCAGTGTTGTGATTTGTGACCATCCTGATATCCATAAAGATTATGATGATGGTGGTGATTATCAAATTAAGCCCGCAGCGCTCTCTTTGAAGGAAAACATCCTCTCTCGCTCTCGCTCTGAGCGCTCTGCCAAAGGCTGTGAGCCGGCGTCACGTCGTTACTCTCAGGAGAAGTGTGTTGCTCTCTCAGAGCTCAGGAGACTTCATCAGCTTCTGATGCTTACTTATCAAGCATCCGTTTTGACACAGGTGTTTTCTCTGGAAGTTCCTTAGGAGAAATACTATGAGGTAGTTGTTTTGGAGCGGAGTTTGATTGTGATTTTTGACGGCAGAATTTGATGTGAAATCAGAGCACAGATTGAGATCTCTTCTCAAACGCTAGACACAGAGGAGAATTTGTAGGGCTGGACGAATAATAACAATTATTCTACACTGATAGCATATTTACAGTATGAATCTTGTCAGTGAACTATGAGGGCAAATAAAATAAGCATTAATCATAATCGTCATATCGTCCAGCCCTGAGAGTTTGTAAAGAAAAGGCTTGAGATCATCATCATAAGAGTATGCGAGTCTTCAGGAGAAACTTCTTTGAAGCGTTTCATCTCCATGTTTCTCTTTCCTGCGGGCAGATCTCCCAGCGTTTCCTCCAGCGAGAGCTCTTGGCTCAACCTTCAGCTGTGTTTAATGCTGCTAAAATCTTTAATTTTACACCGAGCGCTTGTCATGTCCTCTGACTCCACGGCTCCGGGACGGTAGGTGCGTGCGCTCCACACGACTCTTAATTGTGATCGGCAGCTCCCAGCTATTTTCCTATTGTTACCTGGTGTCCGTGTGAGTGTGTGCTGAGACAGGAGAACGCCTGACAGATGTGAGACGAGAGTATGCCTCGCCATGATTCATCTGACTGGAGTCAGCTTGTCTTATATCTGTGTCAACACCGTGACGTTTTGGAGATATCAAGTTTGAACACGTCTAGGGGCGCGCGCGAATGTGTGTGTGTGTGATTTACCTGTCTTTCATTCCCCGCTCCTTTGAGATGCGCATGTGAAATCCTCTCTAGCATCATCCTCTCAGGCTTCAGGAATCAAGGTGTCTCACAAACTGCCCTACTTTTGATGTCTGACGTTCACTTGTAAAAGCTAATATAGCATTTGTAATGACACTATATTGAAAAATGACAGAAGTGGGATTGTTCCTCAACAGCTCAGGAGATAAATCAGTCTGGTGTACTGTTGCAGTACTCTTTCATCACTGTAACCTCACTGGAGTGATAATAATAATGACATTAAAAATAACGTATTAAGGGCATTTTAGTCATTTATCATGTCAGTGAAAAAGACTACTTTCTCTTCCTTTTGAATTTTTGTTTATATGCATGTATCATATTGACATTTCTGAATATTAAGTTATACAAAGTTATATTAAAAAATAGAAACAATAAGATATTTCTGCATATTTATTTAGTGGGAACTTTAATATTTCAAATATTAAAATATATACATATTAAAAATATATACATTTTAATAAATAAATCAATAAAAACATGCTCCTCACAGAACAGGTAAATATAACACAGTGTATGGATAATTACATGCTTTTGTAATCTAGTTATGAATGTTATAATGTTAGGCTAACCTGTTTGAGACCAGGAAACCCACATGAGGTATTCTTAAATGTATGAGTGAGGATTTGGGGCCGGTTTAATAGTGTTTTCCTTTAGGCAAACCAACAGAAAGGCAGTGCATCTGTTCCTAAGTGTTTTCAGCCTACTTTACTGCATAAGGTCAGATGTTTTAGGGAACAGCTGTGATTGCCTGAGGGAGAGTCAGCACAGGTGGCTCCTCGTGGGGCGGGACTCAGCGCTGTCAATCAAACACATGTGCATGCGTCTATGCTTCGGTAGCTCTTCATGTCACTAAATATTCAAACACAACTATGCCACATATGTGCTGTCAAAGGTTTGGAATTCCTAAGATTTGCTCACTAAAGCTGCATTCATTTCATCATGAACACATTCAAATTGTAAAATTGTGAATTATTATTTTTTTTTACCATTCGAAAGTTTGGGGTTTAAAGAAATGAAAGGATGCATTAGATGTGACAGTAGACATTTTAAAATGATGCAACATTTTTATATAAAAAAAAAAAAAATGCTCTTCTTTAGAACTTTCTAATCATCAAAGAATCTTGAAAAAATAATATTATATGTATCACAGTTCCCACATAAATATTTAGCAGCACAACTGTTTTTTAACATTCTTGAGCAGTAAATCATCATATTATTCTGATTTCTGAAGATCATGTGACACTGAAGACTGGAGGAATGATGCTGAAAATACAGCGAAGCATCACAGACATACATTACACTTTAACACAGATTCACACAGAACACCGCTCTTTCAGTCTGGAATAATATTTGACAGTACTGCTGTTTTCCCGTGTTTTTAATCAAATAAATGCAACCTAGGTGAGCAGAGGTTTTACAAACATTAAACATTTTAATAATTACAAATTTGTGCTTAAGCTCAGGATTCTGAAGAACTTGAGCTGTTGCAGATCCACTGGCAGACAAATACATATTATCTTGGTGATATTTCTCATTCTACATGTCATTGATCAGTCCACACGAGTTTCCTCCCTTGCAGCAGTAGAGATGGTTTTCTCATTATGCTGGTGTTAATTGATGCTAATAAGAGGGATGTGAGAGTCTTGCCTGCTGTGAATCCCGTCACCGTCCCGGGCCCCAGGAGACGGCGTGTCTGTGCCGAACCCCTCCAGACCCCTTCCTCACACCTTCACACTGGAATTTACAGCCCACGCTGAACAAAAGACCCTCGTTCATCCCCCACTCCAGACCATTCAGCCTGACGTGAATTACAGTCGAGGTCAAAGCACAAAGGAACATTCCTTTAGCATGAACTTCACCGTTTCAGTGCACTACCAGTCAAAGGTTTTATTTTTATTCTTTTTTATGTTTTTAAAGAATTCTCTTCTGCTCACCAAGCCTGCATTTATTTGATCTGAAGTACAGCCAAAGCAGCAATATTGTGAACATTTTTACTTTTGAAAGTAACTGTTCTGCTTTTCACATTTAAAATAATTATCCATTTGAATATATTTTCAAATGTAATCTTTTCCTGTGATTTCAAAGCTGTATTTTCAGCATCATTCCTCCAGTCCCAGTCACACGATCCTTCAGAAATCAGAATAATATGATGATTTAATGTTAAAAAACATTTATTATTATTATGATGATATTGAAAACAGTGGAGTTGATATTTTTCTGGGTTCTTTAAAGGATAGAAAGTTCAGAAAAACAGCATTTATCTGAACTAGAATTCTTTTGTAATATAAAGCATCCTTGCTATAAAACTATTAATTTCTTTCTCTGACTCCAAACTTTTGAAGGGTGTAGTTAATAATGTTACAAAAGCTTTTTATTTGTGATAAATGCTGATCTTTAGATCTTTCTATTCATCAAAGGATCGTGAAAAAAATTACTTAACTGTTTTAAATATTGATAATAATATTAATAATCAGAAATGTTGAGCAGTAGATCATCAGCAAACATCTTCACAGTATTACTGATGTTACTGTATTTTGAATCAACTAAATTCAGGCTTTGTGAGCAGAACAGAACTCTTAAAAAACACAATAAATATGACTAGTAATGTAATTTGTTAGTCATCACTGCATTTATTGATTTGATTTGAATGCATTATGGTTTCATATGGACGAGCCGCACTGATAAAATGCCAGAATGTAGCTTACGTTAGTTGTGCTGCACTTGTACAATGGTCAGTGAATCTGATGAGTGTGTTTCTTTTCAAACAGAAAACAGGTCACAGCTGAAAAGAAGAGCACAATTGATCTGACATGCTTTATTTGACTCCTGTAGTGTGTGTGTGTGTGTGTGCTTGTCCACTGAAGTTTGTGTTACACTCAGATGTGCTTACGTGATTTGTTTGCATGTGATTCACGCAGTTCGTCTCTCATCGTTGTGATAAGCTCTCGCTGATGGCCAAATACAACACAGGGAAATCAACATGTTCCTGTAAACCCTGAGTCTGGCTGTGCGTGCGTGTGTGTGTGTGTGTGTGTGTGTGTTCCCAGGGTCCCACTCTCTCTTTCTTTGGGCCACATGTGGTTTAGGTTAACCACAGCTCATTGTGTGTGAACTAACATTAATGGGGTCATTTGTGCACACCGGTCGATTACAGGAATTTAGACACACAACCCGTGCTTTCTGCAACACGACAGAAACACCAGACAAAGAGAGAGAAAAGAGAGAAAAACACATTACTTTGAGATTTACAGTGAAGTTTAATATTTCTCTCAGAGCGTTTGCAATATTAAGAGAAATAAAGACAGACACAAATAGAATTGCTGTCACACAGATCAGTTCATCTTAGAAATGTCCAGATATTTGCCTTTTGATTGCAATGCTTCTGTCGTTTCTGTCTTTTTATCCTCTCCGAATCACCAGATGTCTCCATTTAGTCTCTGTGCTTTCTAGGAGAAACGTTTGAGACGTTACAGAGATCTTATTTGTGTTGTGTCTTTCCTAAAATGACTGTATTTGATTGTTTGGGTGTAAATCACTGTCTGTGTAAAGCTAGTTTAGTGTATATCATTTGTCTCTTGGCTCATGCTAAACCCAGACTCAGCACACAGTGAATGAGAGAGCGAGAACAACAGGGAAGGAGTTTAAGCTCAAATGGTTGTGATGGTCCTGCTGAGAGACTGTGAGAGATCTGATTAACACAGTATGACAATGCTCTCCCACACACACACACACACACACACTGCACTCATGAGGACATCTTATGAACACAGTGGTTTTATACAGTGACGATATTTGCTAAAGTTCACCTCTAAACCTGCTCCTCACACTGACCTGTTGGTATCAGGACGTGCAGATATCATGTACACTCTCAGAAACCTACAGCAGTCTGCTTTCAAAAGGGACTTACATTAAATGTACTGATCTGTACCTTTAAGTGACTCATAAGTACCATTTAAGGGTAAATAATTGTAGTTTCTGTACTTCAGGATACCTCCCAGTGATAGCGTTGTACTATTTTAGAGAGTGTATATTGTTTTTGAACATGATAAAGAAATGAAAACTCTCATATTTAAGCTCTACTGTCTCTGGACACACATTGTTTGCATTCTGGGTTGCCTTTAAACACTAGTGTATGTGTGTGTGAAGAACTTCATGAGGCTTCTTCTTCACTATCTGCTCTTACTCCTACAGTAAAATGCAGTTATATGAAGAAATGCATATGAAGGCTCAAATAAGATATCTTAACAAAACAGATGGGAAGCATTTCAGCAGAAGCATTTATATCTATATATCCAGTGTCCAAACCTGTGACTAATTAAACTCTTTAACATACTTCTTTGAAATATGGTTACAGAGCTACTGCTGTCAACACATCGAAATAATTGTACTTTGAAGCTTGACAAAAGATTATTAAAACATAATGATGACGTCATTACAGGGTGCAATCTTTAAAAGTCATGAAAGTTTCTTTAAACACACTTTTTCTAAAAGTATGTTTTTTAAGATTTGAAGAATAGTAGTGGACATTTAGGCCCAGTCCACACGGAGACGGAGCTTACCCCAATCCGATCTTTTTTTTCCTCGTCTCAAGAAATATCCGCGTCCACACGAAACCGCATAATGATGTAGTATACATGCCAGACCAGTATGTGGCGCTGTAATTCTGCCACAGAGATACACTAAAAACAGAGAAGAAGACTTGGACTATGCTCATAAACCTTGCGCGTGGAACACAAACGAACATGGAACAATACATTTATTAATCAGTGTTAATGTTAGTTAATAAAAAGACAATCGTTCAGTGTTTGTTCATGTTTTTGTTGTTGTTACGTGACGTAGAGGTGTCTGACTAGAGGGGAGTCGTGGGCTGATGACGTCATCGTTTCAGAAAATATACGGATTAGCCGTCCAGACGAAAACGCAAAGACGCCGTTTTCAAATTTATCCACTCTGGGACCCGGTTTCAAAAAATAGCGGTTTCACCTGATGAAAACGCCGGATGCGTGAGGACGAAACGCCTATCCGATAAAAAAATTTGTGCGTATTCACAGAAACACGTCTCCGTGTGGACGGGGCCTCAATTAAGCACACTTGGGGAATGTATGTTAAATCCAGCTGTGTGTTTAGATGGCTTTCTCCAAGTCCGCTGGTTTCCTGTGTTCGATAAATGCAAAAACAGTCCTGTTCAGTGCCCATGAAAAGAATGTGTGTGAAAGAGATGAAATGAGGGAAAACCAAGTGTGTGTTTACTTCTGAATGAAGATTGATGAAGGTAATTACATGCTAGAGTTCAATCTTCAAGAAGTGAACCCAGAGATCTGCAGCACCCCAAACACACACACACACACACACAGACTCAGTGTGGCTGTTTTACAGGACTCAAATGCAGTGAAGGCAATTAAAAACAAGGGCAGTTAACTCCAGTGAACACAAAACATGGCTGTGATGAGTTGATTATGACGTTATGGGAGACTGTGAAACTTAGACTGGACCATTTTTTTTTTTTTTTTTTTGCAGTCCACTGCACTGGTTTCCGTGATTTTCAACATAAGCATGTGCTTGATGGTCATATTTGTGTGTTGTGTCTTTTGCAGCTCTTCAATTTTACGAATGTTAAAGGGGTCATATGATACGATTTAATTTTTTTCTTTCTCTTTGGAGTGTCACAAGCTCTTGGTGCATGAAGAAGATCTGTAAAGTTGTAAAGACTAAATTCTCAGATCCAAAGAGATATTCTTTATCAAAGTTAAGCCACGCCCCCTAAAATGGCTCATTTAAACACACCCCACATGTCTACATCACTGTGTGGAAATATTTGCGTAATGCAGCCCAAATGTTCACGCAGAGAAAGAAGGGGTGGTTTCAGTAACACAGTTAGTGCTGAAGCAGCCATATCAGGGAGATGTGTGTGTATCTAGATGAAGGCAAAAACACTTTATTTATTCTTCGGAAAGTAGATGAATTTAAGAATCTTTAAGATTACTTACAACAGAACAACAACACATTTTATAGATGACCGTTTGGTGAACCTAGGAGAGGAGGTCATTCTGACTTTGCTATGACAATCTGGCGCTTCTGAATCAGCTACTGTAAGTATGATTTGTTATTAGTTTAAGTATTTGCTATTGAATGTTCAAATGCTGAGTTTTGCAAATAGTATCTGCGCATCACGTGTGTGAACATTAAAGCATGTCAACATCTGTTACACCAAATACACAGAATAATGATCTTTAAATAAGCTTCATATGACTCCTTTAAAGTCCAACTCCATTTTAATGCACCTTGCATTTTTAAATGCCAAAACACATTTTGTGTGAATGACCCTAAGACAGTTCAACCTACTGAATGTGTGAAACAGTATGGCCTTTCACACCACGGGAACCTTTTCATAGTACCAGAACTAATTGTGGAACTACCCAATTTTTGGCATTTTTGCACCGCCAGAACTGGGTGCGATTTTAGTACCAAACTGCCTTTTTCAGCCAGCAGAACTAGTACTATCTGAGATGTAAGTAGACACTGATTGGCCAGGCACATCTGAAAACGCCCTCACCAGCCATTATTGTGACACCCGCGAGACACAACAAAACCACAGCTCCGATGAGAGCGTCCTCCATCCTCCTGTTGTTAACGTTATTCTTCTTTGTTGTTGTTTATCGTTGTTGAACGGCGCACACAAATGACATCATTGTTGACCGGCTTACGTCATTTACTAGTACACATTGTCGGTGTGAATGCAACCCTTTAAATGGTACTGGGAAATAGTTTTGCGCAAAATCGTCCCAGTACTTTAGTACTGTACATTTTTGGCACTTTTCCACTACACAGTATCAGCTTGCCTCGACTTGACCTTCCTTTGTTTGGTTTTCCACTGTGTAAAATTTGTACCTGTACCTGCTTCCAGACACTTTTTTTCGTATCACCTCTGGCGAGGTTCTGGGGGAGCTGAGGCAATACTAAAATGTGACGTGAAAACACGGCGGACTGCTGATTGGTCAGAGAGAATCGTCACTATTAACTGCATGCTCCAGACAGAGTATCCCGGATAAACCCCACCATCGTTCTGCTGCCCTCAGCCTCTCCAGAAACAACATTTGTCACATCCCGAGGATCATAAACAGCATACACTTGATTTCCTCCATTGTCCTGTGTGTGTGGGTAGTGGGTGGGTGTCGCGTAGAAGATTACGTCAAGTCAGTTTCCTGCGGTGTCACTATGATGACCAGGTACTATTGTGTCAGGTACTATCTGAGATGGAAAACCGAGTGAAAAGCGAGATGAGGCGAGTTGAGTTGAGCTGGTACTAGTAATGGAAAAGCGCCATTAGCTCTGGAACTAAAGCGGTGCGAAAGGCCCCAGTGTGTTTAGTGTTCAGTCGTTTTGCTGAAATGAGTTCTTCTCTTCTCATCAATATATGTTGAATCCAGCTGAGTTCACACACGTCTTTCTATGACTCATGCTGTAATTAGTGTAAGTGTGTTAATGAGAGCTGAATCAGAGACATTGATTTGATGTGTCGTTATTGAAACACACAGCTCACAAGCCCACACAGGTTTGTGTGTATGTATGTGTGTGTGTGTGTGTGTGTGTAGAAATGAATGCTGCTTGAGCAAAGTCTCGCAATTAATTGGATAAAACTTCCTAATTTAGTAATTTTTTGTATTTTAATAAAAAAAAAAAAAAATGTTGTTCCATATCTTGCTCAATGTTCTCCTCCAAACAAATTTAAAGACTATAAAAAACCACTATGAAGTATGAATGTAGGGTAAGGTGTACATTATGTACTCACAAAAGTGTATTAAAGTTGCATTTAAAAAAAGTGCAAAAAAAAAAAAACACCAAATAAACAACCAAATAATAAAGAAAAAGTATAAACTCAGTGAGATAAGAGTGCAGGAAAACAAAGAAATACCTTACTGTCATCTATCTGTCCTGTAAACTCACCTTTTACATTCACATCCTGTTACAATTACAGGTCTCCTAAAATGAGCATTACCTGTGCTAACTAATTCAATTTATCAGTGTAAACCTACTTAAATATAGTGCATTTAAAACCTACATTTAATGTCCACCTTTATATACTGTATTTAAATAAGTATAAAAATATATACACCATAGCATAACCTCATTGATTGAAGTGTTTATTAAAGTGTTCTTGTGTGTTTGTCAGTGTGACTCTACTTTTTTCCCCTCAGTGACTCACTCTGTGATCCCTTAGTCAAATGCTGTGTTTTTCAGCACTGTGAAGTGGCATTGCTGATGCTTGTTCTCTGTAGAGAACACACAGACCCAACTGATCAATGATAAAACATTTGGTTTTTCATTATGGATTATCATTGATAATTTGCTGCAAACCTGCAGTTCTTGTGTGTCTAGTGCGGTGTTGATTTGGGAGAGAGTGTGTGTGTGTGTGTGTGTGTGTGTGTCGAGCGGTGTTAGCCCATCTCCAGTGATTGATTTCCCCTTCTCTCTCTCCCCTGATGCTTGATGTTCGCTGAAATTGTTTTAACTAGTGTGACTGAGATCCCACTGTCACCTTCCTGTGGGCAAAGGAAGTCAGAAGTGCAGAAATACTCTCTCACTTTCTCTGACCCACAGGCCTTTCCATCTATCATCAGACATCAAACATGCTGAGAGGTCCAGGGTAATTATCGTTAACTAAAACCATATAATATATATAACCATTTACTATTTAACAAACTTAAATAGTATATCAGTTATACTAAAATAACATTGTGATAATTAAATAGTATCACAAATTAAATTAAATTTATGCATTTAGCAGACGCTTTTATCCAAAGCAACTTACAGTGAATTCAGGTTATCAATTTTTACACATCATGTGTTCCCGGGGAATCGAACCACCAACCTTGCGCTTGCTAGCGCAGTGCTCTACTAGTTGAGCTACAGGAACACACAAAAGGAATAAATGCTGTTGTTCATATTCTTAAGTAAATTTCTTAGATATTTTTAATTTGATCTTTGAGAAAGCATAAAAAATTTAATAATTTCTGAAAATGAAACTGATCACTGATCACACAAATAAGCTTTATTATTTTATACTTTTTGTCTTGCGGTGGAAGTTAGAAGTGTTGTGGGGTGAATACTGTCAGGGAAATATGTGAATTGTAATATTTTGACATTAATGAAGAGATGAAAGGATATATTCAAGGCTGATGTGCTTCAGCAGAGAGTCTGTACGCTCCTATATTCAGCAGATAATAGATGTCTTGTGTTTCTTGCTAAGTGTGCTCGGATCCTCTCATAATGTGAGCGTGTGCTTAACTTCAGCCTCTTAGATATTGCTGGAATGTGTTTTCTTTGGCTTCTTGGAAGAGCTCTTAGTTAAGCTCAAAGCTGATTTTTTTTTCCTTTTAATTTTATAGCAAAATAATAATAATAATAATAAACATTTTGAGAACAAATCATACATTCACTGCATCAGTCGGTCAAGAGCCACTCGATGGAGTGTGATGTATAAAGTTATTACGGTTAACTCTTGAATGAGAGCCAAACTCTTTTAAAGAGAACTGAACGTTGTTTATTTGTGAAATGTAAAAACTTGTTTAGCAGTTATCACAGCGATTGACGTGATTGTCAGCATTTATCTGTTACTTCATTTCTAGTCGTGGCATGTGGAAAGTTTCAAAAAATGATTTGACTGAATGACTTTATGAAACAACATACAGGACAGTATCTTCACGATATATCATTTCATCAAACATTTTGAATTTCATTACAAAAACAACGAGGATCTCAATTTGGGTCACATTCAACTAAAACTGAATACAAATATTGGTAGCTCTATTTTAAGGTCCAATTCTTGCTATTAGCAAACCACTGACTAGGACTTTTGCCTCAATAAACTCCTAATTTGCTGTTTATCGATAGTAAAGTAGTTGTTAAATTTAGGTATTGGGTAGATTTGGGAAGTAGAATACGCTCATGCAGAATATGTGCTTTATAAACCCTAATAAACAGCTCTGATAATAATAGGCATGATAATAAGCAATTAGTTAACAGAGAGAATTGGTCTTTATACTTAAGTGTTACCTAACTATCTAACTGACAGAAGTATCAAAAATGGAAACAGTACTAAACTGAATTAATGAGAATTTAGTAAATAATGCTTTTTTTAAGACAATTTACTCTTCACCTAGAGTTTGATTGACAGGCAAACTGACCAATCAAAACACAGAATCGACCATAAAGAAAACAGACAGGAGAGTAGATTAACCACAGTGGACTTGAACTTAAAAAATGGTGTGTATTGTTGTCTCTCTGTGGTTGAAACAAGATACCTTCTGATGTTCATTCATGTTTATTTCATGCTATAACTAGCCATAACTAAGAGGATGATCGGTTCACATACCACTACAGCAATCTGTCACGACATATTAAAGGGCCACAAAACCTTTATTACTATAGCACTTTATACAAAACAGTTAGTGTTAGCAATGATCAGTATTATAATATAGTTGAGACTGTGTAGAAGCATCTCTATAAGACAATTGTGTCATTATTCAGCTCCAGTCAGTTCAGTGTTGGTTTAGTTCAGATATGGCTGCACATTAAATCATATTTCAGTCATGATCATGATTTATGCTTCTCTTTAATTATTAAGTATAATCGTCTGCAATATTTCCCTGCTAATTATATATACAGAAAGTGTCATCTTAATTTTCCATTTGCATTATCTTGCATTTGTAAAAAAGATTTCACGGTTGCTGTTGCCAGATGTCAAGAGTTTAAATCCAATCAAAGCTTTTGTCTTAAATTGATACATTTTCTGTTCCGTGATTTACTTAATCGTCCCAACCAGGCAACCACATGCACACGCTCTCTTCATTACAATGAAAGCACTGATGAGCTGGAAACACCAGCAAACATGGAAGCAAAAAAGTTTTTTGTTACAAAAAAGTATGTGAAATGCTGCACCAATATCATAATACTGTGGAACAAATTGAATAATTAATCAAAGGTGCACTAAGTAAATTTTGCCAAACAATGAGTACGTTTATATGGACATCAGTAACATAATTATTTACCTTATGCTAAATAAGGCAATATTATGATTAAGGTGTTTACATGACTTGGTCTTGGAATATTTTTTTCACGTTCCTGTCTTCCATGTTATAGTACATAGATCGAATAATGACACACGCCATTACGTCCATCCGGCGTTCCCTCCATAATTTCACATATAAACATATAGTTCATTTTCGTTATGATGCCATATAAAGTTTTGGGTGTTTTATTTTTAATTTACTGAAAGCTTCAAGTGCAGTTGATTATCTGTTAAATAGACGACGGCGTTGTGGAAGCCATGCTCTTTTGTTTGACCTCAAACGGTTGACCGCTGCCGTGTGTATCCTGTCGCAAAATGTGCTGAAAAGTCCAGTGTACATGTGTATACTATACTTCCATAATGTGACTAAAATAGGAATAGTCCACATGTCTTAATTCGATTTGTGTTTACTTCAAGCATGACTTTAGCCAGATTAAGGTTATCAAAAATCTGTTTACATGGTAGATCCTTAATCAGAGTTTTATTAAAATCAGATTAATCTTGTCTATGTAAACATGCTGATATTAGAAAACGTCAAATCAAACATGCCCCTTACCCCAACAGGACCTCGCCCTATTTTGATATCTCCAGCCCACACGTACGTACACAACCATGGAACGACGAAGATGACACATAAGCATATTCAAACAAAAGCCAACATGGATTAATTGTGCGAAACAAAGCAAAATCAACGTTACTCCTCTATCAAGAATAAACAACGCAACCTCAGTGTCCACTTCCAGGACTTCCCGCTCCTTGAGTTCACCCAATCACGCCTAAATAAGACACGCCTCTTACTGCTGATTGGCTACAAGTGGGATTTGGGACTCAGTTTGACACTGTGGACAAAAGCGTTTTTCAAATATAGCTTAGTGCACCTTTAAAACAAATCTTCTGCAAGTCATTATTTATCTTACACATTCCTTCTGTGTTATGTGAATGGATCAGAGTTGGGTTTCGACTTTTCAGCTTTGAGAAGCTTGTCCTCAGTGTCTTTGACCACATTCTTCTCTTTCTGTACTACCCTATGATCTTCTTCAGGCTGACGGCCATTTTGAATGACCTCGTTTTTGTCTCTCTGTCCATGAGATGACATCAGCCTGGGCACTTCGGCCATCTTGGCTTGCATTCAGCCTCTTCTCTCATGTTGGAAAAGTTTGACCCAGTTAGACTGGATGCTGCGCCCTTATCATGGCCCCTTAGTGTTTATGGAAACGCTCATCTTGGCCACATATTTAAGCTTTTGGAATAAATCTTGTGAAAGTAAAGATCTGAGATCTGACAGCTGTTGAAAACACCACATGTGTGGGTAATCTCGGTCTTTAAACTTGCTGTCAGATGCCAGTTACTTCGTCTGTGCCACAGATGTGCTGAGTTTGCCACTGTGTTACTTTATTTGTCAGAACATTAGGGTGGTCAAATGGAAATGTGTGCTATTGGTTAGACAAACACTTGCCATTGGTTGATCTAGTGTATGGCTGTTTAAGGTTCTGTTTGACTAGTTAGTACAGCTTAGGTAGTATATAGTAAATTAATCCCAAGTATAAATTTTTAGTAAATCTCAAGTATTAAATTATATCATGGTAAAAGTGTGACATTGTTGTCTCATATTTTTTCTATGAACATAGTAAATGTACTACCAAACAATCAACACATCAATTTTAAATGTGGTCATTTTTATTTGGACAAAAAGTGTGTTGTAGATGGATGTAGATGGTATGTGTGTGTATGTGTGTGACCTGCTTTAAATAATTGGTAGGAGGAAGTGTGTGTTCATAATGTGCTACTACATTTGGACAGAAGGTGTGTGTGTGTGTGTGTGTGTGCATGTATTTATGTCTGTAGTTTATTGTTATGCTTGAGCAGATAAAGTGTCATGAATGTGTGTGTGTGTGTGTGTTTGTGTGGGTCGAGCTCCTGTGCTGCCATATGGGATTTGGGACCGGAGGTTGTGATCAGGGGGCACTTCCAGATGGCCCTTCCTCTTCCTCCTACTCTTCCACCCTGCTCACAGAAGATGGACAGCCAATGTCACTGTGTTGTGTTATTCCACCACTTCACCTGTGTGTGTGTGTGTGTGTGTGTGTGTGTGTGCGCTGCTTCACCAGTTTCAGAGTCTTTAGAGGACACACAATCAGTCTACATATAGCATCAATATCAGTTCCACAGAATAAAGCAGGGCAGTTAGCTAAAAACAGCATGCAATGCTAATAGTATAACAGAGTCAGAAGTTCATTAGATGAATGGATTCGTCAGACAGCTATCATAACTATGTAGTCTTTTTGAACAATGTATGTTTGTTTTTGAGTGCAGCCAGTGAAGAACTCAATAAACCAATGTCTAACGATCTCTTCGCATTCACACGTAAAAATTATCGGCTTAATATCAATTGACGTGGATTGATTGAACTAAAATTAGAGGCACTATGAAAACATGTATTTACACATCGTGAAACTAGTCGTGCTCTTTTGGAAATTTATTGGCCAAATAAGTAAATCAGTGGAGTGTTGCATAATTGGACTTCATAGGCTCATTGGAAAATTGTGCTTCTTCTTAAATTTTTGCGAAACTAAAAAACATACCTATACTCATAGTTCACTGCAGTTTCTGTTTGAAATGAACACTTCGTTAAAACACCAATATCTTTTTCTTTTTTCTTTTCACACAAATTATGAATACAGGGGCAGATACTGATTAATAAATATTTATTTTCACATGCTTTCTTGCACAATGCAATGTTATGAGCACAAACACTTTTACTATAGTGCATAATTTGTAGAATTTAATCCATTTTGACGTTTGCATCACATATCCAGCTCCATAAGTTTGGATTTTCTGACATGGCAAACTTGCTTGGTAGTGCACCTGGTTCAGCATTGCACTTGTGATGTGAAGCACAAGAGTATGAGTCCCGTGAAACACGAGTAAAAGACTTGTAGCAGCGAGATAAAATGTCATAAGCACTATTCGGACGGGACTAGTTTTCTAAACTACGTTTGAGTTTCGATTCTTACCACCTGACGTCTGTGATTTTCATGTACCAATTCGGATGGGACTAGTATCTCCGTGTTTATTACAGAGGTGGGAGGGTCTGATTTGTGCATCTGGGCGTCACAGAGATCACGCGCTCTGTATGCGTGCATTGCATTCATTCAGAATGATTGCCATTAGTATTATTACACAATAAATACTAAGAGGCTAGTATAGCAAAACCATGTTAATGTGTGGTTCCTTTAGTTTAACTTGTTTTCCTTTTTTTTTTTTTTATTAAATGTAATTAAAACATTATGTAACTGAGTACATAAATGAACGTGAGTAATCTTACCTGATGCTGATATTACAATAGCCGGTATTAACAGTTTACGCGATCTTGCTCTTGATTTTATTATTTGTATTATTTTTTTATTATTATTTATTTGCCGCTTAGCAAATCTATCAAACATCCGCGCGGTAAAAGCATCTACGGTAATTCACGTTGGCCAAAATACACAAGGAAACGCGTTGTGAAATAAAAGATCACCGGCAATCACAGACATTCGCATTCAGACGGGATTAGTTTTCTCAGAGGATTACTGAGTTTGCTGAAAAACGGTAGGTAATTTGCTCTGGAATTATCACAGAGGTTGTGTGAGAAAAACACAGACGTGGCAGATTCGGACGGGATTAAAATCACCAAGTACGTCTGTGAAACGCAGATTTCTCTAACGACCCCCTGTAAAACTAGTCCCGTCCGAATAGGGCTATAGTTATGTTTTCAGTTAACTGCTTTTGTTTATTAATTTGCTATTTTCAAATGCAATATAGCATTACACTTGAAATAAACCAATACTAATACATCGTGAATATTCGGTATATTACCCTACTCTACTTTTTGCAACATTTCCTAATCATACTGGCAGGAGGTTTGTAGAGTTTGGAGGCCAGCGGTCTGCTGGGGTTACAGGAGGACAGTTAAAGTGGCTGATGATTACTCAGGAAGGTGTTTGGTTCTAAACTGGATTTGGTAAAAGCTCTGAAAGCACTGAAAGACCCTCTGAATGGATCAGCTTTACATTGTTCTGTGTTTATTTACTCACGTTAGTGAAGGAATCAGGTGTCAGTATGAACACAATGCGGGGCTTTCAGGTTCACTTCATTCTTGCTCTGTGTTTGTGTGTGTTTGTAGATGGATTTGTAGAGTTGTTTTTCTTTTAGAAAAGCGGTGTTACCCTGTAACAGACGTTAATGCCATGAAACATAATATCTATTTTGATAATTCATGTTAAATCTCATTTCTTCCTTGTCAGACTGGTTGAAGCTGTTGGTCTTCTTGTGGTAGAGGCTTTGTGTGAGGGCAGATGTTGAAGTGAATCCTCCTGAGCAGAACGGTTCTGAATAAACTCACAGCTTAATATGAATTTCATGAGGAGTTTGGGGGCAGAGCTCAGATTGTTCATGCTTAGCCTGGTCAGCGTTCTTAACATCTTCATTTTCTTCATAGGTGTCTGCGTTTTCCCTCAAGGCCGCCATCTTACGCACTACAATTTATGGTTTGCAACATCTCCTGGAGAAAACAAATGAGGCATTCGTTTACTTGTGCAAATTCTCAGAGTAACCGCTGAAGCCATTGGGAGGTTTTCGCCCCACCAAACACTGTTTATTATGAGGGATGCTGTGTTTTCTTGGGCGATATCTGAAAAATGCCAGCAAATCCCTTGAACTCGAGCAAGGCTCCAGCTCATACTGTGCTGCTAAAGCTCCTCAAGAAAGCACCAAAGAAATGTTCATGTTGTTTAAACATCTAGAGTTTCTTGGGACTGGTAAAACACTCAGATAACCTCTTTGCTAGATGGCTTGTTTTGTTGATGCAGTGTTTGTTGATCTGTAATGGGATCTGAGGGGTCTTCGTGAATGTTCAGCTCTTCAGCCCAGAGTACTTTATCTCTGTCACAGCAGATATTTAGTGCACAACATTCCCTAACATCAGAGATACAGAAGACACTTTGAAACTCTCTCATGATGGAAAGCAGGATTTTTCTCGCTCTTTTGAAATAAAACTGCTTTGTGACAAACAGATCTCAGCTTTACAGGACCCTAAGCTCACACTAGACATTTAGTGGAGACACAACAGAAGACAAAAGTAATTTGACATTTTGATATTTGTCTAATTCTGCATGACATCATTTACAGATGAGTTGAATTGAAATTAAAGGGTTAGTTCGCCCAAAAATGAAAATTATGTCATTAATAACTCTCCCTTATGCTGTTCCAAACATGTAAGACCTCCGTTTATCTTCTGAACACAGTTTAAGATATTTTAGATTTAGTCCGAGAGCTCTCAGTCCCTCCATTGAAGCTGTGTGTACGGTCTACTGTCCATGTCCAGAAAGGTAAGAAAAACATCATCAAAGTAGTCCATGTGACATCAGAGGGTCCGTTAGAATATTTTGAAGCATCGAAAATAAATTTTGGTCCAAAAATAGCAAAAACAATGACTTTATTCAGCATTGTCTTCTCTTCCGTGTCTGTTGTGTGAGAGAGTTCAAAACAATGCAGTCTGGATATCCGGTTCGTGAACGAATCATTCAGTTCACCAAATCGAACTGAATTTTTTTAAACGGTTTGCATCTCTAATACGCATTAATCCACAAATGATTTAAGCTGTTAACTTGTTTAATGTGGCTGACACTCCCTCTGAGTTCAAACAAACCAATATCCCGGAGTAATTCATTTACTCAAGCAGTACACTGACTGAACTGCTGTGAAGATGAACACCGAGCCAAGCCAGGTAACAAACAACATACTGACTCGTTCACGAGTGAAGAACCGGTTGCATCTGTTTTCAGATCACCACGAACCGTTTAAAACGATTCAGTTCGATTTGGTGAACTGAATGATTCGTTCACGAACCGGATATCCAGACTGCTTTGTTTTGAACTCTCTCACACAACAGACACGGAAGAGAAGACAATGCTGAATAAAGTCGTCGTTTTTGCTATTTTTGGACCAAAATGTATTTTCGATGCTTCAAAATATTCTAGCTGACCCTCTGATGTCACATGGACTACTTTGATGATGTTTTTCTTACCTTTCTGGACATGGACAGTAGACCGTACACACAGCTTCAATGGAGGGACTGAGAGCTCTCGGACTAAATCTAAAATATCTTAAACTGTGTTCAGAAGATAAACTGAGGTCTTACATGTTTGGAACAGCATGAGGGAGAGTTATTAATGACATAATTTTCATTTTTGGGTAAACTAACCCCTTAAGTATAGGCCTAGAATTTGATAAGGCAACAACAAAATATATAGGAAGTGTTTTTACCTCCCTCTAAATTGTTTTTATTTATATTTACCTAAACTATACATGATTATGTGGTTAGTTGAAAATTATTATCAGTGCTGTCTGTTACTCAAAAAAAGTAATCCACGTCAAATGACTAAATTACTTTACAATTGTAATTTGATTACATTACTAATCACTACATTAAAAAAGTAATCAAATTACTAATTACTTTACTTTCAAGTTACTTTCAAGTTTAAATGACTTTTGAAGTTATCAAAGCAAAGAAATACACTACAAAGTGAAACTCATAGAATACTTGACACTGAGAATTACATCTAAAGAAAGCTTGAAGTGTCTATTTTTAAATGTCATGTGGAAAATAAAATATTCTCTGATAAAATAATCTGTACGAAACCAATGCGAGGTACGGTCTTGAGCTCACTGCCCACCAATGCTGTAAGATCATCCATGTGAAACCAGGCTTGAAATGTGCGAATATATGAATTCCCACATCGCCTCTGTAAACAAAAAAAAGATTCATCAAGTTCATCTCGGCTATTTTAGTTTTCGGAAGAAGACACACTTTGAGGAATAAGCCTTGAGTTTACCTCAGAAGAAGAATGCAATGCTGAATGTGAAAGATCTCATTCTGATGTGTCATTTATTTTAACTTATATTAGTGTTACTGTGACATAAACTTGTAAACATTCACTTGTTGTACCTTTAACGTTACATCTAAATGTTGTAGGACTCATCTGCATTTTAGCTCCCATTCTCCAGTGACGGATTAAAGATCCGGAAATTTTATTTTTACTTCGTATTTCTGAACACTGCAGTCTGCATTTGTTACTTAAAGGGGGGTGAAATGCTATTTCATGCATACTTTTTTACACTGTTAAAGAGTTGGATTCCCATGCTAAACATGGACAAAGTTTCAAAAATTAAGTTGTACATTCTGTTCCAAAAATACTCCCTCCGGTTTGTCACAAGTTTCGGAAAGTTTTTTTTCGAGTATGGCTCTGTGTGACATTAGATGGAGCGGAATTTCCTTATATGGGTCCTGAGACACTTCTGCCGGAAGAGCGCGCGCTCCCGTATAGCAGAGCACTGAGAGCACAACAGACTTCACTGATCAGATCGAGAGCGTCGCCAAATGTCACAAAAGGAGTGTGTTTTTGGTTGCCAGGGCAAGACAACCCTGCACAGATTGCCAAAAAAAAACAGCATTAAGGGACCAGTGGATGGAGTTTATTTTTACAGACCATCAACGGAGTTGTGCAAGTGTTTGTGTTTGTTCCCTGCATTTCGAAGATGCTTGTTTTACAAACAAGGCCCAGTTTGATGACAGATTTGCACATCGTTTATTTCTTAAGGATAATGTAGTCCCAACGAAAAAGGGTCACGATTGTGTGTTGGAACCACAAGCGGTGAGTAAAACTGCTTCAAATATCTCTGTGTTGTTAACTTAGCTATCAGCGCGTAAGCACATCAAGTAAACAACATGCGATGTTGTCTTCAAACTGCACTTTCCACATGTACACCTTAAAAAAAAAAAAAAGACGACAAAGACAAAGAAAGTGGAACTTAGTCATTTTCCAAAACCGCTAAGCAAATATATACAGTTTCAGTAGATACCACATAGAGACGTCGTTGCTGCTGCTGCTCTTGTTAAATTTCAGCCTCTGGATCTGATTCTGGATCATAAATAAGCGGCTGAATCTGACTGTTAGCCATGGTTTGTTTTGGATGATGGTTTTTTCCTCACGGTAATGTCACAGCTTCCAAACGCTCTCAACGCAAAAGCCTACTGGCGCTCGTGATTCTTTAGCTCCGCCCACTCTTCACGCCTCCAGCCGCTCGTGTTTTTCTGGGAAAAAAACATTACAGACTATCTTTCTCTTATGAATATAATAAAACTAAAGACTTTTTGGAGTTATGAAGGATGCAGTACTACTCTATAGGTTCTCAAGATTAACAGGAGATTGAGTGAAAACGAGCATTTCACCCCCCCTTTAAGTAACACAGTTTTACTGACATTAGTAACTATAATCAAATTAAATATCAAATGTAACGCTTTACATTGCTGCTTTACCAGGAAAAGTAATTAGAATATTATTTAATTTTATTATAGAAAATTAGAATTAGAAGTCTGCTAATTGATTAAATGTAAATGTAATACAGTAACACATTATTATACCCAATTCTGATTATGATTTACATGTAGCATTGTTTTCCCCTGGTGTCTGTTATCATTTATTGAAACTAAATGACTTAGAAATCTTCATGACATCACAAATGACCACCTACAGTTATCTACCTTCACTTATGGTACATCGTACAGGATTCAATCGACTCCGCTAAAGAAGAACAAGAACTACAGATATTTAGAGATTAAACAATCACAGCAGATGTATTTTACAAAAGTATTAAAGGAAAAAAAATATATATATATATTTAATAAAAAATGCTTCTGCAAGTGTCGACTGTGTGAAAAATGGAAACAAAAAATGAAATTTGGATAGTTTTGGTGGATGGGCTTCAGAAGGATTTTGTTTGTGCTTCAGAACATCTCTTCATTTCAAATGCACTGTTTATTGTTCGTTAAATTGAAAAGCTTCACAGACCAAATAGCAACAAAACACATCACAATTAATGAACACTTGGGGACAGTTCAGCTATTGTTTCTGGTGATGTGACCGGAGGTAGTTTTCCTGCTGCTTAATTGAAAGTGGCAGTGGAAGATGCAGCGCTGAAGCCATGGAGAGACTCGTTCTCTCTCGCTCTGTCTGGATCTCTCTGTAGTTGCCCAGTTTAATGTAACTAATGTAACCTGACGCAGTTCTTTGTGTCAGGAGAATGATGGGATGTTATCAGTGCAGTGCGTGTCCGAGGGTTTGTGTACTGATATGAGCTCAGTTGAGTCGTTGAGGTGACCTCCTTCAGTCGCCACAGATCTCGTGGCTTTTACTGTTTTATGGAGATTCAAAAAAGGCAGATTTGTTTTTTGTTATTCAGCGGCTTATGCAAACATCTTGAACGCGCTGTAGTTCTGTAGCTTAATGCGCACTTGGTCAATGTTTTCTCTCATCACATGTTAGTAGATTTTATAGCTGTATTGTATTTTATTCTATTAAGGTATTTAAATATGCTTTGTTTGTTTTTTTCTATTAAATGATTTAAATATTTGTTAATGTTCTATTTAGAGATTTAAATATCGGTTGGATTTGTTCAGTTTAGATATTTAAATATTAACTGACTTTGTTCTATTGAGAGATTTAAATGTTGGATGGTTTTGTTCTATTTTAAGTTTTAAACATCAGTCAATTTTTGTTATATTCAGAAATGTAAATATAGTATGGGTTTGGCATATTGAGCAACTTAAATATCTGTCATTTTTATTCTGTGCAAAGATTAAAATATCTTTTTTTTTTTTTTTTTTTTGAATTCAGAGGTTTAAATATTGGTCAGTTTTGTTCATTCAGAGATTTTAATAATGTCCGGTTTTCTTCTATTCTGATATTTAAACATCAGTCAGTTTTGTTCTATGCAAAGGTTTAAATATCGTTTGGTTTTATTTTATTCAGAGATTTACATATTAGCCTTTTTTGGCATATTTAGCCAGTTATATATCAGCTGATTTTATTCCGTGTACAGAATTTTATATTGTTATTTATTTTTTTATTTATATTTTTTGTATTCAGAGATTTAAATGTTGGTCAGTTTTATTCTATTCAGAGATTTAAATATATTTCAAGTACTGTAAGTGAAAAGTAAATTACTGACATTTTCATTTGGTTTTTTAATATGTCATCTTCCAAACGTCAGACTGCAGAGCGCTACAGGGTCGGAAGCTTTAGATATGAAGCAGGAATATCCTAGTCTAGAATATTTCTTGACAGCATTTGTACACTTCATATCATGTGACTTGGGTTTCCTGAAGCAAAAAAGTTATTTTGCTGAGCATAATTCGGCAAGGATGTTTCATATCTGGGCACAAAAAAAAACGTATTTGAAATGATTTGATGTGAAAATGTTTCGCTGTGTATCTGTTGTGTGTGTGTGTGGTATTGGAGGAGGGTAAATCCTTTCCCAGCGTGCCGAGTGTTGGCGGCAGTGTTTGGCCGTGGGCCGTTCTCTCTCTCTCTCTGTTGTGTCCATCAGGCCTGTAAGTGTGTCCTCGGGCAGTGATCAGCAGAAGCCCTGTATGCCTGGACACACATGAAAGACAGCGGAGACAGAGAGAGACAGAGAAAAAAGGAGGAAATGGTGAAACAGTTAAAGACAGAGTTTGTACATCCACAGCCCTATAACAGACAGCAGGGTAAAACTTTGATTCATGTAAATATAACAAACAATAACATGCAACTGATCATATAACTGATAATGGGGAACCACTTACCAAATCTCTCATTTTTCCAAGCAAAAAAGAACATATTATTATTTATGCATTTAGTAGGGCAACTATCAGTGGCGTAACCAGTATTGTATTTTTGGGGGTATATATTTGTTTTAAACCAGGAAGGCAAGCCAGTGAATATCATACAAGCAATGTGCAAACTTTGTGCAAGAGTTATGCGGTGAACCTCTCAATACCAGTTCATTCACTAGAAAGTCAAAGTAAAAAATGATGGCGCTTTCAGCATCTGAAGCTGCATTACTGCACATATTCTCTCAGAGACCACGAGAGACAAATCTGCTTCATAAGCTGATAATGGTAGCTTGAAATAAAGCTTTTTCTCAATGATGATCGCAGTGTTAATAATTTTAATCATAAGCCTATAATTCACTGCCTATAATAAACCTATATATATATATATATATATATATATATATATATATATATATATATATATATATATATATATATATATGCTTGCAACGCTTCAGTTATGCTGTTATGTTCTATGAAATTATTGTGGGTCAAAATAATTGTAATATTAATTTAATAAAAGTAACTTAATAGGCTAATAAAAAGAATGTAACAGGCCTATGCTAATTGAAAATGCCAAATTAGATATAACTAAAGTGTAGGTGATACAATAATTTTATTCAGAAATGTCATGTTTATGATTTTTTCCCCCTTATTCAAATTAATAGGCCTACAAATTAGGAAACAGGTGCAGTTAATAGCCAACCTGAGTTGCAACATTTATAAAAAATAAATAAATAAAAAAAAATAATAAAAAATCAAAATAGGCTAATCTTTTAAAGAACGACTGGCAACAGCTAGTCTTGAATTCATTAGTCACCGCATACCAAATGATTTTGAACACTGAGTAAAAGCAGTGACTGAGCTCAAATGACATTCATGATTGATCTGACAGTAGTGTTACGGGCTTCACAGAATCAACCGGTTCACACGTGGAACTGAAAGTCTTACCGTTACTTGCGGACTGATGAACTCTCTCCCTCAGTTTTTCAAAGTCTTTTTTTTTTCTTCACAGGATTATGCATTGCTGCTGTTTTTCTTACATTTTCTAACGCAGCTGCAAATTACAGTCCAACAGAATGGGTCAACACGCACAAATTTACATATGCCCAAACGAGCCTGGATATCACTTGGCTAACACTGCTGTCAATCAAACTTATTAATAATTATGCAGAAACACATTTTATTAATTTGAGTTATTGATGAGATGTTGTTATCGTTCTCTAATTGTGTTAAAATAGAGGAAACAATAATTATTTATTATTTAATAATTAAGAATTTATGAATGTTCAACAAACTGTAGGCTAATAAATAAAGAACACAATAGCATACTTTCAATAAAAGCATCACACATTTTAATTAACAAACAGTATAAATACATTTAAATGAATTCTCTTATATAGACTCAAAGGTCCGAGTTGGTCAAATGATCCGAACTTCCCATCACTAATGAGAACCGTTTCGCAGGGGATGCCAGGTGTTCAAAACAATAAAAGATAAGAATAAATTAGATTCTCAAAATTGAAAATCTAATGCCAGCTCACCGAACTAATATTTGAATATTCTGGTCCAGCCCTAGCATTTAGCAGATGATTTATCCAAAGCGACTTAGAGTGCACTTCACCAGTATGTTCTCTGAGAATTGAACTCATGAGCTTTTATGCTGCTAACGCAATGCTCTACCACTGAGCCACAGGAATCATATTGCTAGTATTGTGTTGAGTCTCTGCTTGTCCTGTGATAAAATGGGATCCAGACAGAGCTTTAGTGTGAGCGTGACACTCATTCAGGTCAGAGCTGAAGAAGCTCCTCAGGAAACCTGATACTGACCTGAGATCCACCCGGGAAGGAGTTCAGACCGCAGGTGAGAAACCTGATCCCGGTTAATCTGGGTGGAGATGTGTTGTAGTAATGCTCAGGGCTGAATAACCAGAGTGAGACAATGCCAGACACATCAGTTCCAGATCCAGACCACAGCCTGTCAGCCCTAAAACCAGACTGTCCAACTCAATGAACTGCAGGAGAGGGAATGCTGAATGTTGCAGTGCTCACGTCAAACACAGAAGCTCAGCAATCATTCAGAGCCATGCGTTTCCTGAAAGCCAAGATGCTGCGATGATAGTGGTTGAGGTGATGATTACCTTTGGCATGTCAGAAATAGACTGTGGTGTAGTCTGGGTCCCTAAACAGAGGCCAGATCCAAACCAAGACCATGTTTATGTGGTTTTCAGGAGTCTTAGGAGCAACACCACAAGATGAAGACTTCAACTCTGCTGGTAACGTCAAGATTATAGTGTTTTTTTCTTGAAAAACATACACTATATCCATTAAGAATTGACCAATAGTTTTTTTTTTTTTTTTTTTTTTTATTACAGCAGGGTGCACAAAGATCACATAATTTTGTTTAAAGATAACGCATAACAATTGCTGAGATTATAAATATATATATATATATATATATATATATAAAAAGCGTTTTGCTAAATGCATAAATTTTATTTTAATTTAATTTAACTTTTAATTTAATTTAATTTAAATGTAATATATTTACCATAATATGTACCTAAGTAGTTAGAAATCAATCCATTGAAAATTCATTTTATATATATATATATATATATATATATATATATATATATATATATATATATATATATATATATATATATATACTTTATTTCTATACTTTTTTTTTTATTCAAATTTGAACTTGATTAAAAAAATATATATATTCTTTACTGTCAGTCATCTCAGAACAGGATTCATAATTTCTAAAATAAAGACCAGGCAATGCAAATTTCTCATGTAGTAAACAGTGAATACGACATCTGGATGTAGCAGCATAGTTTGAAATGCATTTTTATGCATTACAGTGCACACTTCAGAAGATCAGAAGAACTGCTAAGTGGTTTGTGGAATTAAATGTTTATGAGATATTCAAACACTTGATTAAACTATATAAATTCATATTGGCTGAATGACATCAGTGTACAGAAAATGTATTATAGTGTTTGCCTTTCCATTGTTAAATGGACAGACAGTAAACTAATGACCAAAACCAATAATAAAAAAATAGTGGTCGACCGATATATCGGCAAGGCCTTTGAATGACTAATGAACGTTTAATTTCCCAAACCTTGCAAACTCAGTGTAATCCAGCTGTGAGATCTTGTGAAGTGTGTATCAGCATGATCACGTGTTCTCTGTGTGACGGTCGCTCCATGTGAATTGAATGCTTTAAACTTTAAACTCGGGATTTCAAATTATGCTGTGCTTTATGCATTTGACCAGTGTCATATCCATGCCATTTTCACTGAATGTAAAATGAAGGTTAGCCTGGCTTTATTTAAAAAACATGATTCCCAATGCACATAAACTTCCCAGAATACTGAGTGCCCTGTTGGTTACAGGGTTTACTTCCTTTTTAAATATATTTGTATTAAATATTTATTTGTGAAATATACTTCATCTAAAGTCATCTAAAGTTTAAGTATGTTTATTTTACACATTTAGTTTTTAATCCATTGTCAAATGATTTAAAATTTCTTAAATAATAATAATAAAAACAAAAATCAATAACCCCCCCCCCCCCCCAATATCGGTCGACCACTGTTAAAACATGACACAGTTTGGCCACTGGTTGAAACAGGAAGCTTGGACAGGAAATGCTGTAATTATGAGCAGTGATTTACTGCTTGTCAGGTTTCAGGGTGGTACGCTTATATTCAAGACAACATTTGATTGGATGAAAATCTGTGTAGTACAACACATTTTTGGTCTGTTTTCTCATTCCATGAGCATGTCTGCTGGACAAGACTACGTATCCTAGACAGGGAGTGAATGTGATCAGATGGACACATCCTGACTCCGGTGATGGACTTCATGGAACAAAGCCCGTGGCGGAAACATGACACACTCGAAATTCTTCTTATCTGTGCTGTCTGTTAATCGCCCTGATCTGAATTGCTCATCAGTCACTAATTTATTTAATTCAAGGTCAGGGGATGTTATTAGGGTGAAAGACACCCAGACCAAACTAGGAGACTGTAATGCAGAGAGACAGGGCTGCTGGGCCAGCGGAGAGAGAAGAAGATAAAGAAACAGAGAAGGGCCAAAGGTGCAACACAATCTCCGAGCTCTTTTGTGCTCTTGCTGACTGCTAGCAGCATATATTAGCTCTGAAGAATGAAGCACAAAGCGAGATGGTCCTGCCCAGAGTGCATTATGATGTTGGGACAGGAGAGTTTGGCTGGTCTGGGATCAGCACAGTTAATTAGTACATGACAAAAGAACAGCAGTCAGAGAGGAGTGTGGAATGTGTGCGGAGGAGTTAAATGACTCTTACCTGAGACTGTGTGCTCTTATCTCTCTCTCTCACACACACACACACACACACACACACACACATATTACATTACACATGCGTTTCCAGCCAATGAGTGACCAGCCTCTGGGCGTCTCTCCAGCTCTGCGAGTGATTCATGTGTATGGTGTGTAAAGTCAATGACTCTCTGCTCTTTAAACGCTGCCATAAAGTTCCCCAAACTCCCCTCCGTCGTCAGGTCTGCAGCGCCCTCAACACTGGTCCTTAAAGCCGAACATACTCTTGTACCTGCCTGTGAGGGGTGACCGAGAACGTCTCTCTCTCCGACAGTCTTTCTGTCTGGATGAGTATAGCTGTAGCTGTGAAAAAGAAAGGTCATTAATGGGTTTTATTCAGAAGAAGTTCTGTTGATCATGTTTTTGTTTCTGTGACCTGCTCAATGAGAAAAACAGACCATTTTCAGCAACACTTGCCATCTCTGAACAATGAGAGCTTTTTGACTGTTAAAATTATATTTATATTTTATTTATATATTTTATATTTCCATTATAATTTTAGTTAAAGGTTAAATAATTATAATTTGTAATGTTTTTGTCATTTTAGTTATTTTTAAGTATGTATGTATGGTTTTATTATTTTTAAATAATATATTTTAGTTATTTCAATACATCAAGTAAGACCAAATGAAAATGAGAAATGTTAAATTATTATTATTTTTCCATATTACATTTATTTCAGTTAGCGGTTTTTTAAATGTCAAATAACATTTTAAAAACTTGTATTTTTATTTGTACTTTTGTGTTAACAATAACAACCCTGTTGTTGTTGTTGTTTTGTTGTTTGTTTGTTTTTTTGAATACTGCAGTCAGCCAAGACTAGTGTCCAGCATGAGTGTGAACACATTTTATATTGAAACACCACATATTCATGTGCTTTCAGTGTTTGCCAACATTCAACATCACACTTGCTCTGAACAATGCTAAACCACAGATTGATTTATTTAGGCTAATTTTATCAAGCTTTGATAGTACCCTCACATCCATTTTAAAGGAATACCATAATTAAAGCTGTAACATCTGCACTTCTAATGTCAAGAAGTATTGCAGTAACCATTTTCTGTCATTGGTCAGCAGATGATCCCGCCCCATTGGTTGAGTCACAGATAGTGTGTCCTCGAGCTTGAACAGAGAGATTTTCCAGCGCAATAAACCCGTGGATGGATCATTTAAAGTTCTTGTTTGTGAAAAAGTATTTTAGCAGCCTGGCTTCACCTCCACCTTCATCCATTCTACAGAATCCCCCAGATTTCTTTTCTATAAAAGTGCAGAAAGTGTAAACAGCTTCAGCAGATTGGTGTGTGTCTGGTTGTGTTTCAGCGGCTGTTATCAGCTTACCTCAGTGTGTCCATGTGTGTGTGCCACAGGCTGGCAGGAGAAGTTTGTGCTGCTCGCTGGAAGCCTCAAATCCAGCTCTAGTCTGGACTTAAAGCCGGTTTAATGACTAGGCCGATTCACTGGCACCTCTGTGCTCTCTGAGCAGCCAAACACACACACAGAGCGCCAGCATCACCGCGTGAACACCCGCTTTGAAGGTTAACTGTGATTCGCTGCAGTGTTGACTCTCGATGGTTTGAAGCTGTCATTTAGTTAATTAGTTATTTATCTGAAGATGAATGAAAATCTCAGCTTAACCCATAGTACACATTCAGTTCTGTTTTTATTTCTGACATGTTGGACTCGAACAGATAGATTCAGATTCCTGTTCTGAACTCCAGATCCACAGTCCTCAAGAAGTCAACCTGTGTAAGACTTTCGGGAGGTGAAAAAGTGTTTTGACACTAGTGTTTGATCCCAGGAAGTACAATAGGACTGTTAGAACAGAGCAGAGCTGTGATTCTGACCTTGTTTAACTCAGGATGCGGAACAGAAGTTAGTCATGTTAACTGTGTGTGTTAATGATTAACCTTGTTCAGGAACAGACAGACGCTCTGACCACCGCTGTGTGTGTGTGCGCGTGTGCGTGTGCGTGCGTGCGTCTGTGTGTGTCTGTGTGTGTGCGTGTGTGTGTGTGAGTGTGTGTGATTTTTGCTGTTTGGCTCCATTCTGAGCTGAATAGACGTTCCCAACAACAACAGAACTGCCTTGACAGAGAAAAGCACAAAGCAAGCCGTGTGTTTGTGTGATGTCCCTGGCTGCCAGCGTTGACCTCAGCGGTGCCTAAGAGAATGTTTCTATTACAGCTGCAGTGGAAATTACAAGTATATTTGCAGCATATGCAAAGAGCAAGCTAACAGTATACTGTTTACAGTCTACTTACAATACAACAGAAAAGCTTAGTACTCAAGGTTCCCTACAGTTACAATTGAAGTACACTTAAAGTATGCTTTTATAAGCTAAAAAGTGGGATACTAAAGGAAATCTACTGTTAAAGTTCTAATTTACCAACAATTATTAAAATAGATCCCAAGAAGTATTAAAATAGTACACTTACATGTACGTTGAAATTATCATACGTCCCACATAAAGTAAACTTGGAAAATATTATTTTTATAAGTATACTCCTAATAAATTGAACTTGAAATGTCCTTTTTTGTTGGAAAAGGGTGAGTTAATGTTGTGTCTGATGCTCAAACATGAAAAGCATCAAATGTAAAAGTACAGTAGTAAAGTACTGGGATGATTTTGTGTGAACTGTTCCCCAGTACCATTTAAAGGGTTGCAGTCGCACCGCCCAAAAGTGGGTAGTTCTACTATTAGTTCTGGTGCTATGAAAAGGTTCCCGCGATGGGAAAGGCCCTATTATGAGAAATATCTTCAACATAAAAAAAAAAAAAAAACATAACATATGGCACACTTCAGCTAGAAGTGGATTTAGAGTTCTCAGTGGGCTTTACTTTCCATTGCAGTCAGGGGTGGATGTGTGTGTGTGTGTGTGTGTGTGTGTGTAAGAGTGTCCTGCCAAATGTGGGTCATTTTTATGGCTTATCACCTCCTGCAGATGTGGACAGTAAAACTCTGCTGACCAGAAAATCTGCAGATTTGGCCTCAACAAAACACTCACATCAGTGCCATTAAACACCTTATACTCTTGTGTGTGTGCGTGTGTGTGTGCGTGTGTGTGTGCGTGTGTGTATGCGTGTAGTGTGTGCAGGTTGTGACATGCTGTAAGTCTGCGCTCTGTTCTTTTTTCTCCCGAGATGTTATATGAGATGTACCCTGCAGGAAATACAACATGCACGCGAACGTCTTTCACACAACATGACCATTTTAACTTCAGAAGGCTATCTCTGTGTACATTTTTTTTTTAAAATAGTCTGTCATTATCAAAGTTTTTGTCCAATTCTCATCCAAAAACACAGAAAAAATTAAGCCAGTTAGAAGAAGACATTTAATTCCAGACATTCTCTAAAACAAGTCGTATTATCTTACATAAGCTTCATAAGCTTCTCAAATATATCAAGATAAAAATAGTGATTATGGTGATGCTTTTTGCACTACGGTGCTTCAAAGGCCTTGGCAAGCACCCTGCACTTCCCACTGTTCTCTCATTTGACTCTAGAGAACGTGTTGGGTAGTGTTCCAGCTGGCTTGATGGCAGGAATGGCAGGTATGCAGGTGGATTGAGAGATATATGACAGACTGTCAGCTGATGTTGTTGTGTCATTCACAGACTCAGCAGCGTTGATTTATTGTGTCATAAAGTCATAAAGACCTCATCTCACTGAAACACAAGACGTGTGTGTGTGTGTAGGTTTCAACAGTGCACTGAATCCTGGCATTACCTGTCCGGCGGGTTTCTCCTCACAGTTACAGCTGATCCAGTAAACAGATGACCGGCGGCCAGTGCGGATGAGCCTCAGGATCTGGGCTTTGCTGGTCGTCCCACTCTCTGTTTCAATCTCCTTTCCTTGACTGCAGAAAAACAGCGGCCCTGGGCTAGCCAGAGGATACGGCTTTTTCTCACTTAATTGGATTTCTGAGCAGTAAAAAGCAAAAATTCTTGGCATGAATTAGAGAGGCTGTGGTTTTGATATAAAGGCAGTGGTGCTGGTGTGGTCTGGTCCTGAAGCTCAGGCCAGGGTTTGCTTTTATAAAATGTTCTTTCAGCATTAATGCTAATACACTGATATAGAAAATGATTATGTACCAGGGCAAAGACACACATTATTGGTTAAATTTAAATGCCTATTAAACATTCTCAGTTGTTCTTGAGAAAGTTTGACAACAAAACACAGTTATAAAGACACTGGGAGATTCATGGGCTGGTCAACCCAAAGGAGTCTTGCTGGTTAGACTAGTTAAGAAACCTGTTGAGGACCAAAGCAGAACACAGGCCAGTCTTGTAAACAGGGTGTTCCAGTGTGAGAGTACAGAATATACTACCTTTGCACTGCAAGAAAAGTGGGTCTTCCTTCTGCTGTTTTAGTGCAGGTATATTTGACCTTTATATGGCCAGTTCTTGGATATAGTCCAGTATGGGGTGGTCTCTCCGAGGAGTTAGAGAGGATTCAAAAGTGATGCTGTTGTATATAGACATTCTCTCCCAACACCGAGTGAGAGGCGTGAGGAAGCCCCCTTACGTACTCTTACTAACATATTCAAGGACACTTCACCGTTGCATCATTTCCTGCCTATGGCTCCTGTAACTACTTATTCTCTTCAGTGGCACAAGACATTTGATGTTCCCAGGAGCAAAACTAAACGGCATGAATTCCTCGTGATTTAAAATTGTTGTATGGATAACTTCAAGGTTCTTGATTATGATGCCTTTTCTGTGAGACTGTGTTAGTCATACAGGAATAATTAAATATTTTATATCTTTTATTCGTTTTATACTAAGTAATGATTGTCTTTGAGTATTTGTTTGTTTGACACTTTTCAGGGTTTAGTGCAATATCTTGTCATGTCAAACTTTAAATAAAACTAACTAAAATAAACTAACTAACTTCCATGTGTAATGCAAAAAGACAGAAAACTAGCCGACATGATTTCAGCGTGGCCTCGCAGCCGATTTTTCACTGTCATCTCACCTGGGCTTCAGCCAGACTCGGAGGCGAGCAGGAGATTATACGAGAACTAGATCTCGTGGACGTGTGTGTTCCTGCACGCTCAGCACATTTACCGACCGCTCTTGATTGTCTGCAGTTCCTCAAACGCATGTGAGAAATTTCAAACACTGTGACAGCTAGCTGAAGTACACCATCCTCCCTGGACCCCATTACACACACACACACACACACTCGATTTCTCAACTCACCTAGTCATCATTTTTCCCGCTTCTTAACTCTGTCCTTTCATATTTTCTCCCCGTTTTGTAAATCAGATTAAATCCAGATCCCTGCGTGTCCGCCGCTGTGATATAAACGCAGGTGAAGCGTTGCGTGTCCAGGCCTTGCTGCCCTTTCCGCAGCGTTTATTCGTGAATTCATCAGCGCTCGCCCGTGCCAGCTCTTTCTGCTTTGATGATTACCTGTGGAAACACTTTCCTCTCCTGAATGGGAAACGTCATTTTTATTCATACCTTGACATTTCATGGCTACACAGCCATATGAACACATCAAACTTTTTCCCGTGGCAAAGAAAAGTGTTGTGTTTTTAAGTGTCAGGTAATCGCGTGTAGAGTGGCACGGCGGTGTTTTATTGTTGGAGAGAGAGATTGCGTTGAGTAAAAGTGAGAACGAGGGATTCATGCTGGCAGTGTCGCACACGTTCGTGGGTAATTATATGCTGCCGACTCGTCTTTTGTTCTTGGGCGCTGTAAAATGGTGCGGAAGGAAAGCGTGGGGACAGGTTAAACTACAGAGGAGACGTCTCATCAGTAAAGCAGCCAGAGCTCTCTCTCTTTCTTTCTTTCTTTCTTTCTTTCTTTCTTTCTGCCTTTAGAGAGCTGTTATCAAAGGCTGTGTGGAGTAGGTCAGGCTCGCCCTCTCTTTGTTTGGGAGGGCGGTGTGTGAAGAGAAGGTGCGTCTGCAATTCAATTCATGTCTGCCTCTCCGGGCCCTGTGTGACATCATCAGAGCTGGCCAATCAGCACGCAGGGTGTTTGATTGGGGACTGTGAACGCCCTGTGGGGGGCTCTCGATTGTTTGAGCTTGACAATGGAAGAAAAGCGTCAGTGTTAAACTCTTTGATTTTCAGAGTCCTGACAGTACTTCGGCTGTTTTCAACACACCCCAGCTTTTCCAGTGACAAGCTGATTCTCCCAACACGGAGCACGACAAACGTGCTGATGTCATGTTGTATTGCGTAAGCAGCTTTACAGCAGAGCGAGCTGATGCAATAATCACACACAATATGTTAATGTACACTGAATGTCATAAGTAATAATTAGATATGGCTAAATTGCAACTCTCTTTGTTGATGATAAAAACAGTTCAAAAAGTTACATTTTCTCAAAAATGCTCGAGGTGACCAATCAAATTAAAGAAGCTGAGCACTAATTCCAGCTAAATACTCCCACAGCACAGAGCTGAATGATTTCCAGAAGAACAGCCTCGACTACACAAAGGCTCTCCTCCTAGACGTGCCAGTGTCTGATTTCAGCTACTGTTTTCTTTCTCTCTTTCGCTCCCGTCCCACACCCCAGCAAGGGTTTGTGTTTCACCGGATGAGGAGATGAAGGGTCAGAGGAGCATGCTGATGTCAAGCAGAGGTTTCCAGCAAATGGCTGGCTGTAAAACATCATCTCGCCCTGAACATGCGCAGGCCGTATCCCAGCCTCAAATCTCAGGAAACAGCCATTTATATTGTACATTGAGAAAATGAAGCCATTTTGTTGGATTTTTATGACCCCAAATTCTGGAACACAGTAATGAAAATGATGCTCCTCATTCCTGTTTGTTTATTTTTGACAGATGCATTTTAATGATGTATTCTGTGATCTCTGTGTACGGCAGCGCTCTTTAATTGGCATGCAAATGGCCGTGGTGTGTATAGTGATTCAGTGATTTTGTGCAGGTGTGCCGACAGCGCTGTCATCCAGGGGGTTAAGGAGTATTTTGACAGTCTCTGAAGGTGTTGCTTTCAGCCATTTTAATTGGTAGGAAATCCATTTACAATGTGTGCGCTTTCAACATTTTGCTCTACTTTGTGCCCTTCAAGAAGACTGCTTCTCCCTTGTCACAGGAATAATGTTAATAGCAAGATTAGACTCCCGGTCCACTCGATGAAAGCACACAAAACAGCCGTAAACCCGTGAATCGAAGCACTCAGGCACAGCGGAGGAAGTGACACGTGTTGTTTACCTACAGACAAGTGACACCTTTTGTCATTTCTACATAATTGAACATTTTGTTTCAGGTAAAAGTGAGAGAAGCCGTTTAGCCGTCATCGCAGGTCCGTTCGGTTTTGAAAGTCACCGAAGTCGTTTCCCCTCATACTGTACAGCTACAGGCTTTCTCATGTGAAACTGTGAACCCAAGGTCATTTTTAGAGCTACATGGCTTATCTTTTTCTGAGAGACTTGAGTCGCAGCTTTGTAAAGCTCATACATTTTTAACAAAGAAACTATTATTGAGTGTATGATTGGTTGCTAAACAACATTCTAGCAGTATTTTGCCACTGCAGGGTTAAAAACGGTGCTTTCACAGTTAGAAATGTAGGTATGAATGGCACAGGTCTGAAATAAAGCTAAACATAATAAAAGAGAGCAGTGCAGAGCGGAGTTTTTATTTATGAGATCTCCAGTGAAGTTGATTAATCTGACGCTGTCTGTGACTAACCTTCTGTAAAATAACATTTTCCAATTTCACCCAAAACAACACAAGCACTATCTGTGTTTCTTCATGTTGATTGGATCATTATTTGTGTTTTTCAATTTGGTTCAGGAGCTGATGGCTTTGTGATTGATTCCATCCCCTCCCGCCATACCGTTTTCCACATCTGGCTAGTTTGCAATATTAGGAATCGATTCCTGAGTTTTAATTCGAGAACGTAGGCTGATCTGATGCTGATTTGTGTCCTGCACCTTTGCAGGGAAAGTCTCTTTCTCGATCGCTATTAATAAGTGGGTGTTTATGAGCGTGCGGGGACGGAGTTGTTAACCCGTGTTTATTGGGGACTGCGAACGGGCTTTGCCCTTGAGGTTTTATCAGACACAATAATTATTTTATTATGCAAATGAAGAGCAGGCTATTACTGTATTTCATTAGCAAGGCTGAATATTTGCAGCCATAGATTAGTATGCAAATCATCCCCGTTAGTGTCCTTGCAGCATCGCTGAATTCAGGAGCCGTGCTCGGGCCCATCTGGAGCGCTCTGGCCGTCTGTCCTGCACAACGAGCCGAGCGCCGTGAAACGCCAAGCCTTCGGTGGGCTATGAAAGATATTTGCTGCATAAGGCAGTGGGATTGTGGCGATTTGGAGCTGCTAAATAGCCACTGCCCCATTTAGGCAGATGAATTCTGTCCTCGGCACATAAGCGGGCGTTGTTGTCAGTGTTCTGTCCTCGGGCCAGATATCCATGGCTATTCCGGCCCCTCGGCGGAGCCAAGCGCGTCAAAGAGAGTCAGATGGTGTGTGGAGGTGTTTGGGTTTGTGATGCTGGAGAAGATTATGTGTGTGCGAATGTGGGCAGAGGACGGAGCTCAGTTTCCTGTGCTACAGATAAATTAAACGCTGCGAGACGATTCTGTGGGTGTTGTATTTTGTCTTGAATTTGAAGATGATTGGCTTTGGTTTGGGAGTCTCTTTATTTGGCTAAGTGTTTAAAAATACACACACTGGCCTTTCGCAAATACATTTAACTGATGCCCAGCGCTAACAAAGGAAGTAAAGACGAGAACGCTAACATTGTGCCATGTTGATACCCAACATGTAGATGTATGCTTTCATTTAAACAGAACTCGATGGCATGTTGTTAAAGTAAGATTCAGTGATTCAGTGGATGAATATTACAAAACCAGAAAGAAAAATAATATTAATAAACATGCATATGCAATTTTTTGTGATATTTGCACTGTTAAACAAAATCCGCCCGTACATTTTCATGCTTATGGCCAATTTGATCTGTAATAAATGAAATGGTGTTGTTAGAGGTTTGAGGCTCAGCTTATAATGCAACTTTTATTAAAGCTCTTGGATGCATGAGAAGTGACACGTCTTTTAATTTTGTGCGTCTCAGATGATTTTAGCATGACACGGCACTAAATCCATGGATTAGCATTAAATGACAGCGGTATTATTAGTCTGCCTTTATAATCAGTCATATTAAGTGTGCAGACGTCTCTCCTGCCCTCTGGAAGTCTTCTTCTGTGTCTTCTTCTTTAGTTCATTTACACACTCAATCCACTCTTGCAACGGTCTGTTTGCAGAAGGCCTTGTCAGCCGTTTCCTAAATTTGCATGTGTTTGAAGTGTAAAGTGTAGTAAAAGTGTGTTTTACTCGCTCAAAACTTAGTCTACACCACACTGGCACAGGATATTCCCCTACAATTCATTGAAAACGCATTACATATTGTATTATCCTAGAGATCTGTTAAACGATGAGGACTCATTTCCATGTGTAACTTTGGGCTGGTGTCACAGCCCTCGCTGCAGAGATAAGTTTGTGTGGTCTCTTGGGAAGCTGCAGATATTTCTTTCCCAACATTACGCAGGGCCGTTTAATTAACACCTTCATCTGTCTGGATTTGTGCTCTCTCTGTGAAATCACTGAGAGGTTGTAAAGGTCAGTGGATGTAAAACACGGAGCGTCTGACCTTTACACAGGTGAGAAAACCGCACTGCTTCAGAGTCACTAACAAGCTCTGAGTCAGTCATGACGGCCTGTCAAACTGTTTTTCGAGATGTTGATCATTAATTGTTCAGATGAATGGCCAGTCTGGAGGCTGTAGTTAAACGTTAGAGATTGGAGGAGATGGAGATGTTGGTGGGTGGGATTGTATTTTACTCTTCTTTACCTCACTGGTGGACTTTATTATACTAAACAAATCAATTATTGCACAAACGTGCCCATAAAGTGCATACAAATGAAATGTTTGCCTCAGTTCCTTGCAGGTTATTGTTGGTTTGTGGGGGATGCAGCAGATCAACACAATCTGTCATACTTTACTGTACTGTACTGCATCACTCCACCAGTGCTCACCCTTAGTCAAAAAAAAGATGCCTTTCAACAAATATTAAAAACAGAGGCTCTTTCTGACTTTCTTTTTATTATTTTGCTTTTGTTAATTTTATAACAAATAAAAAGAATGGATAGAATACAAAAAAATAAATAAATGAAAAGATGGTGTTAGGTAAGTTTTTTTTTTTAAGAAAGCCACCTGCTTCAGCATTGCAAATGTACTGATATTTGTCAGCTAATAGAGCATTCTAGAGGACATGCATGAGAAACTGAAACACACACACACACACACGTCGAGCGGTGACAGATCGTCCTGCTGCCTACTCTCATGTCTGTTCTGTGCCATGACTGCATCAGTTCCCATCTGAGCCCACACATATGAACACTCTATGACATGCATATACAATAAAAATCTGAAATATCAGTTTCAAATCTCTGTATGTGTGTTTAGAAATTTATATTAAAGTTTTAATGGTAATATCTTTTATTTGATGGATCATGATGGCAGAGCACCAGCAAATAAAATGCTTATGCAGTGTAAAATATATATTGTACATAATACATATATATGTATCATGGAATAAATTGGCATAATTAGTCAAAATGAATTATGTAATTATTTATATCTGTTCTCTAAGCTTGTGTTTTACTAATGCAATTCATCTGTTGTGTAAATTTCTTTGAATTGCAGTTCAGTAAATTCATCATCCTGTCATTTCAATTCAAACATCAATTCAGCATGCTGTGGGGTGTGAACCATTCAGACTCACACTCACTCACGAGCTGAATAGGGGAGCTAGTTCTGTCACACACACACACACACACACACACAGGCTGATATTGGCAGGGAGGATGGCAGCAGGACGTGACACACTCTTGATGGGAACACTGTCCTTTATGTTGTAAGTGTGTAATACACTACTGTCACATTATGACTCTACCATACCAAACCGGCTGCTTCTGTGTGTTTATAACGGTACGAATCACAGATGATTTATGCTTTCTGCAGGTCTGTGCGACTGTAAGAGGTTTATAAAGCTCCTGTTAGCTGATTTGAGGCTTTGACTATGTGCTAGTGCTCATTATCACCCCGTTTCACCTGCACTTCTCATAATAAGACTGAGCTATCAGTAATCTCTGTAAATGAGTAACAAAGTCTGGCTCTGCGTCAGAGAAGGATTGTTGTTGTAAGAACATGATTGTCTGCTTCAGAAACACAAACAGACATTTGATATGAGGAAACTAGAGCACTAGATTTGGGCAAGTGCAGAGAGTCTCCTGTTCTTCTGACATACAGTAAATCAGTAGGGGTGTTTACCCTGACAAAAAGTACTGACATGGTACAGTGACGGTATCAGACAGTACTTTGATGCATAACACTTCAATGATTATTACTGTCACATATCATATTCATATACCCTTCATATGCATGATCATGTGCAACAGTATTTATGTGATACTAAAGAAATACATTATTAAAGTCTGTGATCAAAATTAAAATGTAGCATTCATAATCTTAATCTGACATAATGTCACTTTGAAAAAAATAAAAACATTACATAAGTTTTGTAAAAAACAAACAAATGATTTTCAAATGAAGGATGTACTACAAAACATGTAGAACTAGTGGTCACAGACTTTGTGTGTGTCTCATTCAGCGAAAGCTGTCAGGTGCTGTACTAATACATTTGTGTTGGAGTTGTAACATGTATATAATGCTCTGTTCTAGGCGGCTGCACCTTCGATGACGGCCCGGCACAATGTGACTACCAGCAGGATCCTTACGACGACTTCGACTGGACACACGTCAGCGCTCAAGAAGTGCCCTACCTGCCCTCTGACCTGCCCCAGGGTGAGTCCATCAGACGCCTGCTCATAGCTGGACTAAACTAGATTTAGATTGCACTGCACGCAATAACGTCCTCACTAACCTCACGGATGGAGAATCTGAGACAAGAAGTGGGGCAAGTCTCCAATTTGAGCGAACACAGAGTGAGAGAGGAAACGCATGGTTTTATCTGCCCTTGGGCTTGTTTAAACAGTAAGGCAGATTTAGGAATGTTTTAATGGGCTGCTAACATTTGAACAAATTTGCAGCTGCGTCTTATCATGTCAGGGTAAAAGCCATTACCGCAGAACTGAAGAAGTTGAGAGAAAATAGGCAGGTAACAGAACATTAATCTTCCTTCAACTGCTGTTCCCGCTCTCTGAACACTCCTCGGATGGGATCTGAAAATACTTTGCCATTTACATGACAAAACGTGTGGAGTGCCGGAGGGGGAAAAAAGGCTTTGGTCAAAGTACTGTCATACGTGACACAATTAAGCTTTTTAAATGTGCTCAAAGAAGACGCGAACAAGAGGGGAGAGCGGAGCGTTGCGACCTTCACTTTTCACCTCTCCGATGCTTAATCACTCGTTTTCAGACAGGAGATTCTGCTCAGGGAAATTAAAGCATTTCACTCTCAGCTAAATTCCCTAATTAATAAGATATTAAGTTATTAATCAAGGCAGGAGAACAGAGAAGGTCATCAGCCCTTGCTTTCAGTCAGGTAGGTTTTCACCAGTAGAGGACCTGAAGGAGAACAGCATCGCAGCTGTTGAATCTAGCTTGAGGAGATTTGTTGACTAAGACATTTGACCAAATTAACTGAAAAAAAAAATGATGGTTTGATATTTTTGCTGTGTTTAGAAGGAATGAATTCATTAAAGGGGTCTATGTATGATGCTACTTAAAAGAGCATTATTTTGTATATGTGGTGTAATGGAATGTGTTTTTGCAGTTTAAGGTAAAAAAAAAAACATTATTTTCCACATACTATACATTATTTTTTCTCCTCTATGCCCCGCCTTTCTGAAACGCGTCGATTTTTACAAAGCTCAGGTTCTGAAAAGCAAGGTGTGCTCTGATTGGACAGCTATCCAGTGTGTTGTGATTGGCTGAATCCCTCAAGCGTGTGATGGAAATGTTACGCCCCTTTACATATTGTGATGCCCTGTCCGACCGGAGCGATGAGACATAAACACAAAACTCATTATAAACATGATATAAACATGATTTTTAGTTGTGTCCTCTTTTGGAAAGACACACAAAGTAATTTCACTTTCTAAACGAAACAGCGTCACACGATAAGAATAAATGTTACACCTTCTTTCTTTGCGTGAACATTTGGGTGGCTTTATGCAAAACTTCCCACATCATGATGTAGAGTAGTGGGGGTGTGTTTAAATGAGCCGTTTTAGGGGGGTGTGGACAAGTCTTAAATTTTATAAAGAATATCTCTCTGGATTTGAGACATGTCTTCATTTTTATATCAATCAAATGAAGTGCTTTTTCTGCAGAAAAACACAGGAAGGGGGCAGTGTTAATTTTGACACGAAATTTTAATTTAGTTTTAGTCTTAGTCTTTTGACTATAATTCTTTTTAGTTTTAGTCAGGTTTTAGTCATCTGATTTGTTTTAATTTTAGTCTTATTTTAGTCGACTAAAATTGCTTGGTATTTTAGTCGACTAAAATAAGACTAAAATCAATAACAGATTTACTAGACAATTTTTTACAGCTGATATAGGAAACAAACTTAACCAAAATATATAAAACACAAATTCAACTTTATTTCAACACAACTGTGTCTTTATTTCGATTCAAAAGCTTTTATGCAGCAACAAACACTGTCATGATAATGTAAACAATAACTAGCTGCCAATTGACCATCAATAAAAGAAAAATAAAGTTAGGTCCAGGACCTTAAAGCTTACAGCTGAGCTGAACAATAAGTGCATACATTTAAAGTAAATATTTAATAAGTTGGCAGCTAGGTGGATAAAAAAAAGTAACAAGATTTTATAAGGTATTCATTGTCTAGCAATATTGTATGTTTTAAATACTACAATATTGCTAGATTTGTATGTATAATGATAGGATGTGAACATTCATGTTTCACATGACTAATATAGAAATATTTGTGATATTGTCAACAAGTAGAACATTATAAAATATACTAAACATTAGTATTAATCAAATGTATTTATCATGATATTACGTATTAGTATTGTGCTCTCATCTAACTTGAAGAAGGCGCTATTTTACAGTACTTTTCAGTTCGTAAAATTTAATGCTACAACATCTACGCACTGCAGTCTTCCAATTTTGCTTAGCTCAATAAAAAAAAGAACATCGTTGTGAAATTACATTTGAGAAAATGTCCGGGTGGCTCGTCTGTAAATGTCTTTTCAAATTGGTTGTGTTCTTGCCACGAATGAGCGCTCCGCGTGCTTTACACTTTGTTTTGTTTTGTTCGTCGTCAAACGTGAAGTGAGCTGTGGACATTTTGTCGCTCTTTTAGACATTACCTCTTCGAATGCCGACTTCCCGGGAGCTCATTTAAAAACTGAAAACCTTCGCTTCACGTCTCAATAAGTCAGGCTCGGATTGGTTCTCTCATGCAGTCTGTTCTGTTTTGCCGGTTCTTTTGTTCATTCCTCGCATCTCTCCCGTCTGCTGATTTGATTTTCGTCACAGTCTATTTTCGTCTCGTCCTTTATTCGTTGACGATAATGTCAATCAATTTAGTCATAGTTTTAGTCTCCATCAGTGCCTTCTATTTTAGTTCTCGTTTCGTTTTCGTCCGCAAAAATATATTCGTGACGAAAATAATGACGAAAATATTTAGTCAACAAAATTAACACTGGAAGGGGGAGAGAGCTGGATAGAAATGTGGACAAAATAGATGGTAAAGAGAGAAGGATTGAAAGAAAAAAGACACACAGGAACAGCTGAATGAGATGAAAAGATGGACAGGAACAACAGAAATGTGGATAGAAAGATAAACAGGGGAAGATAGAAAGATGAAAAGGGAAAAGACAGGAATAGATAGAAAGAGACAGAAATGTGGACAAAAATGGACAGAAAAAAAAACTATACAGAGAAATGGAATGGAAAACAGAGGGAGATGGACAGAAAGAGACAGCAATGTAGACAAAAATGGACAGATCGATAGACATGAAGGGAAGGATGGAAGGGCAAAGAAAGAGATGGATAGAAAAAGACAAAAAAAAACAGAAAAACAAATGAGGACAAAAAGACATGCATATTAGAGAAGAATGGAAAGAGACAATGAGATGGACAGAAAAGCAGAAATGTGGATAAAATGGAAGACTGGAAAACAGAGAAGTTTGGTAAGGGGGAAAACAAAGAGATGGACAGAAGACAAATGTGGACTAAAAATGGTCATTAGTTTCTATTGGTTTATTATTAGCTGATGTGCACGGGGTTCATTATGGTCCATTCCTGCACTCTCTGCAAACAGAACATTTTTATAACGTGATGCAAACATATTTGCATGATGTGTTTTTCCCGTAATTGCACACATTAAGTGACGCTAGCTGCATGGCTTGATGTCTCAGTCCTTGAGGGAGTCGTTTGGACGGTGTGGCTGAGTGACTCATTGTAACAGTAAGTGAGCACAAGGCCTGGAGAGGATTCTCTACACCTACAGGGATGCTTTTGAGTTATGCTGGATTAGCACAGACACATTAGATGCTACTTTTGTTTTTGTATCATTCTGCCTGGAGGGTTGTTCACACTGATAGTATTTTATTATTATTATTTTTTGTAAAAAAAGCAGCCGGAAGTTGCTCCTTTTCAATGATGGTTAGTGATCTAGGCCGACATAGCCGGCAGTGACTGTTTGAAATGCACAAAGTTGTAAATGAGGAGTTGTTCTAGTGGTGACTAATATTGGGAGTGCAGGCGTTGAAGCTCAAGTGATCCACCTCCTGATCGTTGGTTTTTACTGATGTTCAGTGGCATTAAATCTACTTGAGCACTGGATTTGGAAAATATTTGAGTTGATTGATTGTTAAAAGGTAACTGCCGAAAGAAATGGCGGACAGTTTCTCATCTTCTTTATTAATCATTCTACCAGAGGACATTTAAGTTCTCATGCCCCTCTGCTATCATAAACATCAAACATGTAGTTGAGTGGTGTTCATGTGGTCTCTTTATGAAACCGCTCAGATGTAAAGGTGTGACGTCTCAGCTGAGGGCCTCACTGATGGTCAAGCCATTTGATGTGCACCTAAATCTCCAGCTGTAAAACCACAGGAGGAGTGTTTGGGCTGATGATATCGTCAACTGAAGATTACTGCAGGGCACACACAAACCGGACCTGACCGTATAAATGCCTTTCACATCCACCCTGCTCTCTGCTTTATTTTACTGTCATGTTCAGCACATCCTACACAGAGCTTGGAGTCCATATCTTTAGCAGTTTTATGGGAAACTATTTTAAAACAGTTTTTTTTTTATTGATGGATTCTACACCACTTGGGAAAAAAAGTAGTTGACTAGACTTCAAAAATTTGCTAAAAAATAGCTAACTACACTGAGGCCCTGTCCACACGGAGACGCGTTTCTGTGAATTCGCACAAATTTTTTTATCGGATAGGCGTTTCGTCCACACGCATCCGGTGTTTTTTTAAACCGGGTCCCAGAGTGGATAAATTTGAAAACGCCGTCTTTGCGTTTTCGTCTGGACGGCTAATCCGTATATTTTCTGAAACGATGACGTCATCAGCCCACGTCTCCCCCCTAGTCAGACACCTCTACGTCACGTAACAGCAACAAAAACATGAACATGAACAAACAATGAATGATTGTCTTTTTATTAACTAACATTAACACTGATTAATAAATGTATTGTTCCATGTTCGTTTGTGTACCACACGCAAGGTTTATGAGCATAGTCCAAGTCTTCTTCTCTGTTTTTAGTGTATCTCTGTGGCAGAATTACAGCGCCACATACTGGTCTGGCATGTATACTACATCATTTTGCGGTTTCTTGTGGACGCGGATATTTCTTGAAACGAGGAAAAAAAAAGATCGGATTGGGGTAAGCTCCATCTCCGTGTGGACTGGGCCTGAAACTGTGTTGTATGATGTATATGGGAGCATTGTGCCTGTAGATGATATTGTGTATCGACGATAGTCACAGATGTTGCCTGTGGATGATTATTATTATTATCAGACCAGTAATACTGTGTTCAATTCAATTCAAGTTTATTTGTATAGCTCTTTTTACAATAAAAATCATTGCAAAGCAACTTTATAGAAAATTATGTTTCTACAATATTTAGTAGCTTATAAATGGTGACTGTCAGTTTGTGCACGTATGACAAAATTAATACAAGACGTAGACAGCCAGACGATGAACACTAACAGCAATTATTACGTGATTGCATAGTAAGTAGCAATATTAGGGTAGCTGCTGATCCAACAAAGTAAAATTAGTTTAACCCAAGCTAAAGAATAAGAATGTGCATTTGATCAGATACAGCTACACTCACAATTTAAGAGATACATTATTCGAATGCTTGGCGAAAGATATGTGTTTTTAATCTAGATTTAAACAGAGAGAGTGTGTCTGATCCCCGAACATTATCAGGAAGGCTATTCCACAGTTTGGGAGCCAAATGTGAGAAAGCTCTACCTCCTTTAGTGGACTTTGCTATCGTTTGTAATTAATATTAGGACTTATTTGTTCTATCAGATTTCCATTTCTGTGTTTTTACAGTGTTGATTGTTATAACCAATCTCACATGAGTTTATAAACGTAAAGGCCAGTCAGAGGCATTCAGATGAGTGCCATATGCACTATAATGCATAAAAATATAATGCAAATCCTAATAAACTATGTACAGGTATCATTGGAAAGGTCTAAGACTCTGTATAGACTACCAAGTTTTACAAGTAGTAGATTATTTTATGACTAGAATGGACCTCAAAAATTGACATCATAACAGGAGTTCTGACCTTTGTCACAAAAAGTCTTCTTTGTTTCCTTTTTCCCTATCACGCTTTAGAAATCATCACAAATTATATATCAATTGAAAGCTTAAAATCTCAAAATTCATCATTTGAAAACCATTTTAAAATCAGACATTGCATTACCATGGAAATGGGTACATCAAAAAATTTCATTCATGAATTATACAATTTTTAGTTTGGATAATGCACTTTCATGTCTGTGTTCAAAGATAGGAGGGACAGTTAAAGAGTTCAAGAGTAGCTATTTAATTATGTGTGACCCTGGACCACAAAACCAGTCATAAGGGTAATTTTTTTTTTTAGTTTATACATCATCTGAAAGCTGACAAAGCTTAACAAACCATTGATGTGTGGTTTGTTCGGAGGACAATATTTGTCTGAGATACAACTATTAGAAAATCTGGAATCTGAGGGAGCAAAAACATCTAAATATTGAGAAAATCATCTTTAAAGTTGTTCAGATGAAGTTCTTAGCAATGCATATTACTAATCAAACATTAAGTTTTGATATATTTACAGTAGGACATTTACTAAATAACTTCACGGAACATGATCTCTAATTAATACAGTAATAATCTGAGCAGATTAATGTAATGCTACACACTATTCAGTGTTTTGTAATTTGTGATTTTTTTTACTGGATAATTAGCTTTGGACAAAATATATTATTTTGAAAACCTTTTTAATGGTACATTTTGTACACTACGAAACCGTCCTGCTCCTGAAACTCTTGTGGCTGGTTTGTAGTGCTGGTGGCTCTGAACGACTGGTTAAGTGTTTTTGAAGGGCTTGAGTTTCTGAAGATCTCTGTGAAGGACGAGTGTTTGAGCACAGTGACAGAGCTTTTCCGCTCTACATCTCCTGGCCGGTGTTTGCCTGACAAAAGGGACCGTTCCTGTTAATGTGGGTCACTGCCATGAAGGACAGCGCGCCGCACCGGCCTGTAAAATGAGAGCTTTTAAAGAAGCCGAGCAGTTGGGACTGATGTGTTTGAGTGTTGCAGAGGTGGCGTAGGCAGTTTGTGATCTGGCTGTTAGCGCGGAGCGGTCGTGTTAGGGTTGTGGGAAGTGTAACAGCCATCTTGAGCGTCTTCTGTCAGCCATCTTGTTGAGGGTGTTGTGACAGCGTCAGTGTTGCTCTGAGATGGTGTTTTGATAGCTGCTGACGCCTCTCATCTACTTCATCAGCCTTATTTAGATAACGGCTAATATGCATTTCAATTTTTTGCAAAAATGTAGTTTCTGCCAAAAATGCTAGTTGATTTACTGCTGTGAAATCAGTGCAAGATCTCCTTCAGTCAGTATGAGAAGCTTCCAGAATTGGTTGTTTTATTTCATATGTGTTTTGATGACATTTTTTTGTAATGGCGGTAACCCTGGTATTATGGTAAATGGTCATTAACGCTGCGTTTAATGCCACAGAATGACTCATTATGAGTGAATGTAGTTTGTAGGTTTTTTCCTGCGCTTCCTCTCTGAGCAGCAGATGAGCTCTGGGGCCGGAGCGGCAGGGATCTGAATGTGAATGCCTGCATTTTACATCACTGCCAAAAACCCAACCGCCCATTTCAGTTATTCAGATTTCATGAGCAATCAAAGAGAGCTGGGATGGGATGCGTCTGACAGGTCTGCTTCCTCTCTGAATGCTGAGATCTCGTTTAAGCTGTGCCTTTGGTCATTCAGTGAATACAGCTAGGCTAATGGAGCCCCTGTAGAATTACAGTTTATCGAATCTGCCGTAAATGTGATTACAATAGTACATGAGATTACCTTGATAATTAGTGTCAGCACTGCAAATCTGTGTTTAAATAAGTTTGGTCTCGCAGCTAGTTTGAACAACATTTACACAAATTTAGCCAGTTACTGCAGAACTCATTTACATATTTAGAAATCTGAAAGGATTTGTAGCAAAAAAAAAAAAAAAAACAAGGTAATTTGATCATATCTGCTAAATAGTGTGCAAGAACCTTGACTAACATTAGTGGACCTCTAAGCTGACTCCAGGAAACAAAATCAACTGCTCTGGAAGTGTAGATTGGGCTCTATGAAGAGTTTCTGATTGCGTCCGCATGTGTTTGACTCTGTGTCTCTGTGGTTTTGGCGTCCTGTAGAAGTGTTTTTTCTGCTCAGTCATGCACTGATTCCTCTGAGGAGTGACTTGGACACCAGACCTCTGAACACACTAATGCGCCGCACATTTCACATTGACTGAGGATTTGCTCTCTGTGCTCATGTTGAACTCCTACACGGAGATCTGTTTTACATCACACCATCAATAGTTGATGTCATGACTGTTCGTTTTCTTCTCTGTTTCCCACTGTCTTGTTTCTCAGTCTCTTTCTGTCTCTCTTGATTTAGTAGTCTCCACCTCTTGATTTAAAGAAGTTGAGCAGTGGTGACCTGCTGTTTTTAACTGATTTAAGGCATGGGGAATTAGTTTAGTTCATTCAGTGTCAGTCTTTTAGTATGAAGTCGAAGAGCTATGAACCGTCTGCCCTAAACTCAGTGTTTTCTCCCTCACTGAAGGGAAACATGGTTTGGACAGAAGCAATGGCGGATATATAATTCCATGGGTCCCATGTGTTTATTTCACATTTATAGTGTGAGCAGTCAAGTTGCAGCTCGAGCATCGGACCATACATAAATCCTGAGCTTTGGCTTTACACACGCATACGATTTACTGGTTCAGTGAGAGATATTTAACAAAAACATCACTGAAATCACAGAGTGAGTGCCCGATTTCAGCACATGCACCCTTAACATGTGAAATGAGCAGCAAATCAAACTGAAATAGGTGTGTTCTGTGCTTTATTGAATTCAGAAATCATTAGCTTTTTTGTTATTGTAAATGCTGTTTTGGACTTTTTGAAAGTGCTGTCCTATTTTCCACTGTGTGTGAAGCTGCTCTTTAAATTGCTATCTTTTCAAGCTCACAAGCTGAACCGTTCTTCAAAGACCCCATGAAATTGGAGTTTTGTGATGGGTCCATGTTTATTAGATTTTTGGTCATCTGTGTGCTAGTGTACTTTTAGCAGATACTGTATGCACACATTTGATGACATCATCTTGCACTCAGGGGCGTGAGCAGATTGTTGTCCAATCAAATGCTCTCTGGTTTTTCAGAAATATGCATTTTCAGTCCCCAAAACGCAGTTGTCGTGTAAACAAACAGGCAAAACACATAAAAAGTTTAACATTTTTGGCTGAAAATGTTGTAGTGTAAATGGCCCTTAACATAAACCACAGCTCTGTACTCACTGATCCAGCCTCAGATCTGAGCTTTGTGGATGTGAACTCATGTTCTTGTGTTCTTGTGGTTTTGAGAGACGGCCAAACTCAATCGTCTAATATGTCAAGCCTTCTGTCCTCTTTCCTCTGTCGCTCTCATCGTTTTCTTCTTCGTTTGCACTGAAGTGATTAATGAGCAGTTCACACAATCCTTCTCCAAACTCTCCAGCACATGTTCATAAGGAAGCACTTAAATAAATCAAAGATCGCTCATGAACCAGTTTCATTTTCTGCCAGTAACTCTTGCTTGAAGGCTTGTGCCATCTGGATGCGCCGTTTAGTTCATGTGACCAACCTTTGACCTTTGGAATTGCCTGGAGCCTGTGTGAAAAATGTTTTCCCAACGGGTGTTTATAGAGGAAACGGCGGGACACACACACCTTCTGACATCCGCATCGCTGTCCTCACCTGCAGCCATTAACGTCTCGCTGCGAGCGCCACGCTTTCCCCTGGAGTCGATTCAGTTACTGCGCCAGCATTCAGAACTGATCTGTAATCCTGCCGTTAGTTCACTTATCTGAGCAGCCTGAACTCGTATTTGAACTTCCTGTTCACACAGGCTGTATTTAACTTATTACATGTTTAATACTTTACTGCAGTTGGTAAATGGTGTCGTTCTGTGCTCTAATATTTGCTGTATAATAGTTTTTCTCAGCCAAGTAATTTATTTTGTTCATAACTGTGCTACTTTCATCTGGCTGTCTTTACAGAAAATCATAAATATTCATGAAGAAATCCATGTACATGTAGTTATATATTTGGTAAATAATAAGCATGTGTACTATTACAAAAAAAAATAAATAAAGCCCAGCAGCAGTGGCCTATGCAGAATTGTTTTTTTGGGCGGGCTCTTTTGATTCTTAAGTGTCGGTAGCTGCTGACTTGCATTTTATGAACCACGGTTTCAACTAAAAATCTTCTTTACTTCTTTACTACATTTTAGGGCGAACTATCCCTTTTAGTGTTTGAGTAGCCACATCTTTTGAAAGGAAGTTTTGTTGTTGTTGTTTTAATAAGAAATTAATGTTTTGACAGTGATGAAAGTATGATGGAAATTTGCAAATGGCTAAATGCAATCAAGAAAATGCAGGTGTTAGTACAACCATTCAGCACAATTTCTGCAGATCAGTTTTTGTGAATGTATGACTTAATTTGGTCTTCATCAACAGCCGCTTGCGCCACCTGCTGGTGAGCGACTGACAGCAGCTGGAGATCACGCATCGGTGCTCTGCTGCTATTCCTGCAGCTCCCGGATGTGCAAGTGCAAACTTTCTGCAGAATTTCAACCACTAAATTTGTGGAAGCTAATTTTAGAACTGAAATAAAATGGATAGAAAATTGCCTGTCGAATATTATTCATCATATTTTTAAACAATATTTCTGAATATTTCAGAAGTGAATTCTGGAATGTGAATATGAATTATTCAATTTTTAACTATTAAAATGTGTCTGAATTGTTTTAAATAGAACTATTGACAATATTCGATATTATATAGATTATTATTATTATTATATAGATAATGTAGCTAAATTTCAGCCCCTAAAAATTCAAGCCCTGAAAATACAAGGCATTGCAATGCAATCACCGTTAATACAATGCAGTATTTTTTCAGTTAGAGTCAAGGTTGTTATCACAACATGCTTTTTTTTTTAAGACATTTGTCATTTTTTTCCCATATAAATATAGCCATTCGCAACTCATTTAATGTACACAGTGTTATGTAACTCACTTTAGCTTTTGGGATTTGTCTGGATATTCGACAAAAATTATTGGTTAAAGGTACAGGTTGTAGGACCTGCCATGAGAGGGCGCACTACCAAAACAATAACAATCACGTGGTTTGAGGACGCTAAGAAGGAGCGTGGAATGATTGGATTTGGTGTCTTCTACCCAACTGCTGACGTCCATCAATCAGACGGAAAGATAAAACATGGATTTAACGCGAGTTCAACGGATTGCGTGAGTAGATTACATACAAAGTCAATGCAAAGACATGATAAGACTATGGAAAGTAATAATACTAATTCTAATCTTGTTGATCATAACATACATTTTCTGTAAAGATACGAATCAAAACAACTCACCTGTTGAGTAAAACACAACCGAGATCGGTATCTCTTTCTAGTTGAAGTTTGTTGCAACGCTCTCTCCATCTAGAAAATGCAACACCGATATTGATCCTTGCTCTTTCTCTCCTCTTGTCCCAGACTCTTCTTGGGTCGTTTGGTTGGCCCGTACGCTTATGTATACGAGCACTGTCCTTGTCGACAGAACCAGTGGCAGATGGTAAACAGTAATTATGTTCCATAAATAAGTAACACAATCCACTATAAAACATGCAAGAAGTAAGGAACTTAGGTAAGTAAGGAATAAGGAACTTCTTGAAGCAAGCTAGTGGTTTGCTGGACGCTAGACACTACTTCCGCATGTGTCCACGACACTGTTGTCATTTGGTTTCTACGTCAGTAAAGGCCGTAACAAAGGGTAACTAACGTCATTGACAGGCGACTGCACTGCCCCGTGTCACTGTTTATAATGGGAATTTTCTCATGATTTACAAGTAGTTGAAAACATTAGAGATATTGTTAGTAATCAGCTGGACAAAATATGTAACACTAGCCTAGTGGTTTAGGGATATTTTATGGCAAATATCTTACAAATTCTCCTTTAAGATATGCCTCTATGTTTTGCGTTACAAGTGAGAAGTGAATTTGATAGTAAAATCAAGTGCACAGGACAAGTGTCTTATTATACAATTACTGATACAATAAAATATAATTAATTAAGATTTACATGTAGTAATAATAATATTTGTAATAAAATGGTTCAAGCAGGTGATATAGAGAATACCATTCAGTAGTTTGGGGTCAGTTTGATCATTTTCTGTTCAGCGAGGCTATGTTTTTTTTACTTTTTTTATTTTATTATTACAAATACAGTAAAAATTGTAATATTGTAAAATATTATTACAATGTTAACTGTTTTTTATTTTAATATTTTGTTTTACAAAAACATGTCTCATTCATATATAAATGGCTTTGTTTCATTCAGATCCATGTGTTTATCAGCATTTTACAGTGGCCTTGGGTGCATCTGAGAGTCAGGTCTCCATGTTTTTTGTAATATTATTTTTCCCCACCAACATGTCCAATGGTTAAATAAGAGGAAAAGTCATTTCAGAGACAGAGAAAGTTCTAATACTTGAAAGAGTCTGAATCTGGAATAACACGCAGCTGATGGAGAGCACACAGCATGGCCAGGGCCGTTTGTTTAGACCGTAACGAGGGTGGATTTCATGTAGATGGTATCTCTGACAGAAGATGGGGATCAAAGAGAGAGAGCTGGTCATCCCTCTTCCTGGCCGTGGAGAGAGAGATGAACAGATGTACGCTCGTTTGGACAAATGGTGGTGAAGTCTGTCCTCTCTCCGCCTGATGTCCATCCTCTGGGTGTTTGAGATTTGAAACTGTTTCCTCTCAGTGCAATCACGTGGTTAAAGAACTGGAACCAGATCCTATATGGGCCTGTGCATCTTGGCCGATTGTGTGGAACAGTTTCTCCGGTGGAGTGGTTAGAAAAGTGTTCAGTAATCAGCACACGGCCAACTGCCAAATGTACGAGTGAGTCTTTGATTCTTCAGAAATATTGGGTCATCATGCCTGAGTTTATATCTCAGTGCATTCCTGCTAGAATCCCACATGAGTTCTCAAACGGTTTGTTTTCTTCACTTGGTTTCTAGCAAATGTTTATATATATATTCCTTGGTGTAGTTTTACACTTTATAGTGTAGTGTACTATTTTTTTATTTTTTACAACAGAAAATATGGATGCTGGGCAGCTGATTCAGTTTTGTTGCACAAGCCTTCGATTCAGTTCATTTGGGAAAATTTCAGACATGTTAAGTTCAGAGAGAAAATGTCATGCCTGAAGTAAAAAAAAATCTATCTTGATTTTAAGAGTCATTGAATCGTGAATCCCAAAATGCTTTGCAACTGGGAAAAAAATCCCCTGTTGCATATTGCAATATGCTAAAGTATAGGGCTGTGACAATAAATTGATGCATCGGGAATCAAAAAATGGAATTGATTCTGATCTTAGTTTTTAACAGCAGATGACACTGTGTGGTTTAGAAACCGCCGTATTCTGCTTGCTTCTAATTCCTTATATATACACCACTTGAACCTAAAATAATCATTCATCAAATTTGAAAATAAATTAATCTTGCATCATAAAAGCACAAAAGCTGAGGGGCAAGTACATTTGAACACTTACAGTATTGTTCAAAATAATAGCAGTACAATGTGACTAACCAGAATAATCAAGGTTTTTAGTATATTTTTTATTGCTACGTGGCAAACAAGTTACCAGTCGGTTCAGTAGATTGTCAGAAAACAAACAAGACCCAGCATTCATGATATGCACGCTCTTAAGGCTGTGCAATTGGGCAATTAGTTGAAAGGGGTGTGTTCAAAAAAATAGCAGTGTCTACCTTTGACTTTACAAACTCAAAACTATTTTGTACAAACATTTTTTTTTTTCTGGGATTTAGCAATCCTGTGAATCACTAAACTAATATTTAGTTGTATGACCACAGTTTTTTAAAACTGCTTGACATCTGTGTGGCATGGAGTCAACCAACTTGTGGCACCTCTCAGCTGTTATTCCACTCCATGATTCTTTAACAACATTCCACAATTCATTCACATTTCTTGGTTTTGCTTCAGAAACAGCATTTTTGATATCACCCCACAAGTTCTCAATTGGATTAAGGTCTGGAGATTGGGCTGGCCACTCCATAACATTAATTTTGTTGGTTTGGAACCAAGACTTTGCCCGTTTACTAGTGTGTTTTGGGTCATTGTCTTGTTGAAACAACCATTTCAAGGGCATGTCCTCTTCAGCATAGGGCAACATGACCTCTTCAAGTATTTTAACATATGCAAACTGATCCATGATCCCTGGTATGCGATAAATAGGCCCAACACCATAGTAGGAGAAACATGCCCATATCATGATGCTTGCACCTCCATGCTTCACTGTCTTCACTGTGTACTGTGGCTTGAATTCAGAGTTTGGGGGTCGTCTCACAAACTGCCTGTGGCCCTTGGACCCAAAAAGAACAATTTTACTCTCATCAGTCCACAAAATGTTCCTCCATTTCTCTTTAGGCCAGTTGATGTGTTCTTTGGCAAATTGTAACCTCTTCTGCACATGCCTTTTTTTTAACAGAGGGACTTTGCGGGGGATTCTTGAAAATAGATTAGCTTCACACAGACGTCTTCTAACTGTCACAGTACTTACAGGTAACTCCAGACTGTCTTTGATCATCCTGGAGGTGATCATTGGCTGAGCCTTTGCCATTCTGGTTATTCTTCTATCCATTTTGATGGTTGTCTTCCGTTTTCTTCCACGTCTCTCTGGTTTTGCTCTCCATTTTAAGGCATTGGAGATCATTTTAGCTGAACAGCCTATCATTTTTTGCACCTCTTTATAGGTTTTCCCCTCTCTAATCAACTTTTTAATCAAAGTACGCTGTTCTTCCGAACAATGTCTTGAACGACCCATTTTCCTCAGCTTTCAAATGCATGTTCAACAAGTGTTGGCTTCATCCTTAAATAGGGGCCACCTGATTCACACCTGTTTCTTCACAAAATTGATGACCTCAGTGATTGAATGCCACACTGCTATTTTTTTGAACACACCCCTTTCAACTAATTCAACTAATTGCCCAATTGCACAGCCTTAAGAGCGTGCATATCATGAATGCTGGGTCTCATTTGTTTTCTGAGAATCTACTGAACCGACTGGTAACTTGTTTGCCACGTAGCAATAAAAAAATATACGAAAAACCTTGATTATTCTGGTTAGTCACATTGTACTGCTATTATTTTGAACAATACTGTACATTACTCAGTCAAAAACTCAAGCGTTCTTCTTTGTTAGCATTTAGGTGTGGGGTTAAAAATTAGCCGAAATCAGCTGTTAAAAACTAAGCTCACAATCGATTCGAGAGAGAATCACGATGCATTCGCAAAGTCTCAGAATCGATCCATAAATAGCGTTGCATCAACTTTTCGTCCCAGCCCTACTAACCTTAAAACTCCATAAGATGCAGTGCTGCTCATAAGCTCTAAATTACACTACTGAGGCTTCATTTTGGTGAGGATGCTGCCTATATAGGGAGTAGATAGCAAAAAAAGAGTGCATAATCCCAGCTCACCTGTGTTTTCTATCTTGGTTCTTGTTGCCCTCCAGGCTCATACATGATGGTGGACACTTCACAGCATGATTACGGAGAAAAGGCTCGCCTGCAGCTGCCTGTGATGAAAGAAAACGACACTCACTGCATCGACTTCAACTATCTCCTGTACTGCCCCGACGGCTCCAGCCCCGGGACACTCAACATCTTGGTGAAGGTCAATAAAGGGCCACTATCCAATCCCATCTGGAACGTCACTTCCTGCACAGGCAAAGGCTGGTTGAAGGCGGAGCTCGCTGTCAGCACTTTCTGGCCCAATGAGTACCAGGTATGCAAATCCTTCAACCAATCAAAACTGCATTGACAGTATATTTTCTATAGAATGAAGCAGTCAGGTTGGGAAATAGACCTTTAATCTTCTGGGTTCGATTTATGTGTATAAGCTTTAAAAGGCATCTTCTCCTGATATCTCCAAAAATAACTTAAATTACACTTTCAGTTTTGATCGTACAGATAAGATCAATACATCAATCAAATCTGTAAAGGGTCTACTTTTTTTTGTATACAGACATAATAACAATAAAACTTTGTGCATTTGTAATTTAAAGATAACAAACAAGGTGCGCTGTCTGCAGCCTTTTTTTCTGCGCTGATCTTCATGTACAAACACGTCATTAAAATTAACTGTAACTCCGTGAATACTCAACGAAGAGACATGAGAGAGATATCTATAGAAAGCTTGACATGTCTACTTTTAAACTAAACAAGTGCTGCCGAAAACAGATATTCTGTGATAAAGTAATCCATATTAAAACAACGCGATGTCTGTTTTTCATGTCTCCCTTCATTATCTTCTAATGTGACCACGTCCCCGCGCTGAACACTCTATTCAGATTCTAATGAATTATATTTATATTCAGATTCTAATGTTTCACTGAAGCACACGGCTTGAATACGCCACACAACAGAAGACAACGCAGCAAGACTGTTCTTCAAGTTCTTTTTATTTTACTGTCTGCTTCGCGGTGAGAGGAATAAGACATAATTCACCCCCAAAAAAATTTGATTTGGACCTCAGGATTTGAGATTTAGATTTCCTCAGAAAAAAAACAAAAACTAAGCACTTTATTCAGCACTGATCATAAACAAGAGTCTTTTTTTATTGTTGTTGTAATTTATATACTTGTATTAGATTTCACATAACGTGTAAACGTTTTACTAGTTAGACTTTTTCCAAACTATAATTCTTGACCAAATGTATAATCAAGTGAAACATTATGAAGTTTCATTTACATCTACATTTTCTACTGTAGTACTATTATCAAAATAACATTAATAATGTAGTTTATCATTTAGTTTATCTAAGAGCTCAAAAACAATATACCCTTTGGAAATGCTATGTGATGTTAATATATATATATATATATATATATATATATATATATATATATATATATTTATTTATTTTATTTTTTTTATTTTTTTTTGTAGAAAATCCATGAGTGAATCTCAAGTTAATTTGTGGGATAGTTAATTATATTCTAAATAAACTACAAATATAAAATATAAAATCTATAAATTTCTTTTGTCCTTACATTCTTTCTTGTAACTCTTCCCTCTCAGTCACAAGAGTTGGGTATTGAAAACCGGTTCCATTTTAGAACAGGTTCCAAATTTCTAAGAGCCGGGTATAGCGCTCATGTTGTTTGAAGACGGTCAGCGTGCGGCCGGGGCTCACTCGCTCTCTCTCTATCGTGCTCTCTCTCTCACGCGCACACTCTCTCTCTGCCCTGTTAAACTGACAGGACTTAAAAACACATGCAAATGATAAACTTTCACTCTATGATGGTTAAGCTGTGCAATTAATCCGCGAATCACATTCTTCAAGGGCCGGGGAGCAGCTGGCCTGTACAGTTAATGAATAACGGATCAACTACGACGGCCTACATCACAGATCCTGCGATGTGACTATCGTGGATTCGTACACCATGATATCGATGCTTAAACGACACATCGTGCAGCCCTAATTTCAACTGTAGAAAAGGAACAACCAAGCCGAAACTGACTTATTTCATATTTGTTGACCAATATACAGAAAACTATATCATTATATCATCAAATACGCAGCTGTTTTTGTCTTAAGTTAACAAAAACAGATGAGAAAGAAAACACACAGGTACAGTATTTTTGCCTAAAGAGACAAAAACCTAATAAACGCGCTGCCTGTCATTAATGTTAATCAAAGAACAAAAGAAAACCATTCACTGATCTTGACCGAATATATTTAATAACTTTAACTGATTAATCTTTATTTTATTTATAAAAAGAAAACACTGCAGTGTTTTTAAACGTTTAATTACAGTTTCTGTAGCTACCTGAAATTTTGTTTAGTTGTATTTATTTATGATATTGCTTATTGATATGTTTGTTCCTACCGACTGTTTACTTTAACACTTTAATATTTGAAATTTATATACATTTAGTTGTTTTTGCTATGATATATATATATATATATATATATATATATATATATATATATATATATATTTTTTTTTTTTTTTTTTTTTTGAGCACAGGAAATTCCTGTGTTTTGTAGGCTGCTGATTTTTGCTCATGTTATTCAGCTGCAACAGAATGCTTTGTAAAAAGACAATGCATGTTTGACATCTAAATGTTTGACTTCATTTTTTTAATATTGGATTTTTTATCTTATTGGAATCGAAACTAGGAATCAATAAGAATCGGAATCGATAAAAACAATACCCAACCCTATCAGTGACACAGCTGACTGAGAGGCTCATTATGCAGCTCATTATGCAGGCCTTTGTCTTCTCAGGTGTAAATCACAATGATATTCATGATAGTTGACGTCTACTCACATATGATTTTTACCAACAAAAACTGTCTGAGAAAATGTAAATCAATATATTGTTGAGTAAACAAGATGATTTCCTCATCATTTTGAAGCAAAAATTCTAGACTGCAAGCTCCAGGGTTGACAGTCTTGTGAACAAATATTCTTTATGTGTTTTATGACCTCATTTCAGTGCCTTCAAAATTTAAGTTTTTCACCAATCACGCATAAAAGTTGTTTTCTAAAAAACTAAATCATGTACATACATACATACAGTGTTTTCAGACTTTAGCCACTAATATGTTTAGAAGCAACTGAAAAAGCACAAAAGTCAGGTCATGTCAAATCTTCTCCAGGCCCCCAAAACCCCCTAGACCTCAGAGGGTTAAATTATTGTGAATGTATATGCATATTTTGCAATAAACCTAAAATATATTGTTTCTATATATAACCATATAACCAAAAACTTATTTCTGTATGATTTATAAGCTTGTTTCCAAGGATTATATTCCAAGGATTTTGGATATTGCCATCTTTTTATACCTGAACCTCTCGCTCACACACACACACACACACACACACACACACACACACACACACACACACACACACACACACACACACACACACACACACACACAAGAACAACAACAACCTTAAAGCAACAGATTCATATAGATTATCTTTAACTCGATTATATCATTCATGAGCATTCTGGGAAAAATGATTGGAAAAAATACTTCCAACATTGCAGAAAAAGTGAATGGGCACTAATCAACAAGATATGTTTATCTGATCAGCAAATCTGATGCAAAGATACTAACGGGAAACTGACTTTTACCTCAGAGCAAATACAGCACCAGACTCTGAGCTGGAAAGTCAGTAGGTGTTTTTTCTTTTCTTTTCTTTCTCTTTTTTTTTTTCATTGTCGTGACTCTTAAACTCTGTATGGTGACACATTCCTGCCGTCAAGCCCTCTAAACAAAAGTATGAGGAACAAAATCACAATGGATGTTTTGCTTGTATGTGGTATTGGTGTAGACCGGTTGATTTATGGGAATGTGGAGGCTTTAGCTTTTCTTTTGTAGTTCTGTCATACTCACAAAATGCTCCCAGTGATCACAGTAACGGCTCTCAGTGATGTTTTCCACAGGAGAAATGTCTCTCTGGGTCAGTGGAGCTCCTTCACTTTTTGTTTTTCAGTACAATAGCTTTCCACTGTTGCTTCTCGCTGTATGAAAGTAATATTTCATCTTCTGAATACAACTGCTATGATAATCAGTCTCTTCTCTCTTGTTTTAATCAGCAATGGATGTCGGTATGTATGTGTCAGTGTTTGCAGTGTGTGTGTATGTATGTGTGTATGTGTGAGAGAGAGAGTGTGTGTGTGTGTGTGTGTGTGTGTGTGTGTGTGTGTGTGTGTGTGTGCTCTTGTTTTTGTGTCATATCAGGACACAACTCTGTATAATGACATGGGTATGACACAGGTATTACAAGGAGAGGGTGACTTATGAGGACATAACCCATGTCCCCATTTTTCAAAACACTTATAAATCATACAGAATGAGTTTTTTTGAGAAAGTAAAAATGCACAAAGTTTCCTGTGAGGGTTAGGGTTAGGTGTAGGGTTGGTGAAGGGCAATAGAATATACAGTTTCTACAGAATAAAAACCATTACACCTATGGGATGAACACACTTTACACAAAAACAAACATGTGTGTGTGTGTGCTGTGTGTGTGTGCTGTGTGTGTGTGTGTGTGTGCGCTGTGTGTGTATATGTGTGTGTGTGTGTGTGTGTGTGTGTCTGTGTGTGCTGTGTGTGTATGTGTGTGTCTGTGTGAGACACAGTGAATACTGAAAGCCTCCGTCTGTGTTCAGACTAATTGGTAGTATCGCTCTGCTGTCTGTCTGTCTGCGTGAGAGACAGAATTGTAAACACCGTGATGATACAGGGTTTCCATGCAGGATGTTCATCTGGTTTTTCCACAGGTTTAGGGTGCAGTAGTTGAGCTGTAGTCTTTATAGCAGCCGTCTGTTTGCTTTATCAGCCCTAAATGTAAACACACCTGCGTATAGACAGATGCCCCTGCTGGCCACTTGAACACATTACACGTCAGGCTTGGAGGATTGGGAGGCGCTGTTGTGATTAATATTGCATGATATTTCTGAGACGAGCTAATGGATCAGAGGGGCTTGTTTCTTCATGTCTCGATTTGATTTCTCACAGTATAGAGTTTCCACCTGCTGCCCCTCCAAACCCCCCGGAGACGTGTCCCTTCTAATGAGTCCAGGCATGTTACGTCCCTTTATTACACTCTCTCTCTCTCTCTCGCTCCTTCACAGTCCATCTCTAAAGCCTGGTGTGGGCTTGTTATTTCTTGTCCTCTTTAATTAGGCACTGATGAGTCAAATCTGTTGCTGGAGTCCAGTTTATTTTAGCTTTAGTCCTGATTCACTTTGGTTTTGTTTTTTACACCGATATCTCCCGAGGGTGTCTTCATCCCCCTGATCAGATCGTTAGTCACTGCGTCAAACGGACTCGCTTAATAAGCTGGACACCTGCCCTCAGTTGCTTTTTATTATTTGATGTCAGATTGTCAGAAATCAGGCCAGAGCGCCGAACTGAAGCGTTTGAGGAGCTCTGTCTGCGCTCATGAGTGCGAGCGTCATTAATGCTGTCAAAGGGAAAGAGTTAAGGCATCGCACGTGTTCCTTTGGTCATCCTTCAGTTCTCATGAATGATAGAATATCGTTAAACTTGAGAGAAGATGTTGTTTTTCTGTTTTTATTTCTTCTAAGCCAAGTAACACTCGTGCTCCTTTGTGGTTTCTCTGGCTTATGATGTGTTCTTCAGTAATCTTCTTTGAGGACACAAACAGAAATGTGTGTCATCAGTAGGAATGTGTGTATGTGTGTGTGTGTGTGTGTGTTTTAACCTTAAAACATCTAACTAATTGACTAAAAAAAATAATTACTCGCTTTGCAAAAAAAAAAAAAAAAATTCTGGATTTTGGGGGGTGGGTTATTGTTGATATGACTTTTAACTACAGCCTTTTAATTTGTTGACATATTAGAAGTGTTCAGTTAAGAAAAAAAACTTAAACTTAAATAAGTTAAGACATTTGTTTAAACAAAGTTTGCAAGAATGTTCTTAAATGTAGTTCTTGAAATATTCTTAAGAAGTTCTCCAATATTTCCTTTAGTGATTATTGATCATTGTTGTCACCCGTGCACTAGTAAAATTAATAGGTACTATATGTCTAGTGTTATGATGTTCTTCATATTTAAAAAAAAAAAAAAAAAAATTCATGAAACATCTTATGTTTTCAGATTTACGACAAGCTGGAGGCTGTCCTAACTAAAATATTTTATTTACCTTGATTTTTAAGAACATTATTTTCCAGACTTCAATTTCTTTGGTAACCCTTTAGATAACGGAACACTATTCATGGTTAACTAGTTGCTCATTAGCATGTATATTTCTTGGGTTCTGGCTGTTTGTTAGTTACTTTTAAAGCACTTATTAATGCATTATTCTACATGACCCTATTCTGAATCCCTAAACCCGACCCCATACCTAAACTTAACAACTACTTACTATCAGTAAAAAACAGATTATGAGTTATTGGGGGAAAATGCTTGCAATCTAAAATGTAAACAATTCTTATGTTTATAACAATTCTAAGCAAAAAAACATAAGTATTATCAATAAATGTTTGTGGGAATAAAATATGAATTATTATATTATATTTGTTATAATATAAAATTACCTGAAGTATATTTGTTTAACTGTTAATTGTATATATTTTTTATGTGAACTAAGCATTTTTTTTAGTTGGTTAGCTGAACAACTAATCTACGTTGTGTATTTTATTTTATTTTTTCAGATGCTTTCACACATTTTCAAAACTTTGCTAATTTTTTTCAAAACTTTACACACAAATACAAGAATTGTACACCCAAAATGCTAAATTCCTCACATCTCCTGCAAAATGAAGCAATGTATACAAATTATCACAAACACGTCTCAAACGTAAACTTTTGCAAACATCTTTGCCATAATGTTAATTCCTGCAAAGTTTGTGTGTGTTACACAGATAATTGTGTGTTGTGTTTTGCAAAAAGTGTCTTCTGAAGGCTGAGAAAGTCAAAGGCTGAGAAATAGCATATAGTTTTGCAGATTTGGTGTGTACTTCTGGTGTTTGACTGTCAGCTTTCAGAAAAGATTGTGTGTGTGTGTGTGTGTGTGTGTGTAAGCAGTAAAAAAAAAAAAAAAAGACTGTAATGAAGACCTGTGTAATTAGGCTGGTCTCTGATTTATTTGACCCTGTCCCGACGTTTACATTAGATTTTTATTTACATTCATGATTTAAAGCCATACTATTCATGGTTGAAATACTTTAACTTTAAAAGATTGCAGTTATTCTAAAGTTATTGCCTGTAATTCCGCTATTATCTTCATCAATACTAATTCAATTTCTCTCACTACTGGTGAAGAATGTTTTGAGCAGCACTACATTGTGCACTTGTAATCACTAGATAAACAAGGTCTCACAGGGTTCACAGATTCATGTGAATGGCGATTCCACACCTTCTCCCAAAACAAGATCCCTCCGGGCAGGGGATCCCTCTAGGGTTCAGAAGGAGGTGTGAGGGGAGTGTGTGTGTGTGTGTGTGTGTGGAGATGTTTTGTGATAGTGTTGAGAGCTCACATTTAGTCAAGGTCAGAGCACACACAAACACACACTCACAGGTTTATCTTGTGTCCAGCATAGCAGTAATTTATATGTGCTCAGAAGCTCAGATTAGTGTACACCCTGCAGACAAGGCTGCTCTGGCCCTTTATGGGTCGACTGAGGGCCCCTGAGAATTTGCTCATTGGCAAAACTTTTTAGCTTAAGTTATCTTTGGATGCTATAACTGTATGTTTGTCAAGCATATTTTTTACAGTAAATGTTGCAAGAAGAAAAACTGTAATGATGATTCAGTCATCACATTAGAGTCCTGATTCCCTGATCTCACCCAAAATTTTATCTCTGAGGACATTATTCAGACTTAATATTTTTACATTAAAATGTCATGTAGATATTATTTGGATGGGATCAGGTAGTGTCACACAGATATCAAGATTCAGCGTAAGAACCTCAACAATGGTAACAGTCAACAAGATTATTTAGAACAACTCTGAACTTCAAAAAACACGTTTCTAAATGATCCCATCCAAATAATTTTGTCATAATGACCTAAAACATTCAAAATATTAAAACAGACCTACATTTCATGCAGTGGTATTTTAGAGCTACTTTAAAGTGAAATATTTAGTAATATTTATATCTAAATAATAAGATCAGCCTTTACGTTCAGTGAGTCAGGACACTACATGATGACTGAACCATTAATAAGTAAAAATCACCATCTGGTCAGTTTGTTTTCTCACATCTTGTGCTATAAACAATAGCAGCCAGAAAAAACACTGAAGTTATGAAGTGAAGAACCCAACTAAAGCTAGCACTTACCTCCATAATGGTGACTTCAAACTTTATTATTTTCAATAAAACAGTCAGACTAAATGAGGGCTGCCCGTACAGGGCAAGTGCTAAGGGGTCAAGGGGTGTTTTGCCAAGGAGCAAATTCTCAGGGGCCCTGCGCTGGCAGCCCATAAAGGCTTGTTTACTGGGCAGACTCCTGTGTGTCTGTGTCTGTGTGTGTGTCCTCTGTACATGATACAGAAGAATGTCACTCAGCTTCACTAATCTTCCTCAACATAAACACACGTGTTTACTTGACTGTGTAGAAAAGTACCTGCCTGTTTTAATTAAGTAATTCATTTACTATAACAATGTTTAATTTGGAATAATTTGGTCATTTTTTGAAGTGACATTATTTGTTGTCTTTAAAAACTCTGTCACTGTGGGGATTTCCGTAACCTTAAGCTCAGCGAACAGACATTTAGGGTTGTTTTAAGGTTTTCCGCACGGACATGCCATTGTGAAGTGGAGGTTTAAGTAACATTGTGAGCTATTTCTTTCACAGGGAGTGGATGTCACAGCCCTTCGTGCAGTTTGTGTTTAACCGTTTATTGGTGTTTTAACAAAGATATCACCCCAAAAAACGACATAATTTAACCCATAATTTTGCCATGGAAAACAAAGGGGAAATTTGTAAAGAATCATCACAGCTGTTTTCCCACAACAGTTTGTAGTTTTGTTCTAGTTGTAATAACCACAAGGCCAAGGCTATAAAAAAGTCTTCGGAAGTCATATGCAAGGAACACACTTAAAAAAACAGTGATAATCTTGTCTTGGTGTGTTTTGTTGTCATCTGTTCTTAAAGTCATTAGGCTTGATCGTACTCAGGTTTATAGATCAGTTTTGGTCAGCGGTTGGGCTTTAGATCTGTCATAGAGGCACAAACAACTGGGAAAGCAATGCTAGCCTTACAGAAATTAAGTTTATTCAAGTGTTATATATCATCATTCTTCTATTAAAATAAAAATAAGAAGATACATTCAGTCTATCTTTTATTTTCTTATCAGAGATAACCTTGACAAAATTATACTTGTATACTTGACTTAAGTTGACAAAGTATGCAGGAAAATCTTAAGTATTTAGCCTAATCTTGTAATCAACAATGTATACAGTTACACTTTTTTCACAAATATTAGCCCAGTATGTTTTATATTTTATTTTATAAAAGTGAATGTTCATCTTTGAGGCAGAATAGCAGTAATTTGATGCATGTGTGGAACTGATCCTGATCTTTTTTGGTACACAGTGTTATTAACCCACACAGAAACACAGACAGATTTGGCTGATTTCATTGCCAATTCCTCTAAGGTGTGAGAGTATTGTAACAGACTTGATTCACACTGCCTTCTATTATAAGCCATTACCAGAATATATCATTTGAGATCTTTGCACAAAACATTAAGTCAAATTGCAAAAGGAGTAAGTCTCTTCCTGTAATATATAAATCATTGATTTCATTTCTACTCATAGTACAGTTAAAGATATATTTCTATTTTAAAAATAGTACCCAAACTTAGTAGTATACTGAATGTCAAAAATCATACATAAACATTCAACTGTAACTACTGATGTAAATGTTCTAGTAACTTATGTATATTTGCAGTATAAAACATCAAACTAGTATGTTACTGAGGGTATACTTCAAAATGTACTTACATAAGCTAGTGTGCTAGAAGAATAGTTAGTAAATGAACAGTATAACTAAACACTCATTTATTTTTGCCATGCAAAAGAAAACATTTTCTGTTTTTTGTTTGTTTGTTTGTTTTGTTTTTGCACTCAAATTCTACACTAAGTATAATGCTAGCACAGTATTATCAGTATACTTACTATACATCATATGCCTGTAAAACAGCTTAAGTTTACATACAATTTAGTTTACTAAACCTAAAATAGTATACATGTTTTATTTGAGAGTAAATGCAAATACCATATAGTTTTGGAGGTCACCATAAAACTTTAATTTTTGTTAGGCTTACGTTTAAAACGGTTTATGAGAAATTCCAATGGAGATATATAAGTATATGTAATTCAAGATGAGAGTTAAACAATGTCTGAAAACAACTCTTGATATGATGAGTACTTCTCAAGTTAAAATCCTCCAGAAGAATGTTTAGAAGCAGTCACTGAGAGACTTCTTCTGTGGAAGCTGTAAGCCTGATCCCTATCATATCCTCCGGTCCTGATGAGCGAGATGCAGGGTCCATTGTGAAGTCATGCTGTCGTTGAATTCTTCAGGGTGATCTCCGAAAGCTCAGAGAGCCAGAGCTGACAGATTACAATCAAAACTGAGACATTACTGCTGGAGAGAGATGAACTGCCCTCCAGTCCTCCAGTCCTGGGCTGATAGATCGTCTGCTCGCAGAGAGGGAATATATTGCCCCTAATGGGCCGCCGTTACGCTGGAGTCTTGGCACGCGGAGGGACTGAAATGGAGGACGTCTATTCTGGAGGAAAAACATTTCGGCACGCGTCTCTCCAAATGATGAAGGACATATCGCTCTTCACCCACTGACAGAGCCCCTGGAATAAAAATAAATAAATAAAACCTGCACCCCACGCATCACATTGCCATCAATAAGACTTTTCCCTGCTCTCATTGTTTACTTAGAGCTGTGGTAATGATCAGCAGAGCCAATGCAAATGTGTGTGTGTGTGTGTGTGTGTGTGTGTGTGTGTGTGTGTGTGTGCATGCGCTCCTGACAGGTGAAGAGATGAGAGCGCCGAACTCAATATCGGGTGAAATGATGCCAGTAGGAAGAGGAAATGTGAATGTGTTTTTGTTTTGGTCTGTGTATCTGCCTTGTAGTTTTCTCAGCAGTATACTGTAATTTAGGGTGACCATATTTTAGTTTTCAAAAAAGAGGATGGTGGCGGCAGGAGCTTTAACCTACCAGAGAAAATCAGTTACAAATCAGCCCAATTCTGTGCAAGTCATGCAGATTTGGCAACCCTGCATCCAACACGAGCTGCATACAAAGAGATTTAAATACTCCGCATATTGATAGAGGCTCCCTGATGTGAGAAAATTATATGCAATATTAAAATGTTTGCAGGAGCAGGCAGTAATGGTCAGAAATTCAGCAGGAGCAGGATTAAGAAAACAGCACTGAGTTTAACACACTGATAGTTTTTACAACTGAAAGCAAAGGACAATTAAGAAATTCTGACCGGATGCATTTTTTTTAGGTCCAAAAAGAGGACATGCTCGGGAAAAACAGGACGTATGGTCACCCTACTGTAATTAAGTCAGACATCACTGGTACTAGTGCTCATAGTCATGTGATGAAACCCTTTTAATGATGAGTTTGGGCTCCAGACATGATTGATTTCTCAAACATGTGTGTTGTGGAGAGTGTGCTGCTACTTTACCAGAAAATAACTAAAATACTTGAATTTTTTTTCCAAATCCATTTTGTTTGTTTAATTTTATATATATTTTTTTAACTTAACTTAACTTGGTTAAGTTAAAGCTGCGTTATGTAACTTTTGATGCTCTAGCGGTTAATAAACAGAACTGCTTGCGTCTTGCGGAAGAACATCGTAGCCGGAACTACTTCTCTCGGTTTATGTCTATGAAGAATCACAAAGGTACTGGGTTACTCCGCCGCGGTATCCCCAAAGCAATCTAAAATAGTCTGAATATAAACACTTATTATAGGTGCACCCTAGTGATTCAGGACAAGCTAAAAACACGGTTTGGAAAATGGATTCATGGTGTACTCGATTATTATATAAATTTTTCTACATTTTGAACACAAACAAAGTTACGGACCGCAGCTCTGATTGGTTGTTTTTTACCGGGAGCGATGGAGTTTCTGCAAATGGCAATAGGACACTGGGAGGAGCCAGAGGAGCTTGATTTTTTCACAGATTATCTGTCTCATATTCTACTGTCAGGACATAATGACAGGTTTAACAAATATGTAAAAAATATATATTTACAAAAGTTCCCTACAGCACCTTTAACCCTGGACTCCAGTCCTTTTGATCTGGAAAGGATTTATAATATTATTATTTTTCTAGAAAATTTAAAAAAATATTTCAATTTGAAATTTAAAATGTAATTTGTAAGTCCAGTACTACTAATGAAATATAATAGGTACAACATTTCTGTTTGATTTTCAGGCATTTATTTTAGTATGTCCAGCTGAAAAAAAAAATCTAATTAAATTAAAATTAAATGTATGCATTTAGCAGACACTTCTATCCAAAGCGACTTACAGTGTATTCAGGCTATCAATGTTTCCCTATCATGTGTTCCCAGGGAATCGAATGCTCTACCACTTGAGCTACAGGTACACTAACAATCACTTGAGTAATACTCTTAACAAAAATACAAATTCAAATCTTTATTATCAAATACATAGATAATAATCTTCCAATTTTAATGGTCTTGAAAATTCTGTGTAAATTATATTATTAGGATTGCATTCTGTGATTCTGCCTGCATTTTCCACATCACAGAAATCATAGGGCCCTAATATAACCCTTAGCAACAACCAGCCATTACAGCCCTGCAGTCAGCTAGCAACACCCTAGCAACCACCCGGAAAACCTTAGAAGCCAGAGAGCAGAGCACTAAAACTCTTTGTTTGCTCTTCAGTGTCACTCAGTCTCTCACTGGCCGTCCTGGAGAAACACTCCTCTGTCTCTGTCTCTGTCTCTCGTCACAATGTTCCTCCTCTTCGGTCCGAGAGTGTCATGTGTCTGTGTGTGTTGTGAGGCATCAGCCGTAAGTGATATTGATTGTGGTACATGCAGGGCTTCAGATGTAATCAATGTTTCATAATTTAATGCTCTGAAGAGTCATTTATGTGTTCAATAGAAAGATAATTGATGATGGTGGGAGTAATGGATGTTTAGACAAACACAAATCCTCTGCTAGCATTCTGAGCTGCATCGCTAATCAACATCTAAATACAGGTTTATATAGTATACAGCAAATGCTTTGCTTACACATTTGTGTGTGTGTGCTTTAAGAATGGGTTGATAGATGTCTGCAGCTAGTCATGTGTGTGTCTGTGTGTGTGTGTGAGGGGGGGGGGGGGGGGGTATTTTTATGATGAGGTTCTGATTGACAGCAAAGCTGCAGGCTTCCTCATCCAGACAGATCTGCCACACACACACACACACTCTCTCTCTATCTTTCTCTCTCTCTATCTCTCTCTCTCTCTCTCACACACACACACACACACACGTTTACTTAATGTTTTTAACACTGTACAGATCATATATTCTACAACTAAACCTATCCTTAACAAACTTTCCTTAACAAACTTTCTGCATTAAAAAAAAAAAAAAAAAAAAAAAAAAAAAACTTTATTTTTAAATCTGATTTACAAGTGAGTCCCCAAAGGGAGGTTTTGAGAGATTTTTCAGGTTGAGATACACATTTGTCCCCAAAATATGGTTAAGTACGTACACACACACACACACACACACACAAACACTCCTTTTCTGAGTTTTCTGAGGAATAAGATAGAAATGCTGAACATATATACTAAAGAGAATAAAGCTATATTACAATTATTTAAAATATAAATATTACATTTGAAGAAAGAAAAAAAAGCTGTAACTTGTTACATGTCAAGCTGTTAGATTCTGCAGTGGAGATTTCCTGATAAACATTAATAAATATATATCTTGTGTTTGGTAGCTTCATTTATCAGTTTCTGCATGTCTGTCGATGCACATGGATCATCATTATCACTTTAAGGTTATATGACTAATAACTTTTGGCAATGTTGTATTTTTCACATATTCTTGTTCCAAATAAATTGAGACAGAAAAGGAAGTAGAAAGAGCACAGGCTTTCTCCTGCTGTGTGTTTCATGTGCAGGTCTGATCTGAATATGTCAGCGATGTGTTTTCTGTCTTATCTGTGTATTCTGTTTGTTAATGCTCATGTGCATCAGTCTGCATGTGTAAGTGAGCGGTTCATGTGTGTGTGTGTGTGTGTGTGTGTTTGACGTGACATGTCAAGCAGTGACAGCAGTGGTGTGCTTTATCATTCTGTTTTTGGATCTTGTATTAATTAAGAGAATATGTGAAATATTTGCGGTTAACGTGAACCACAACAATTGTGGGGAAAAAAAAGAACTATATATGGTGACTAGCAAGACATAAAGTATACCTTTTGCTTTATTTAAATAAAAGCTTTTTGAACTAAAATATTGGGACTAAAACAAAACAATACACAAAGGTGTATTTGTGTTTATGGAGGTCGCAGACAAGCTTTAATGCACAAGTGTTTTTTCTCGTTTAATGTTGAATGGGGGGTAAGAAAAAGAAAAAAATGAATCTCTCCCAACTTGAGACATATTGTTTTCAAGCTGTTGACTGATATCTTTCTGCACTGATCGAGTGATTACATGATTTATTTTGCTAGTTTATACTGTATCGTTGCACCTTCTGATGTTCATTCATGTTTATTTTGTGCTGTAACTATTAAAGTGGAAGAGAAAAGAAAAAAAGTGGCTACAGCGATGTCAGACAACATGTCAGAGCGTCAAGGCGCTACAGAAAGTGTTTGGTGCAGGGCAAACCATGGCTTGAACTGCAGTTGTTTATTGGGTCATATAGAATCTGCGTTAACTTAGATTGCATAATGAACAATAAATGAGAGAATGATGTTAGAGTTTTTGAGAGGACTGTATTCACAGCACTGAGTTTGTTAACGTGAAACATTAGTCGCAGCTCTATTCACAAAAGTCCAGTTGTGGAGTAGTGGAGTCGACTGCTTCGTACAGTGATTTGGAAATTTGAGCGTGACTCATGCTGTTCCCACTCTGACCAGCCTCATTATTCAGCAGCAGTCTGATTATTCGGCTGTTTTAAGTGGCAGCCCGCTGACGCTTTTGAAAGTGTCTAGCCGTGCACATCTTCAGTTCAGAGCTGCTTTTGTCCGGGGCTGATGGGATAATTGCTGGGGTGCAGAATGTCACGCCAGTCCCAGAATATCTCCCTCTGTCTCTTTCTCACCTCATTTTTTTATCCTATGTTCTTTTCTCCTCTTTTCATTTCAGCAGTTTTCACTCTTGCCAAAGCCGCTTCCTCGGCTGAGACGCTGTTGGGTCTTTGAGTCGTCTTCTGTGATATCTGCTCCAAAACACACACACACACACACCACAGGGTCCCACGGCAGTGGAAAACATGGACATGTCAGGGAATGGGGAATAAAAAAAATGGATTTTCAAGCCTGTAAAATGAGTCAAATATTTAAATATCATGGAAATGCAAATAATATACTTCCATTCAAAAATCTGGGATCAGTTAGATTTTTTATGTTTTTAATGACGTCTATTCTGTTGTAATTATTTGTATTTTCAGCATCATTCCTCCAGTCTTCAGTGTCACATGATCTTCAGAAATCAGAATAATTTACTGATTTATTGTCAACATTGTAAAGAGGTGTTCTGGGGCCTATTCTTCATACGTCGCTTATTACATCCGAGATCAAATGACACATCCAAGATGATATCATCGTGCTAATCATGATCCGGCTTATTGGGTTCTTCGAACACACCTGTTGTGTATGATTAGTATCACTGGATTGAGTTATGTGAGATAATTGCACGTTCATGTGTTGTCTTAAAAGGGGATATGTATCGATACTCGAAACCATGATCAGCAGTGCAGCGATTGGCTGGTGGCAAGACGGAAATGTAATGACGTCATATAATTTAAAACGACACCTGACGAAAAACTTGACAAATTTCTGGACTTTTATAAGGAAACAGCCAAGCAAACAAAACTACATAAATGTTATAATAGATACATGAAACAGATAATAGATACATGTTTTTATTTTATTAGATTTTATTTGTCATGATTCCCAATTATTTAGAATCGCAATTTATAATAGTTGTGCAATCTTTAAATTTTTATTTCAATGTAGAAATTATCTATTCATTTTATTTTATATTTGGACAGATTTGTTATGTGAAAGCATTAATGAAAGTTTCTTAAGGGTCAATATCATGTTATCTGCATCTCCTGCGCTCCATCAAGCCACTCTTATAATATTATCATCACTCAAAATAATGCACGACTCTATTATCTGTATAGCATGTGTGTAAGACTCTAATACAATTATGTATGTATGTACGTATGTAAGTAATAATTTTAAGACAAATAAATATTTCAGTGAGTAAAACTGGCTGTGTCTACAGTAGGCTGTTTTGGACTACAAAGCATTTTTATATTATTTTTAAATATTTTTTTAAATGATTATTATTTTAAATTATTGTCCCTGGATCAGTACGATACTCTTCTAATAAAGTAGTGGTGGTAGCAGACATATTTTGAGTATCAGTTCTGGTTGAAAAGAAGCGATCTAATCCAAACATGAAATAAGCTGCTCCCGAGCAGGTTTAAGCTGACGGACCTGTTGCTATGACAGCAGCTCCGGGATGAGCTTCGAAGAACCAAACGATCCAAGATCACGCCAAATCATCAACAATCAAATCCAGCTAACTGAGTTAGCGACGTACGAAGAACGGGCCCCAGGTTGTTTTGTTGTTGTTGTTGTTTTGTGATTATATGATGACTAGTAAGTTCAAAAGGATTTTTTTTTTTCAAAAAAAGAGACTTCAAAAATTATTTACTTTTTATCACTTTTTTTTATCAGTTTAAATAATGTGATTTTAAAATAATAATACTTTAATATTTAACACATTTTACTGTAATAACAATAGGACACAAAATATTGCATTGGCAAGACATCACTTATGTAGTGTTAACAGGTATTATAATTATAATTACAGGCATATATAATCACTCTATTAATTAATGAAGCTGTTAATTCAAATTCAAACAGAAACTTGACATTAAAAAATACTAATAATAATTGACATTGCAGCAGCCATGTATATATATATGTAATATATGTAATACATAAGTAAGAAAACCAAGTGTTAAAATGACAAGCTGTTATAGCAACTCAGCACTGGCAGGAAACTCTCTAACCTTTAGTGCTGAAGCACAGATGAGCTCTGTTGACTAGTTTAACACAGTAACAAGACTCCACAAAACTGATGCCTGATCAGCAGAATTACTGCAGCAGGAGAGAGAGAGAGAAAGAGCGAGAGAAAGAGAGAGAGAGAGAGAGAGAGAGAGCAAGAGAGAGAGAGAGAGAGAGAGAGAGAGAGAGAGAGAGAGAGAGCAAGAGAGAGAGAGAGAGCAAGAGAGAGAGAGAGAGCTGCGGCTGCACAACAGCATTCAGCCAGAACACTTTTGAAGATTTACATCATAATCGGCTCATAAGCATTACTGACTTTGGAAATGTCCGAGGCGTTTTAAGAGAGATCAGTTTAAAGGGCCAGACGCTCCACTAAAAGAACAGCACTATCAATATTCCCTCACACAGGCTGCAGATGGCCGGCTCTAATTGAAAGGGCTTCTGCTCCGTCTGAAAGCTGGACCTGGCCTGATACGACTGGGTCACTTTCAGATTGCAGGCTTAGCGCTTGCAGGCTTGATCGCTTGGGCACAACATTAAAGGAAAGTGGCGTACAAAAGCCAGACCTTGACTTCGAGGCAGAATACGGAGCGAATTCAGCTCTATTCAGCCATGCTTTGAGTTCAATAATAGAAACCTAAGACTGACCTCGCCAGTCACTGGATTTTCAATTACGCCTTTCCTGTCCTCGCGTGGGTGTTTGCCTGAAAAGCTTTTTCTTTGAAAAATGAGCAACTGTTTGTGAAAATCTGTTTTGTCTTTCGAGATTAACAAAATGAGATTTGGCTCTCAGTTTTGTATAAACAGAGACGATCTCTGAACCAGAGCCTCGGACACAAAGACTCGACTGATGTTTGAACGTCACAAAAACTACTGTTAGTGCTGGGACACCAAACTCATTCATTCATTTGATTGAGTGACAGACCATCTAAAACACATCCTGTTTCCTGTTTCTCTGTGCAGGTCATATTCGAGGCTGAGGTGACCAACGGCAGAAGAGGGTTCATTGCCATTGATGACATCCAGGTGCTCAGTTACCCATGCGGTGAGTCACAGTGTGTGTGTGTGTGTGTTTGGGATGGTCTGGTCTAGTAGTTAAACGTCTAGACTGCTAAGTTAAACTATCATCATTTTGTCCTTGTGTAAGAGACTTAACCTCAGGTCACTCAGCAGCTGGACCTTCCCTGTTATTTAAAGCAGCTATCATTTCCTAAAACTCACACCCCTGTACGTCTTATAGCTGACTGGCCTTATGAACCCGGGACAAAACATCAGTATATATTCATCAAGGATGCATTAAATTGATCGAAATGCAATTATTATGAACTTTCTATTCATCAAACAGTTCTGAAACCAGCACAACTGTGTTCAACATTGATAATAATCAGAAATGTGTCTTGAGCAGTAAATCATCATATTATTCTGATTTCTGAAGATCATGTGACACTGAAGACTGGAGGAATGATGCTGAAAATACAGCGGAGCATCACAGGAATACATGACAGTTTAATAGATACTCACACAGAAAACAGTTATATATATGTTTGCTCACACTTTATTCCCACTATTCCCACTATTAAAAAAAAACATTAACTCTGACATTTGCCTCGATAAACTCCTATTTTGCTGCTTAATAATAGCTAGTAAGCTAGTTATTAAGCGTAGGTACTGGGTAAGAGAAGAAATCACACAGAGCCGAAAGTTAGTGAGAAGAGGTGTGTGAATAATATAAAATGGTGGCAGGGTCAATATAACAACTGTGTTAAACCATTTGCACTACACGTTACCAGAATGATATACATGCATCACACTGAAACAGGCTGAGCTGAAATATTTTCAGGGAATGAGCAGTATTGACAGGAGCGAGTCAGCAGTGAAGAGCAGCGTGCTCAATAAATGATCAGAGGGGGCAGTACAAGCAGATACAGTAAATACTGTAAGTGCACGGTGTCTGCTATATAATTAGCCCTTATTACACACCGAGTACTGCACTTAGCATGAAGCGTTTAGAGGTCAAGTGACGGCACAATCAGCAGCCGCGCACGCACTTACACTTCAAATGTCAGCAATGTACACATCATTTGAAGTGATTAATATTTTGTCATCCAGCAGCGCCTCTCTCCAGGTGGAGAGCTGAGCCCTGATCATGCTGCAGGTATTCCCAATTAACAGCTAGTCCACGGATTACTGACGCTCGCAACGTGGATTATATCCCTCCAAACGCTGCTAATAAAGGGATGACATCTTATTACCATGATGCAGGAAGAGAGGGAGATGAAGGAGCTCTGCTGTGTTGCTGTGCTGGAGAGTGTTCCTGCAGTAAAAGAGCGTTTATTTTGAGGACAGCCCATCAGAAACACTACTGATGAGAAGCACTCCAGACTGACACCTGCTTCTGCTCCACTTGTTTTTTTTTTTATTCAACCTTTATTTTTTCAGGGAAGTCATTAAGAACAGGTTCTTATTTACAATGTGGAATGACCACTAGACAGAACATTAGGAATACAGGTTAGCATTTACATAAATACATTTTAAAACATCAAACATCATCAATCTATTTACTGTAAAAAAAAAAAAAAAACAATAAAATCAAAAACCAGCAACTGCATTTGTCCGTGAATAAGTATATAATAGTTTTGGAGGATGAAATTGGAATTAGTTTATCTAGTTTGACAAAAGATTATGAAGCTCTTTTGCTCACACTAAGAAAACAGAGCTATATTTCGTTTTTTTTTTTTTTTTTTTTTTTTTTTTCGTTTGCATATTATTTAGCAGATGCTTTTAGCCAAAGCAATTCACAGAAGAGAAAATAACAATTTGTCAACAGTCGCAATACACAATGGCAGGTTTATTAGACAACAAGATTAGGAAGCAAGCTGTCTGCAGGAGAAATGCAGAGAAGGATCCGTTTCATTACAGAAGCAATGAAATACACATTTGTTAAGTACTTTGATCTTTATGTGTTTATAAATATGCTGAATATATAATAATCTGATTTTTCATACAATTTATATTTCATCAATTTTTTTTTTGCTCCAAAAACAGTCATACTTTAGTATTTTATGAGCAATATCCACCCTGTGTATGACCCTTAGTTTTTTGGTCAGCTTGCAGCAAGTGTACTAGTATATACTGTAGATACTGGCCATTCATAGGAAAGACCAGCGGTTTGGAGAAAGCCTTCAGGCTGCCTTCCTGTAGCTCTGACAGGGAAAAAAGAACTGATTTATTAAATCTGAGAGAGACAGAAAGTTCTGCAGCTGGTTTACTGACAGCAAGAGAATAAAACAACACAGAGACAGTTATTTTCCATTAATGACCGATGCAATCTACCAAGAGCAAGGAGTAAAGACATGCATTTTCTGGATGGTAAATAATGGCACTAAAACCAGAAAATAATGTCTTTTAGCGCTAATGTTTCACCATGTGTCAGTGGTTGGCTGTGAGCTGTCAGTAAATCTGTATGTATGTGTGTCATGAATGCAATGTAAGTCACTTTGGATCATTTAAATGGAAAATGGATGGATGGACTAGCATAAACAGTAGATGAGTCCAAAGCTACAGATATGAACAGATTTTGCATTTTACATTTTGTTTTCATGGAGTTTGTGGCCAGGCTGCTTTTTGCTCTTGTACCTCTATCTTTAAGAGTATGTACAGTATGTAAATTATTTTGTTGTGTTTGGACAGCTTGGTCAAAGCTTGCAGAGCTCAAACTGAAATGTAAATGTTGATGGCTGTATGTTTTTGTTCTGGGTGGACTGGAGAGGATGTGTTCATCTCATTGTTCCTCTCTGTATGTTTCTAACACGGAGAGAGCCATTGAAACGCTGACAGAGAGGAACGATCTACATGCAGTTTTTCTTTCAGAGCCAGATGGGGAGGAGATGTTGTGATTGGTTTGGTTTATGGATCACAACTCTTTATTGTAGAATTATCTGCAATCAGATAAAAAAAAAAATAGCTAAAACCGCTGAACTTCCTGCGGCAAAAGTCTTAGTTAATAGTGTGAAGTGGTCCCCAAACTAAAGTGAGACTGTTTTACTGTAGCCAGCCATCTACTCAGCGCTGTGTTTCAGTGTGTTTACTATATAATTGGGGGAAATCTTGATTTATTCTTCCTTCATTAATGCGCCTGTTCTGGGAGTTCAGCTCTGGTTAACCCTGGAAGCTTTAGTATAATGATATATCAGAGCTATGACGTTATGTGTTGTTGTCTTTTCCTTTGAATGCAGATAAATCACCTCACTTCCTGCGTTTGGGGGATGTGGAGGTCAATGCTGGACAGAACGCAACGTTCCAGTGCATCGCCACTGTCCGTGATGCTGTCAACAACAAACTCTGGCTGCAGGTGGGACAGTCTGACAGACACACACACACACACACACACACACACACACACACACACACACACACACACACACACACACACACGCGCACACACACACTCACACACACACACACACACACTCTCTCCAGCTTCTGCTGAATTTACTCTAACTGTAAAATATGATATTATTGCCTGTAAAATCCACACTGGAGATCATTTTTAATATTTCACAGTTATAGGGGTTATTTGTCTTTCCTTTCAGAAGTAGGTATGTTTTGTTATAATAATTACCCCTGTAGGGGGAAAAGTAGTACATTTTAACATACTTTAATAGTATTACTTATTTTGGAAATAATATATTTTAAAAGAATATACTTAAAGGGATAGTTCACCCCAAAATTAAAATTCTGTCATCATTTGCTTACCCCTCAAGTTGTTTCAAACCTTTAAGAGTTTCTTCCTTCTGTTAAAACAAATGAAGGTATATTGAAGAATGACCACCAGTTAATGGTCACCATTGACTTCCAAAGTAATTTAATTTTATTTATTTTATTGACCTACTTAAGTAGCACTATTTCTATTGTCTTTGAAATATGGTTAAAGTGAACTGCTAATTGTACTGACAAAAGTTTGTGATAAGCTTAAAAGAAAAAGGATTTATGTAATTTCTATTAAAACGTGTGTCATTTATTTCAGTATTTGTAATTACACATTTGTTGAAGTTGCAATTAAGTATATTTAAAATATCTGTCACGACCGGTGATACAAGGAAGCAGAGATCCAAGTGCGAGATCCAAGTGCGGGTATGATATTTATTAAGGGGTAATCCAAAGGGGTAAACAGTCCAGGCAGGGTCAAAACCAGAGTATCCAATAAACAAGAAACAGACAAAACACAAGGCTAGATCAAGACTACGGATAAACATTAGACAAGGACTCTGTGACACATACTAAGACAGACTGGGTTTAAATACACAGGGAGAGACAAACGCTAATGGGGAAATGACTGAGTGCAATGATTGGTAACCAGTGACAGCTGGGTGCAATGATTAAGCAGAGAAATGTGAGGAATGTGGTTCATAAAGTGACAGACACCGTGGGAAGGGAGGACATCTAGTGGAAACCCAGGGAAGACAACCCAGACACTGTGACAATACCCCCCCCCCCCCTCTCTACGGAGCGGCTCCCAGACGCTCCTCGACAAGACACAAAACAGAGACCAGGAGGGAGGCGGACATGTGGAGGCTCAGGGGGAGGGACGGAGGGCTAGAGAAAAAAAAACAAAAAAACATGGGGAACAGACACCAGAAGTGCAAACACAAAACAGGGAGACCAGGAGGGAGGTGGACCAGAGGAGGTTCAGGGGGAGGGACGGAGGGCCAGGCTAACAGAGAGGAACAGGGACAGGAGTGAACACAAAAACAAAAAGCAAAAAACAACATGAAGCCCCCCAGGGCGGAGCACAAGACCACCACAGCCATATGGTCAGGGATGAAGCCCCCCAGGTTGGAGCAGAAGACCACCACGTCCGTGTGGTGGAGACCGGAGTTTCCCAGGGCGGAGCAGAAGACCACCACATCCGTGCAGCCGGATCAACAGGAGGACGAGTTTGGTTTGGCAAGTCTGAAACAAAGAATCTGAACAAGTTAAGAGTAGCCTCCGTGGCCATGACAGGATCAGTCGGGCGATCTGGGAGTTCCGCAGAGGCGTGAAGAGACTCTGGTAATCCAGCTGAGACGAGGAGAGGCTCCAGTAGTCCCACTGGATTCCAGAAGATCAATGCTGACTTGACTCTGCTCCTGAAGATCATTGGTGTCCTGACTCTGCTCCTTAAGATCATTGGTGACTTGCATTTGTTCATGAAGATCATTGGTGATTTGCATTTGTTCATGAAGATCAATGGTGACTTGCCTTTGTTCTCGAAGATCACCGGTGACTTGACTCTGTCCTTGAAGATCACCAGTGACTTGTCTTGACCCTGAAAGGTCAACGGTGACTAGCCTTGTCTCTAGAAAGTCCATGGTACCTAGCCCTGGCTCTGGAAGGTCATCAGTGACTAGCCCTGACTCTGGAAGGTCAGTGGTTACTAGCCCTGACTCTGGAGGGTCATCTGTGACTAGCCCTGACTCTGGAGGGTCATCAGTGACTAGCCCTGACTCTGAAGGTCCATGAACACCTGACTCGACTCTGGAGAGTTCACTAGAACCTGACTCGACTCTGGAGAGTTCACTGGAACCTGATTCGACTCTGGGGGGTCAACAGGAACCTGACTCGACTCTGGAGAGTCCACTGGAACCTGACTCGACTCTGGAGGGTCAACTGGAACCTGACTCGACTCTGGAGGGTCAACTGGAACCTGACTCGACTCTGGAGGGTCAACTGGAACCTGACTCGACTCTGGAGGGTCAACGGGAACCTGACTCGACTCTGGAGGGTCAACGGGAACCTGACTCGACTCCAGAGGGTCAACTAGAACCTGACTCGACTCCGGAGAGTTCACTGGAAACTGACTCGACTCTGGAGGGTCAACGGGAACCTGACTCGACTCCAGAGGGTCAACTGGAACCTGACTCGACTCCAGAGGGTCAACTGGAACCTGACTCGACTCTGGAGAGTTCACTGGAACCTGACTCGACTCTGGAGGGTCAACGGGAACCTGACTCGACTCCAGAGGGTCAGCTGTGACTGTCATCCTGTGCAGCGGTGCTGGGCATGCAGCCATCTTGGGCCATGACTCTGGACTGGTGGCCATCTGGTGCTGTGGTGCTGGACCGGTGGCCAACTTGGACATTGGCGCTGGGTGAGTGGCCATCTTGCACTGTGGCACTGGGCTGGCAGCCATCTTGTGCTGTGGCGCTGGATTGGCGGCCATCTTGGGCCATGACTCTGGACGAGCGGACATCTTGGGCCTTGGCCCCAGGTTAGCGGCCATTTTGTGCTGTGGTGCTGGGCTGGCGACCATCTTGGGCTGTGGCTCTGGCTCAGCAGCTGTGACGTGAACAGTCTTGGGAATCTCTAAGATCCTTGACAGCGTAGAGAAATAATCCAAGAATGAGTCAGCGGCCATCTTGGGCATTGCCGGTGAGCTGGCGGGCATCTTGCACCGTGGCGGGGCTGGACTGGTGATCACCTTGTGTTGTGGTGCTGTGTTGGCGTCCATCCTGCCTCGTGGTGCTGAACTAGCGGCCATCATGGGCAGTGGCGCCACCGTGGCAGACGCGCGCTTCCTCTCTCCTCTCCGTCCGCCATGGTGAGACGGTGGCTCTGATCCATCCCACACAAGCCCCCGGTCGAAGGGAGGCCATGGTTGAGAGCGGTGCTGAATCTTTTCTCGACCACTCCCTCCTCAGCGACCTCCCCTGCTCCCCGGAAAACCACCAGGCGAGTTTCCTCAAATCCATTCCTCTCCCGCTCTGTGGCTGGGGAGGAGACATAAGCAGACATACCGCTGGTTCTCTGTGTGACGGAGTCCTTCTGTCACGACCGGTGATACAAGGAAGCACAGAGAGAGATCCAAGTGCGGGTATGATATTTATTAAGGGGTAATCCAAAGGGGTAAACAGTCCAGGCAGGGTCAAAACCAGAGTATCCAATAAACAAGAAACAGACAAAACACAAGGCTAGATCAAGACTACGGATAAACATTAGACAAGGACTCTGTGACTCATACTAAGACAGCCTGGGTTTAAATACACAGGGAGAGACAAACGCTAATGGGGAAATGACTGAGTGCAATGATTGGTAACCAGTGACAGCTGGGTGCAATGATTAAGCAGAGAAACATGAGGAATGTGGTTCATAAAGTGACAGACACCGTGGGAAGGGAGGACATCTAGTGGAAACCCAGGGAAGACAACCCAGACACTGTGACAATATCAAAGTCAAGGTCTACTGTATTGTCTAATTCTACATTAAATTATATATCAACGTCAAATATAATATAACACAGCAGTTAAAATTGAATCAAGTAATTTACATGTACTTGAGTATTTTGTGAGTATATTATTAAAACATGATTTAAAATGTACTTCAATGTAAAAGCATTACATTTAACACAATGTGCAAAATTGTACTTAAGTGTGTTAAATAATAAATAATGTGAAAGTTTAGTAATTTAGGAGGCCTTATATTGCATTATTATCTGCAAGTTAAAAAAATGTTTGAAATATACTTGAAGTACACAATTAATACACTTCTCTCTCACAAGGGTTTGATTCAGTATTGTGTCCCCCTGCTGTCTGTGACCCGTCAAAATGAAAGCTGTGACTAGTTTTCGGGTCCGACCCGTCCGCTGAGGACCACTGAGCTAGAGCTCAGATCTTGTTTTTAACAGGAGTCACACTTTAGATCAGACCAAAGCTCTCAGGGAGACGAGCTTCACCCTAATTGGCCGGGAATGTCAAGTGAGCAAACAATCCCGCTGTTTTTAAGTTCGGTTTCACAAGAGTCAAAGAATTGCATCAGTTTTGCAACTACATCCCATTTTCATGGTCAGTGGGTATATATAACCAAAATGACTAATCAAGCAGCTGGAGAGAGACGCTCGCTTCATTAAAACTGAGCCTGTCACCGAGACAGCGTTTCCTCTCGCGCCCCTCAAACTTCCCCACTTTACTCATCCCACAGGAAAATCCTGCTCACTTAATGATATCGACGTCAGCCGGGTTAGTGTCCGTGTGTTGCGCTCGCACAGAGGTGAAGCCCTGCTGCTGACCTTTGCTTTTAATGAACTAAAGAGAGGCCTTCACTTTCTGACGAGACAAAGTGAGCTGGAGACGCAGTGGACGACTGAAGGAGAGGAAGTGCCTGACGGGGTGGGAAAGTGTAGGAGAAGTGACCTTTTCTGCTCTGATACACGAGGAGGTGACAAAATGAAGGAAGCAAGTGCACACTGGGGTCTTCTGACTAATAGGAGATGGCAGTGTTAAAGAGACTAATGAATGATGATCTCACACTTCACTCACACACTGACCGGCGTCCGTCACGCTTCACCCAGCGCTCAGGAGCATCTGATCAACCCTACAGCCCTGTCCACATCAAGAACAGTGAGGATAAAGATATGGGTTATCACACACGAGCACACTCGTCTGCCACTTTAAATCCTCTTTCTCCTTATAGCAGGATTGATTCTGATTGACTGTCAATGTTTGTATTGTTCGTCAACCGAGTGATTCCAACGATACCGTTTCTTTATGCCTTTATCATTATAGCTGTGGTGTGGACTCTGCTGTTCTTTAATATTGAGAAAATCTATTTTTAGAATCAGATCTTTATCGTCCACTCGTGTCACAGCATGTGGCCTTTTGAGATGAAGATCCTTCTCTGAGTTTGAATTATTTAATAAATTCATGTTCAGTTTCCAGACGAAAGGCACGTGGAACAGCATTTACAGGATAGCACCAAGAAAGCAGTGGTTCTGTTTCATATATCACTGTTAATGGCTAATAACGGCTACAAATCCTGAGCAAACACCACAGACTTCATTTAACCATAATGCTTTTTCAAAAGCAGCTCACTCACAGATCATTTCCATTGATTTTGTTTTATTTTTGTTCTTTCGATTGTTTTCTCATCCATTTTTTTTTACCTTCTGTACCTGAACAACTCTGATCTGTAAAGTATCTAGTCGGCAGATTTCATTTCCTCTGAAAATGACAAAACCCTTCAAGCATGAAACATGGCACACGGCTGGATTCAATCAGTCAGACCTGCAAATATTTATTTTTCATCTCATGTGTTGTCCCATACAGCGGCGTAACGGAGAGGACACTCCAGTGGCAGAGAAGAAGAACATCAACCACAGGAAGTTTGCGGCCTCTTTCCGACTGAGAGAAGTGAGCAGTCAGGACCAGGATCTGTACCGCTGCGTCACCCAATCAGAGAGAGGATCCGGAGTCTCCAACTTTGCTGGACTCATCGTCAGAGGTGAGGACCTGTCTTGTTGTCTATGCTGTCATTGTACTTTTATGTATATTAAAACACATAGTTTAGATTCTAAGTTCTGAATATATGCCAAACATCTTTCCCAGTTTATAAATCTGGGGTCTACAAAAGAGAAGCATTAAAAAAAAAGTGTCCTGCTGGTTTTCTGAGAAAATACATAAATAAATAAATAAATAGTACTATTGATATTTAAAAACAAATAATAATATATTATTATAATTAGATAATAATATAAAATAATTATTCTGAAATGTTTATAGTTCAGTTGTGATAGTGATATTTATTAAATTTTTTGATTAAATAGACTAATTAAATAGATGCAAATAGACTCGGTAGTTCAGACTTTGTGCATTCGTCTCGGGAGTGTGATGTCTGCGACGACACAAGTCCGGTAAATCTGTAAACAGCAGTGTACTTGATAACTTCAGTCAGCTGACCATGGCTACTGCAAATTTCCTCTCAGTATATTTACAATAAAACGAAATAGGATATCAAATACCACTGCCTCCTTTGGTTTTCATTTAAACATAATAACAGCTGCAGAAATGTACTTAGCTCAGGGATGTGTGTACTGTATGTATACAGCCATTACAATGAAACAAAATATTATATAGATTTGCTTTTTTAATTTTCATTTTAACATATAGATAAATTGAATACCGACCAAAGAAAACCTGTTAGATTTACCCCGCAGCTGAATTATATTTTATGTTTAACCACTAAAGACACATCAGAGCCAGCGGCACACATCAGAAGGTCTATCCCAGGAGAGGCTGTTCTCCGCGGATACATGAGGACTGAGCTCACCGTCTACGAGATCAGCGAAACACATTTTTAAATAGGCGCTGTCTTTATAAATAAACCACAGATTTGAGTTTTAAACAACTACATTCTTGCCTGAAATACTTTTAAAATGACATTTCATGACACAATAACAGTAATATTTTGAAAATGTCGATCCGAATAAATGGTGGTTGAACTCAACCAATGCTGCGTGAACTCAACCAATCAGAATGTTTAGTGCCAAAGTCCCGCCCCCGAAAGTTCCGGAACTTTGAAAAAGTACCACCTCGCCAGCAGGGACTTTCTGAGGGTCATTTTTACACCGGAACTTTATTTAGTTCCTGGTTCCTGGTTCCTGCGGTGGAAACACACCGAATTCCAGGCCAAAGTCCCTAGTTCCTGGGTAAAGTTCCTGTGGTGGAAATGCAGCACTAAGTACCAAATGATATAAGGAGCCATATAAGCACATATGAAAAAATGTAAATAATTTATAGTATGTGTACAGTGCAACAGCAAAGAGCTTTTTTACATTTAAGAGATTCCAAGATGCAATACTGAACAGGATCACATTGAGATGCCAAAAAACCCTAAAACAACCTCCTGCTGACTCTGCATTTAACTACAACAGTACACAGATCCATTCCATATAACTAAACACAGCAGCGTAAACATGACATATCAAAACATTATTGTGAATGTGTGTGGAAACAATGCGAATGTACAGAAATGTCTGCGCTTGTGCATAAATAAAGTTTGCGATCAGTGCGTCAAGAGCACTTATACATGTATTAATATGACAGACTCACACATGCTTACTGTACAACTCCTGTACACCACCACAACTGTCTTTACCTCGAGGCTGGTTATCCAGTTATCCATCTCTGCAATCCTTGATGTAATCAGCCTCGTTTCCTTTATATTACTGCTGTTTTGGATGGATTTTTTTTTATGCATTTGCTTACTGGATCATAGGACTGAAAACTTTTACAGAGATTACCTGCTTAAAATGATCTGATCACAAGCAGAGAACCAAAATTGAGTTAAAGGGTTAGAATAGAAATTGTGCTTCAATAATTTTGTGTTAAATTAGTTTAATGCTTGATGGATTGTCAAATTATTTACACACGTTAACGATGACAGCAATATCATATATACATATATATAAAATGTATGAAGGCTGTGTTTGTATAGACCTGTTTAAAGACTCATCACCCAAACTCACAGTCATGGTTACAGTGACCATCTGCTTATTTAAATGCTGCTAAATATTACAAACGCATTCATATTCGCATTAGCACTGGCACAACCCATTTATGCAAACAGACCTGATTGGATGTTTTGGGGTGACTTCGGTGCGTTTGGGGCCCGGAGAGTGATGGTGGAGTTTGCTGTGCACAGATGTGACTCTGTGAGGAGTGCAATAGTTAGCGGCGGCCGCAGGGCAGAAGGGCCAGCTGAGGATCAGCCTCACTGACAGCTCAGATATCTCCACCACACTTCCCAGCTGACATCCTGCTACAAGGATACCAAAGATGGTAATTTCAGCGGAAATTTTTGGGCCATGGATTTGTGCGTGTGCTAATGGGAGCTGGCACGGAGTTGCCTATTGTCGCGCGTGACCCCAGGCGGGTGCTTTATTAGCTCCTGCTCCCTCTAATGCGGGACGACAGCGGGCCCTCCCGGCTGTTTGGGGCCGCTTTGTAACAAATGAAAATTTCAGTGGCGAATTCTTACGCTGGAGAAGTATTGATCTGTGTGTCCCCCAGCTGCAGGAAGAAAGATGGAAGAGGGAGAAAAGCCTAACACAACAGAACACAGTTGTGGCCCCAGCATGCGGGCAGCTCGGCGCGTTTAGCCCAGGGTTTCCAGTAATGACACGAGCCCTCTCTCGCTTGTACAGAATAAACTGAATTGACGAGACGTGTGCTGTGATTATTGGACATCTAAAGTGACGT